>NC_057752.1:3916010-3966061 GCF_004010195.1 Chiloscyllium plagiosum
GCCTTCTGTCAGACAGCCAATCCTCAATCCATGCCAGTTGCTCACCTCGAACACCATGGGCCCTCACTTTATTCAGCAGCCTCCCGTGAAGTATCTTATCAAAGGCCTTTTGGAAGTGAAGACAGATACCATCCACTGGGTTTCCCTGCTCTAACCTGCTTGTTACATCTTCAAAGAATTCTAACAGGCTTGTCAGGCACGACCTTCCCTTACTAGATCCATGCTGACTTGTTTTAATCCGACCTTGCACTTCCACGAATTTAGAAATCTCATCCTTAACAATGGATTCTAGAATTTTACCTACAACTGAGGTTAAGCTAATCAGCATACAATTTTCCAACTTTTGTCTTGATCCTTTCTTGAACAAGGGAGTTACAACAGCGATTTTCCAATCATCTCGGACTTTCCCTGACTCCGGTGGCTTTTGAAAGATCACAACCAACGCCTCCACTATTTCCACAGCCACCTCCCTCAGAACTCTAGGATGTAGCCCAATGGGGCTAGAAGATTTATCAATTTTTAGATCTTTTAGCTTTTCTAGCACTTTCTCTTTTGTAATGGTTACCATACTCAACTCTGCTCCCGACTCTCCTTAATTGTTGGGATATTACTCGTGTCTTCCATTGTGAAGACTGACACAAAGTACTTATTAAGTTCTTCAGCTATTTCTTTATTTCCTATCACTAACCTTCCTGCATCAATTTGAATGGCCCAAACTTTTGCCTCTCGTTTGTTTCTTATGTATTGAAAGAAACTTGCATTATCATTTCTAACATTACTGGCTAGCTTACCTTCATATTTGATCCTCTCCTTCCTTATATCTCTCTTGTTATCCTCTGTTTGTTTTTGTAGTCTTCCCAATCGTCTGATTTTAAATTGCTCTTGGCCACTTTATGGGCTCTCTCTTTCTATTTGATACGTTTCCTGACTTCCTTTGTCAGCCATGGCTGTCTAATTCTGCCCCCCAACCCTGGCAACATCCTTGTAAATCTTTTCTGAACTCTTTCAAGCTTAAAAGGGATTAGATGTGGAAAAGCTGTAGGGTTTAAAACCAGAGGGGACTGCCTCAAATATAAGGCAAACCATTCAGGAGTGAGACGATTTCTAGTTACTAATGATATGAGTGTAATAGAGGGCTCTGCTATTGTGGTAGATGATCAGCCACGAGTGGGCACGGGGGTTGAGTTGTTTATTCGTGCTTTTTTTGCTATAATAAAGCATACATGAGAAAGCAAGCTAGCCTTTACTCGCAACAAGGCTCGTGCACTTTTATGGAAGCTCCTCGCCAATGGCAGGGAAGCTTATGACAGGAGAACAAGCCTAACATGTTAGACCAGCAAGAATGTAGTCAAGTCTAGGGGGTAATGAAGGCACGGATGAGGGTTTCAGCAGCAGATGGCCAACTTTGTACCTGCCTCAGCCTCATGTTACAGTCAATTACGGAAGGCCAATTTAGATGCAAATTACATAGAAAAATGAACGGGGATAATACAACAGTAACAATTTGTCAAACTTTTCTTTAATGTCTGGTTAAATTTTTTGATTTGTGTACCTTTTCGTTTGTGGGTGAGACAAGTCAAGCCAGCAGGATCGCCTGACTGAAAGATTTCCGATCAGCCAAACAGGAGTTCTGCTTCTTTGCAGGGAGATGGGAACGTCCCTGTCAAGACGTGATTGCGTCATTTGGGGCGTTACATTACGCGACGTCCGTGCCTTCGTCAGGAGGCCGTGGAAAAGCCATGTCCTGATTGGCGGTTGGGGGAAATTTGAAATCAGACCGCGAAAACGTCCAGAGTAACGGAGCGGGCGCCGGGCGGCGGACTGAGTGGTAAGGGCTCCCGGGGGGGAAAAGGAACCGAGTCGGCGATCTAGAAATCGTTTCCATTATTCCATCCCTAAGATTTGCGTTGCTCACCCGCCAGCGGGGTGGTGCTGATTGTAAACGGGGGCGAGAAGATGGAGATGGGAGTCGGTCTCCGGCCCCCTGTGGAAGAGCGGGAAGAGTCGTTTGTTTCTCCTTCCTTCCTGGGTCTCCCCAATCAGAAAAGACGAACCCTTTGTGATGATCGAAATGTGTGTTGGACCCTCTAATATATTTTAAAATGTTTAGAAAGCACCAGGTTATTGGCTACTTATAAAACAAAGTATACCTTTTCCGTTCCCCATCCGTAAAATGACCCAAAGTGCTTCACCGTCAATGATGATCGTTTTTCAACTATAATGATTGCTTTAATATCGGAAGCATTGCAACTAATTTGCACACGGAAATCTCCCACAAACAGAAATGTGATAATGACCCAGATAACTGTCTTTGTTATGTTTATTTGAGGTACAAATATTTGCCAGGACACCAGAGGACTTCCCTGTTCTTTCACATAGCCATGATGTGGAGGAGCCGGTGTTGGACTGGGGTGGACAAGTTTAAAACTCTCACACACCAGGTTATATCACAAGCAACAGGTTTATTTGGAAGCGCTGCTCCTTCATCAGGTAGCTGTGGAGCAGGACCATAAGAGACATAATTTATAGCAAAAGATTAGTGTCATGTAACTGAAATGATATATTGAACAAACCTAGATTGCTGTTAAGTCCTTCATCTTTCGATTCATTAATATGCAAGTCCTAGAACTTCTTTCAAGTCACATTCCCAAGATAACTTAAGGTTTTATATTTTTTATGAAAAGTAATATCTCAGCTCACACAATGCTTTAAAGGTATGAGGTTATAGTCTGATCTGTATCCCAATCTTGAGTCAGACTGGTTTTATTTCCAAAGTAGAAATTTATAAAATATTACATAGATTGACTGCCTGCAGATTGTGTGCTTGAGCGAAATAGAATGTGACTGCAAATTCACCCCATAAACATGAGTGTGCATGCAGATCTGGTCTTCCTATCAGAAGGATGTTGTGAAGCTTGAAAGGGTTCAGAAAAGATTTATCAGGATGTTGCCACGGTTGGAGGATTTGAGCTATGGGGAGGGATTGAATAAGCTGGGGCTGTTTTCCCTGGAGCGTTGGCAGCTGAGGGGTGACCTTTATAGAGCTCTATAAAATCATGAGGGGCATGGATAGGATAAATAGACAAAGTCTTTTCTCTGGGGTAAGGGAGTCCAGAACTAGAGGGCATAGGTTTAGGGTGAGAGGGGAAAGATATGAGACCTAAGGAGCAACTTTTTCACGCAGAGGGTGGTAGGTGTATGGAATGAGCTGCCAGAGGTAGTGGTGGGGGCTAGTATCATTACAACATTATAAAAGGCATCTGGAAGGGTATATGAATAGGAAGGGTTTAGAGAGATATGGGCTGGGTGCTGGCAGGTCGGACTAGATTGGGTTTGGATATCTGGTCAGCATGGACAAGTTGGACCGAAGGGTCTGTTTCTGTGCTGTATGTCTCTATGACTGTGAGGGAGAGAGTGTGTATGCTTGATAGTGTGATAGAGTATGTGCCTGTGGAAGTTGAGTGTGGGTTTTTTTTCTATTAAAATATTCAGTCGCATTCTCAAGATAAAAGTAGTTCTGGGATTTCCATATTAATGAACTAAAATCTGCAACCTATTTTATAGATGAAAGAGTTAACAGCAATCTAGGTTTGTTCAATATATCATTTCAGTTACATGACTAATCTTTTGCTATGAATTGTCCTATGGTCCTGTTCCATTCTATCTGAAGAAGTAGCGCTCTGAAAGCTCGTCCTTCCAAATAATGCAGTTGGACTATAACCTGTATTGTGATTTTTAACTTTCACATAATGCCCCAGGATCACCTTGCATCTGCATCAGAAGGGGTCTCTGTTTAATGTCTTGTCCACTTCTGACAGTGCAGCACTGCCTCAGTGTTGCATTGGGAGCACCAGCCTAAACTTTACTTTCAGTTTTCTAGTGTGGGAATTGAATCATTTCCCTTTGGACTTGGAGCCAAGAGGGCTCCCAGTTCTCTAAATTGTGGTAATATAGCTGCCGACCTGTGTATTGACGGATCAGCAAGCAAGGGGTGTTAGCTGAGGTGGGAAATGGAAAGACCTTCCTTCCCACCCAGCAAAAATGTAACAGCTAACTTTCATGTTGTAAAATGGAACTTGTGAAGTTTCAGTTAAGTAATTTCAATTCATAACATCAACCCCCACTGCAATCCTGGGGCTGTACATTCCTGGTCTTACACAGAATACGTTGTGCACATGTGGGCACAAGTGGGATGTGGCTAGATATCCGCATTTATGGAGCTTTTATGTCTTTTGCTGTACACAGCACTTCAATGCTTGTGTGCTTAAGCAAATACTTTTATTAAGCTTTTGTTCTATTTGAATTGGAGTGGAATGACATTCAAAAAACAGAAATTGTTGTACTTTGAAGTGAATAGTTTTCCTATCTGTTAATGATATAACTTGTAGCACATTGTTAATACTTGGATTTTTAAACACTGCACTTAATGTGACTGCTTAATCAAATTTTGAGGGTTGTTTAAACGATCTTTTGCAAATCCAGTTATTTTTGGAATAAACATTGTCAAATATCTTTGCGGAATGACTTAAGGAACTGCTGCTGCACTGTTTTATATTGCTGGAGGCCTTTTGACCGAGATGTGTCACTGGGACTCTTCAGTTTGCTTAGTTGCTTCAACTGAATTCCATGGAAATTTAGTCCTTAAACTGTTATCAGTTGTAACTGGATACGATTAAAGAATTATTACTTTGTCCCTATCACATCAAACTGTCTTTATTACTGGCTGAAATCATGACATGCTCAATTTCTACTGTTGAGTGATTTTGTTTGCTTTGTGCTACTGAATTTTAAAGGCCCTTCAGGTCTTAGCTTTTGATGTGCAATAATACTAAACTGGGATTCTTGGATCTGAGCTATAAAGCTGGTGACCAGCCTGATCTCTAACTTTGGACTGGCATTTTATGATTCTTTTTCGAAGGAACACCTGGATGTTTATTCCTGCAAATAGTGCATGATACCTTTGTGACTTTGAGCCAACTGTTTGTTTCCTGCGGGTCGAGATGTCGGCAAAAGGTTAACCTTCACTTAAAGTACCTGTGGGACTAAAACTACATTTAGAAGGAATTTGACTCTTGGTTTTTCTCCCACTGTATGAATATTATAGGAGCAACTTTGCACCAAGAAAATTTGTTTTTAAGTTGAGAGATGTGTGGAAGCTATGTTGCTGTTGTAGTTGCCTTACTTTTATAATACTTTTAATCTGTTTTGTAGGAAAATGGAATCTGCTATGGTCACTCTACGCAACATATTTGAGCAGTTGCTCAGACAAATGGAAGTACTGAATGAAGGAATTGAACCTCGTAAGCACATTTTAGTTTTGCTAATATTGGGATGTGGCCATGATCGGTGAAGTTATTCATCTAGCTTTGTGAGACTGAGTTTTAGTCAGTATACAGAGGAATCTTTACACAGGCCTGAACCCTAACTGGAATCTGTCAAAAAGTTGCAGTAAAAAGGTGTGTGTGTACGTGTGTGCACGCACACGGTATTTGGAGACTCACCCCCAAAAGACAGCAGCAGCAGTCTTGTTGGTGTCCAGTCCGGCTGCCTGGAGGAGGGGAGGTGTGGTGTTGGGGGGGTAGGGGAGGGGTTGTGTTGGGGGAAGGGGGCTCGCGAGCTGTGATGCTGCCTTATCTCCTGAACAGGGAGCAGACTTTACAGAAAACTCTGAGCCCCAGAGGGAAGGCAATGAATCGATTTACTGAATAATCAATTATCTGAACGAAATAGTGCCCGCCCATCTCGTTCAGACAATCGAGGTTTTTCTGTATTTGTATAAAACCGGGGGAGAGGACTCCAAAACTGGCTTGGTGAGCAGTAAAACTGCGTATCATGAAGCTTTGTAGACCAACTGAAATATTTGGACTACCGAAGCAATTCATTTGTTTCCAGCACAGGATTTCAATTGTTTGTATTTCTGCTGGTACTTTATGCTAATTCATTTTGACTTTACTTAATGGTGTCAAAAGAATAACAGTGACTTTGTATTAAATTGTATTAAATATTAATTTCTCTGCCTGTGTTTCCACTTTACATTGATTCAGTAGTTAATCTGTGTATTTTCACTTGTTGCTAAGCTTATTGAAACTATACCCTCTCTCCACCCCCACCTTCCAACATGCTTATGTTCTGCCCCAGGCTGATCTCTCATTTTCAGTGTATTGGTTTCTCAATCTCATTCTGGTTTATCCCAGTATCAGTTGCTTAAAATCCATACTGCTCAAGTTTCTCCCACTTAAATCTCGTGTCCTACTGGTGTGAGCAGATTTGTTCACTGTCCTACTTCGGTGTGTTTAATCAGTGAACAAGTCTGACCTTGAATAGTCCTTTCAAAGTGGCTGGACCTGGGAAGTTTTCTGCAGGAGAGAGCTGCAGAATTTGAAAAATACTCTATTTGGAAATTAATCACTCTCTCTGCACGCAAACAGTCTGGACAATGATTTGCATTCTCCAGATTCAAAGTATGGTGCTGGAAAAGCACAGCAGGCCAGGCAGCACTTTGTTCCTTGGATGCTGTCTGACCTGTGCTTTTCCACTGTTTTTGACTCTGACTCTCCAGCATCTGCAGTCCTCACCTTTCTCACCTTCCAGATTCAGAAGAGCCTTAAGATCTAAGAGTCTTTTTTATTTTGTTTTGCCCAAGTGATCCTTTGGGAAGAAAAATGACAATCTTTAAAACAAAATTGATACCATATTCCTACATCAACATAGCTGTTTCACATCAACCAATCTAGTATTGATTGTATCTTATGGAGCTTTTGCTTTCGGTAAGCATTTTTAAAAAATTTATATCATTGTCTTTTTTTCATTCCTTGCAGAATTTATTCAGTTAGCCAAGAACTTTGACGAATGTAGGAAAAAATGGCAAAAGACCGAACTGGAGCTTTCCCGTGCTACAGAGTGCCTAACGAAAGCTGAGACTGAGCGAAGTGCTCTTGATGTCAAATTAAAGCATGCTCGTAACCAAGTTGATGTAGAAATGAAACGGCGGCAGAAAGCAGAAACCGAGTGTGAAAGGCTGGTATGTCTGGTTGATCTTAAAATTTCATTTTCATTTTAAACCAGTGATAGAAGCAGACTGGCTTATTCGTCTCTCTATATTCAAACTTAACCAGTAGATTTAAGGAACCACCTCCATAATATTAAAGGACCTTTCCACTGAATCGAGCAGATGTTGCAATTTGATTTCTATTTGTCTTTCCCACATTCCCTCCCCCTACTGTAGTGTGACGACTGTTTTTGGATACAGGCTAATCTTTGAGACCAAAAACATCACTTTTTTTTTTGCTTTCTGGATGGCATTTATGGCCAAACTTGAGATGAACCACGAGCAGGGAAATAGATGGAATCTTTGCTACATTCTCCAAATGCCTCATGAAGTTGCAAATAGTGTTGTGAGATGAATGAGTGCAAACTGAATATTGGATGTAAGTTTGCTCGCTGAGCTGGAATGTTTGTTTTTCGATATTTCGTCACCATACTAGGTAACGTCAATGAGCCTCCGGCCTTCTCAAAACTCACCACCACCTATGGACGCAATATGCTAAAACTTGCCCAAAGATGGGAAACCAACACGATCCACCAGAGCGTCACCCGGGAACAACTGTACTTCTGGCAATAATTCCTAAAGAAGCAGGAACTACCCAAATGTCTTAAATAAAAACCTTCCCTTAACACTCTGCTAGCCAAAGGAATAGCAGAGCAAAACAGCTGCAGAATGCTTAAAGAAATGATTAGCAATGTCCACATCTGACTCCATAAATACAACTGGGAAATTTCATGCCAAAAAATTTTACTCACAAATGTGACAGACTTTGAATGTACGATGAGCCATAGCCATTTGGCAGCGACAAACACAATGAAAACTAGACCTGCAGAAAATCTGCAAACTCTCAAAATAACAACACAGACAACCTCGAAGCAAGACGACAAACTCACAGAAGAAACCCGGCAAACCATCAGACAGACAGTCTCACCAAAATTAAGCAGGAAAAAGGAAGGAAACACTCTACGCAAGAAAGGGAAGCACTAGAAGGACTCCAAGATAAAAACATTGTTATCCTACCTGCAGATAAAGGATGCTTGACAGTCATTTTAAACTGGACAGGCTACATTGAAAAAGCGAATGCACTGTTTGCAGATACTGATGCTTACCAACAGGTGGCGATAGACCCGACCCCCACAACGAGAGAATCAAATCACAGCTCTACTCAAACTTGAGAAATTTGGAGAATTAAACAAGATTGACTTCTAAAAATTAAACCAGGTGGACCCACCATTCCACATTTCTACGGACTACCCAAAATTCTCCAATCAAGAGCCCCCCCCTCTCAGACCCATAGTCTAGCTACCTGGAACACCAATGTACAGATTAGCCAAGGCACTGCACCAAAGACTAAACCACTTAGACTCCTGCCACTCTGTTCACTTTACTCTGAACACTTCAACCCCAGGACATCAATGTGGACTTCACTAGTTTCCTTATTTCCCCTCCCCCCACCTTACCCCAGTTCCAACCTTCCAGCTCAGCACCATCCTCATGACCTGTCCCACCTGTCAATCTCCCTTCCCACCTATCCACTCCACCCTCCTCTCCGACCTATCACCTTCATCCCCGCCCCCGTTCACCTAATTGAAGTGTTCAGCCACGGGGTGGTGGGGTTAGGTGTGGGTGTCCCAGAAACTCCCCACCCCTGAAATATCACCTTCATCCACCTATCGCTTTCTCAGCTACCCCGCCCCCACTTATATCTCAGCCCCGATCCACAAGCCTCATTCCTGATGAAGGACTCTTTCCCGAATGGTCAATTCTCCTGCTCCTCATGCTGCCTGACCTGTGCTTTTCCAGCACTACACTGTTGGTGACAAAACATCTGAAAATGAATCTTCCAGCTCAGTGAGTAAATTTACATTCAGAACCTCAACCTGAGCTACAAATCTTCTCAACAGGCTGAATATTATTTGACCCACACTTACTTGCAGGTGAACTGATGCATAGACTTGGCAATGTACTAATACAAATAGCACCATCTGAAAGAAGAATGATTCCACGAAGGTTTGGTTTGCTTTTGCAGCAAACCCATTGACAAATTCTTTGAGTGCATCATTGTCTGATTAAACCTTTTTTGGGAAGACTTGCACATGGATAGTGCAAGTTCTAACTCATCCATAATTTGTGGATTTTATACAGGTTGGGGATTGTTTATCAGCAAGTGTTGGGACCAGCTGGTTTTTGGATAAAGGATGCTTTCAGATTTTGGGGTTTGCTATTGTTTAGGCTGTTTGGGGAAAATAATTTTACTTTTTTTTCTGACCATGAGATTACCTAAAACTTTTGCCTCCACCCCCACCCCCCAACCCAAGTCCCAAACAGTTCTGTAGAGGTGTTGAATTTGGCCCTTTGGAAGAAATAACTTTGTTTGGCATAAATGGACCTAAAAGCAAAGTTATTTTTTCCCCTCAAGTGCCCAAACTTGGTATGTCCACATCCATTTTTGGATCTTGTTTCTGAAAAGACCTTTTTTGGCTTCTAGGTTTTTTGGTTTTCAGAGCTACAGCCAATGGATACTCAACCTATACTTTTCATATTTAAACTCATTTCTTTTGAAGTAAATATTGGATGAAGATTTCTTTTTTAAAATCCTGTGCTATCCATCACTAGAATGTATGGGTTTTTTTTTGCCTGTTTTGATTCCTTTTTCTCAAGATCGTTGTTAGCACACTGTTGTGTCCAGATTGTGGGTTGAAGTTCCACTGTAATACTAGCCTTACAGTGCAGTATGAAGAGTTTTTTTACCTTGTCAGATGTCAGGTAGTTGGAAGATCTTAGCGATCTGTCTGCCTAGATCTTCTGTTTATCTTCTCTGCTGTCACTGAAAAGACCAGAAGGATTCAACACTTTGCATGCAGCAAATGCAATCAATGACATGGTTTTTGCTCCTAAAGTAGCTACTACATTTTACCTAAGTAACAAGTGATTGCACTTCACAAATAACATTTAGATATGATCCAGTTTAAGTGACTCTGTTGAGGTACTTAACTACATGCAAGTTCTTTCTAATTTTTCTAATGATTTATAACAGGAGAAAGAGCCAGGTGCATCTGGCCATCACACAATAATGCTATCATCTCATCCTGTCTCCTCCTGCTTTGATCACATTTACTACAGTTTTATTTTAACAATCTCTGAAAGTAAGTTGCAGCGCAAGTGGTATTGACATACAGCGGTACCTTCATTAATAATACCTGAGTAACTGTGTTTAAAAAGAAAAATACTGGAAATAAAGTTTGGATCTAGTAGTATTTATATAAGGTATCTCTCACTGTCTGCTTCGTTCTCACCATTGCTTTCTACAAAGAATTATTTGTTACATATTGAAAATGCTTAGCAAGCAATCAAAACTGTTGAAATGGAATTTTTATTGCATCTAGATTTGGATACATATAAGGGGATAACCTACAGAGAAACAATCCTTCCCTCTCTCATAATCCTATGTTTTGGTAGCAAATAGTGAGGCCACTCTCATTGAGGGAGAAGAGCTGAGAGATCTAGGGATATGCTTCTGTAAATATCTGAAAGTGTGCAAGGTTAATAAGGCCATAAAATTGCAAATAAAATGCTGGGCTTCATTTCTAGAGGGAAGGACATTGAGTAAAACCTGTGTAAAATATTATGGGTCATACAGAGTTCGGAGTAGTTTTTCGGATCTATATGATGAAAATGTGAGAGGCATTGGAGAAGTAATGATGTCCTGTGGTGATACCAGAATGGAGGGCTTGGTTTGGGCAAGCCTGGGATTTTTCTCTTGGAGAAAATTGAGGGATGGCCTTTTGATATTTCCATTTACAGGAGAGACCATCTGAGTTGTGTATTAAAAAAGTCAGGGAATGCCACGGAAGTTCCTTTTTAAACCAAAGCAATTATGAAACTGGAGAACCTTGCTCTTGAGTAGCCGATGTGAATAATGTAGATTAATCTTTAAAGTGAGGAAATTTGTTGCTAAATTTATTTTGATTGGATTACAATTTGTGATTAAACTTGTGACCACCAGTTGGTGAAGTCGTTGATCAGAAGTCAATCTTTTACTTACTTTGTTTCACTGAGTTGAACTATGTGCACCTTGTGAATTTATTGCACCAGGTACTTTTTGTTTCCTTGTTTTTTTTTAAACTAACCTGTTGTGATATAAGACACCTCTGGGGCAGGTGAGCCTTATACCCAGGCATTCTGGCTTGGGGTAGGAACGCTACCACTCTACCAGAAAATCACTGGCTCAAGTCATCACTCATTCAGTTCTATCCAGCTATACTCATGAAATTAACCCCAATTTATGAAACTTAAGCTAATATTTAAGATATTTTAATGAGCTTCATGAAGTATTGTATCTACATGTGCAGTACCTCAGCCCTAAGTTTGAGCACTCGGGACCATTATTACAATCCCAAATTCTCTCCTGTTGCCTCTATTTTATGAAGCTGCAGGCAAAAGGAAAGAAGGTGCTTAGAGGTTGACCTGCTGCATACCCGGTTTAGAGATTGTGAAATCTAACGAGGCTGCAAAGGGTTTTTTTTTGATGTGTGAGACAGAATGAAAGACAAATCTTTATTCAATTTCCACCACCAGGAAGAAAGGAAACACCCGAGTGGCCAGTGACAAGCAATGCCCTTCTCCGAGGGCAATGATGCATGATCAAAAATGTGAAGGGGAGGGCAGGGATTAAATCAAAATAAATTGGAGGGGGAAATAAAGCACTCCACTCCCTGCGGTGCCTACCTCCCGCTGAACAGCTCAAGGGAGTTGGTAGACACCGCGTGCTCCTTCTCCAGAGACACCCGGGATCAGGAGCATGGGGTTGGAAGTGAAGCCAAAAGCCGAGAAGGTAATCTAGAAAACTAAAAAGGGAGTACAAACTCCCATTCCCCCATATATACATGGTCCACGGGCTCCACAGCACCACAGAACAAGCAGTTGGGTTGGGAGTCTGTGAACCACCGTGATCTGCGGTAGGAAGATCACTTTACATCAAATGCCTTATTTGCAGCCAGACATGAGAAGTAAAATGATCAATTTGATCTTGTTTCTAAAATGGAACAATTTAAGTTGAGATCTCCTATGTCCTTTAAGAGTTACTAATTGATGCACTATGCAACACTATATTGCATTTTGGCTGCTCAGAATTGTACTTAAGGCGCAAAACACTTTTAATGCAGGAGGTAGCAAACTGTAATTGAGATGCCTCCGATAAGATGGCACTCTGAGAGCTGTGCAACAACCCTAATTGTAGAGGGTAAACTGGTTATGAATGAATGCATCCATTCACTCTATTACATAAAGCTGATTCTGTAGGATGCTGCAAAATGGCAGAATCCTAAACGCTTCATGAATGGTAGTTGCTGGTATTCAGGTTTGTGCTTTGGAGCCACCTAAGCGTCGATAGAGAGCAAGGACCATGGAAGAAATAGAAAATGTTGGTACCTACATGCACTCTGAAACTGTCATCCAATGAAAACTGTCCCATCTACACAAACCATAATATAGTCATTGACTCTTGAAGTGCAGTAGTTAGCACTTCTTCCCCTGTGCATGCGTATATTGTCTGCTGACTGCAGAAGGTGACCCACAGTAATTAAACTTTATGAACGAAGTATGGGGAAGTGGGGGTAAATATTAAAGTCTCAAAGGATCACTTTGTAAGACCATGAAATACAGCGAGCACGATATTGCCGATAGAGAAGTGGAGCCCAAACGTCTCCATTAAAACCGGCCTTTCAAGGGCTCTACTCCAGCAGGAGAGGTTTTTGAATTTTAAGGGTGAGGTTTACACTGTGGATGGAGCCTTGAAAAGAAAAATGAAATTCAGGAGTAGAATGCTTCTTTTAGATGGTTTCTCAACCTGCTCAGAGATATTAGTATGCACTTCTGGAGCAGGTGGGACTTGAACACAGGCTTCCTGGCTCTGAGTTAGTGACACTACCACAAGCAAGGCCCCAAGAATGCTGCTTATGATATAGCTACACATAACTTGGCCTGATCCAACTGAAATTGGATGGAGGTCTGTTGTCTGCAGTACCTCATTTATCTCACAGTTGTGAAAACTTGGGATTCTAATGTTATGGTCATAGCCCAAAATAATTTTATTGAAGTACATGTACATATTCAGCTAACCTATCAACCATTGCGCTTTCTGTAAACATTTGTTCCCTATTAATCTTCAATAGTCATACCACTCCACACTCAAGATGGTGTTGAAAAATATTTCAGTCCTATGTATGCACATAGGTCTTGGTGCAGTGATAACATTCCTGCGTCTGAGCCAAAAAACTGAGTTTGACTCCCACACCAGGACTTTCTAGCCATGGAAAGTGCATTTGTAATGTGTCTAAACCTGTTAAATAGCAGTATGTAAATTATTTTAATATGGCTGATGACCAGCTGTAAGAATGGGAGAGTTTCCTGGTCAGCTATCCTGTGGAGGACAATGACAAACCACTACAGCCTATAAACATGGGCCAATCTAATGAAATCTGTAGCCTTTGGAAAAGAGCATGGGGAAAAAGACACTAAACGTGAATATTGTACAAGACCTGATTGCTGTGTAGTGGAGCTTCTTGATCAGATTAGTCCCACTTTCTCCCTCTTGATGGCAGTGACTGGTGCTTGGAGTACAGCCTTAGGAATAAACTGGTAATCTGGCCCTGTTTTCATTCTTTTTACTTGAACGTAAACAGTGACAATAGCAGACAATTTAACCATTGCAGCCCAACCCTAATATTACCCTCGCCTGCTATCAATATGTATAGGGATGCCTGGAGAATGATCAAAAACAGGCACTGTGACCACATTAAGATAAGGTTAACTTGAGCGAGTGATACTCTTCTGTTATAGTAATTACTTTCTTTCATTTAAGGAACGTCAGATTCAGCTTATCCGAGAGCTCCTCATAACAGAAGGCTCGACCAGCATTCAGTTAAATGAAGAACAGAAGTCTGCTCTTGCTTTCCTCAACCCTAAATGCTCAAATTCTAATGGATATGCATCCAACAAACGGTAGTACTGCTCAGTTGCCCACAATTTTTTGTGCTGTTAGTTTTGGGGTAAAGCTTCATAATTGCAGAGAAAAAATTGTTGCATGTGGTTTTTGCATCTTGTTAAATCAGGAAGAGTGCAGTGAGAATTTCATTCGACACTTAAAGGATATCAAATGAAGGGGCAGTTTTTTTTTATACAAAGTACTTTTCCACACACCATAATTATGCTCAACTCTTTTTTTTTCCTGGCAGTGGTGGAAGCACAGATTTTCCTTCAGCATTGGAGACTGTCCAGTTAACACTACCTATTTTCCTCGATGCTCCAATAGTTATAGTTACATAAAAGATCCATGAAGTTCAAAGTTTGTGAGAAGATTTGTAGCTCGGGTGCTCGTTGCTGTGGTTCTGTTCGCCGAGCTGGAAGTTTTTGTTGCAAACGTTTCGTCCCCTGTCTAGGTGACATCCTCAGTGCTTGGGAGCCTCCTGTGAAGCGCTTCTGTGGTGTTTCCTCCGGCATTTATAGTGGCCTATCATTCATGTTGCTTGTCATCTGCGTGTGTGGCTACTAGGGATAGCTGGTCGTGTCGTTTCGTGGCTAGTTGATGTTCGTGGATGCGGATGCACAAAACACTATATAGGACGGCACGGTGGCACAGTGGTTAGCACTGCTGCCTCACAGCGCCAGAGACCCGAGTTCAATTCCCGCCTCAGGCGACTGACTGTGTGGAGTTTGCACGTTCTCCCTGTGTCTGCGTGGGTTTCCTCCGGGTGCTCCGGTTTCCTCCCACAGTCCAAAGATGTGCAGGTCAGGTGAATTGACCATGCTAAATTGCCCGTAGTGTTAGATATGGGGTAAATGTAGGAGTATGGGTGGGTTGCGCTTCGGCGGGTCGGTGTGGACTTGTTGGGCCGAAGGGCCTGTTTCCACACTGTAATCTAATCTAATCTAAAGGACAAACAGGAAGACAGCTAACGATCCCCATCCACGAACATCAACTAGCCACGAAACAACATGACCAGCTATCCCTAGTAGCCACACACGCAGACGACAAGCAACATGAATTTGACTGGGACAACACTACCATTATAGGGCAAGCGAAACAAAGAACAGCCAGGGAATTCCGAGAAGCATGGCACTCATCCACAAACTCCATCAACAAACACATCGACCTGGACCCAATATACCGGCCACTACAGCGGACAGCTGAAACTGACAACCGGAAGTGGCAGGGACAGGCCACTATAAATGCCGGAGCAAACACCACAGAAGTGCTTCACAGGAGGCTCCCAAGCACTGAGGATGTCACCTCGACAGGGGACAAAATGTTTGCAACAAAAACTTCCAGCTCGGCGAACAGAACCACAGCATCCATGAAGTGCCCTCGTACAAACAGCTCGGGGCTTGGCCTAAACATCCAGAGGCTGCTTTTGGTGCTGCCTGTCCCTGCGAAACCATCAAAGAGGACAAGAGTGGAAATGCTAGATTTTCAGATCAGATCTCCAGAGCAGTACTCTGGGGGTTCTAATTTCTCCTGTTCCAGCAGTTTTAAATTGGAATCCTTCCAGGATGTTTTAAGACCCTGCCCATGCCTGATGTCACTACACTCAGTATTGGAAAAGAGAATCCATTCTCAGCTCTTAAAGCCAGCAAAGAACGGCAAATGATTCAAGTCAATTATTTTCTTTTAAACGAGTGTACTTTGCGCAAAATTTTTTTTTTCCTTTTCTCCCCCTCCATTTCCCTTTCTCTTTTAATGGTTAGCAACGGAGCACTCTAATGTGCTGATCAAGACAGTTTAATGTTTTAGTCAACTACTCTCGACTTAAAAGTGAAATGAGAGATTGCTTCAAAATACTAAACTATTAAACTTGGCTTGTACAAACATTTGATTGTATTATGTGTTTTGCTCATTAATTATTCACCATGGAATTCTAGGTGAGAAATTTATAATCCAGAATTTTTTTTTAAATCAATAAGTGAAGTTGATCAGTGCTGCAGACATTTGGAGATTTGATGTGCCAACTTGGCTTACTGAATATACTCTCTCTTCTGAGTAAATTTGTGCAATTAAGTCCAACTCCAGAGCTCCAGTGTATAATCTCAGCTGACATTTTAGTACAGTACTCAAGAAATGCTCCGTTCCCTGGGGGTGCCATCTCCAAACTTTAGTCCCGATGCCTGTTGAGCTGGATATTAAAGGTCACACTGTTTCGCCTTTTCAAAAATGAAATTTCCTCAATTAGCATCACTGAGTCAGATTAACTGGTTATTCATCTAATTTTCTGTTTGTGGGACCTTGCTGTGCGCAAACTGGCTGCTGCTTTAGCCTGCAAAGCAACAGTAACTGCATTTCAAAAGTGAGCTTTAAAGTGTCTTGCAAATGTGAAAAGCGCTATCTATTACTTGGCATCACCTTGGCTTGACTGTAAGGTACTGTGCCCACTTATGGTCAGTTTATCCAGTTTGAAAGTTTCCTTGCTCTCAATGAAAATGGAGAGAAATAAAAAGGATCTTCTGTAGTCGTGGGGGTTTGCCATTTATCTCCATCCTTGAGTGACACCTATAATCGCAATATTGCTGCTGCTTTTTATTTGGAAACAAATGTGCAGCATACATGCTATTAATGACTGGTGAGGTGATAGGGTAATTAAGTCAAATGAATGTTCTTGGTGTGTTGATGATCACTGAGTATTCTTTCTTTTTTTGTTTTAAGATTATCAACAATAGATGAGTCTGGATCGTTTGTCTCTCATTCTGATATTAGCTATGACAAGACCGATGACTCGTTGGTAACTATTTTGCATTTTTGATTTGTTGGAATTGGAGACATGTTAATGGCTTTGATTTACATTAATCTGTCCAGAATTAAATTGCAGAAATTATAGGCTCCTGTGTAGGCAGTTACTTGTTGATATCAAACTTCTTCTGGGGTATGGTAAGGCCACTTGACAAAATACCTTATTTCAATGTCTGCTATTATAGACAGATTGAACGTGGAATTTACCACCATAACACAGACTTTCAGGCATACTAATGTAGACTAGTGGCAAGCAGATGCTTGTGAGAGAGTTGTGGGAAAGCATAACTGTCGATACTGGTTTCTCTGAAACACTTTGACAAGCAGAGTAAAGCGCTCATTAGCATAGAGAATGCAAAAACAAGCTAAACATCTTAAATATCTGGGTGCCCAAATGTCCCCCAAGTTCAAAGAAATTTATTGCATTTCAATTATTATGTAAACACTCATAGTGATCTGATTGTGCTCAGAAGGCTGACTATTTCATCTGCAGTTTATCTAATGTAGCAACTTTGTGTGGATCTAGATTGAAAACCGTAACCAGGCAATATTTCCCAAAAGTTATTCACGATTAACAAAATAAAACATTCGTTGTTTAAACAGTTGTCTCTTTCTTGATGCAGGACTGGGATTCCTCCATTGTGAGGACTGTGAAATTAAAGAAAAGAGAAAAACGGGTAGGTTTCACACTTTAAAGTTATTTATAGTTCAATTTGAACATAATTGGTAAAGTCGCCAAGAATGGTCCCAAATTCAATAGATACACTGGCAAAAATGTTAAGCTATTATAACTCCGCTTAGGATGTGCATATTTGCATGGTATTTGTTGCAAGAATGATAACCATCCAGCTATATATTCCCTCTGTGTTAATTTGCTTCCTTCACAAGTTGAAGACTTCCCTTGCAAACCATACAATTATTTCATTGCAAGGTATTTCCATTGAAGATAGCATTGTAATCGTGCCAGCTGAATCTTCGAAATGCGAGGGTAACAAGATCCATCTGCATGGCGTTTTGTATTCTTTCTTTCTTTAAATAATATTCTGTTCTTCCTACCAAAGTAATAATCTTACATTTTTTTCCAAAACTATATTATCAAATTTTTGCTCACTCATTAAAACTATCTAGACCCCTTTGCAAATTTTCTATATCATTCTCATAACTTATTTTCCCACCTATCCTTGTATTCTCAGCAAATGTGTCTACAGTGCACTCTGTGTCTCTTTGTCCATGTCACGAATATAGATTGTAGTTGAGGTTTCAGCACTAATCCCTGTGGCGCTCAACTCATTAGTTTGCAAACTTGAAAGTGATCTCTTTATTCCAACTTTTTTTTATTAGCCAATCCTCTATCTATTACTTCAAGTCTCTGCCATTTCCTTATTTCCTGTTACTAATCCATTAGTCCCACAATCTAAAAGAGCAGTACTTGTTTTGGCTATTCTCTCACTTTTTGTATACTTGCAGAAGCTCTTACTGTCTCTTTTTCTATTTCCATGCTAATTTGCAATGGTATTCCAATTTCTCTCTTGTTTTTAATCACATTTTTCTGCTTTTAAATACTTTGCCAATGTTCTGGCCTACCACTCATCTTTGTGACATTTTACACCTATTCTTTCAGTTTATTGCCATCCTTAACTTCCCTTGCTAGCCACGCTATGGCACCCTTCTCTAAGTCTATCTTTCTCAATGCAACATACTTTTTGAGTTCTGAAACATCTCCTTAAATATCTGTACTGCTTCTCTGCTGTGTTAACTTTTAGCCTATTTTCCCAATCTATTTTCACTATCTGTATTGTCATAGTTTTGTAATTGTTTTTATTTCAGAAACTAATTTCAGATCCAGGTTTCTCCCCTTAACCTGTCACATGGTTAAAATGAAAAATGTCTTCCTTCAAGCCATGCTGTCCTTTGAAAAAAGTGTTTTCTGTTCTGATTGATGTGAAAGCAGTCTACAAAAGCAAACTTTTCCCTTCAGGAGGTTTCTGGTACACCTGTCTAAATCTATTTATACCTGGATTTAAGGCCATGAGTAATATAATTTTCTTCACAGCTATAGTGTGCCATTGTACCTTACCTTGAAGCACTTCAATACAATTTTCCAATTAACGTTATAAATTAGTGTACTAGATTCCTTACTAATTGCATGGCCATTATTAAATCCGCCTTTATCAACTGGCTTTGCATTCAGCAAGAAGTTTCTGGTACACTTGTGTGAAAGGAGGCGATTTTCCTGGAAAGGTCATGGGTAGTGCATTTGCAGAAATAGAAGGTTAGAAATTCACTCATGGCTGTACAGCAATGTACTTTATTTGAAATCACTTTTTAATATATAATGTTGATAAGAAAATTGTTCATGCACCAGATTCATTCCTGATTGATAATGGCTGTGCAACCAGTTATGGCTAATTGTATTAAAAATTTTGTATCTGCTTCCTTCTAGCGTTCTTCAAGAGTCTTGGTTGATGTCCAGCCAGCACCAGCTAAGCGTTCACGATCAATTGAAAAAGTGAGTATGAGAGACAAACGTAATTTGTAGTAGTTGGTAGTGTTTGTGAGACAGTTGAGTTTGCGGTAACAAAAGCATGATTGAGAGTTTCAGCAGCAAATGAGTTGAGATGGGGATGAAGATGGGCAATATTAGATCTGGAAATGAGCAATCTTTACATAAATCTGACATCACAAGATCATCTCAGAACCAAGTGTGGCACCAACATTGTGAAAAGAATTGTTTAATCTCAGACTAGTACCAGTGAGAGAGATGGATACAGTAGCTTGAAAACAGAGTTTGGTGTATGGACCAAAGACAACAGCTTAAGTCTTCTCTTGAGTTGGGCAAGATTCTGCTCAACCAGTGAGAGATACCAAGTTAAGCAAGTTGACCATTTTAGCCAAGGGACACGGTGTGGGATTGAGGTTTAGTGTTATTAGCTTGTGTGAGAGATTTTAAAGATATGCTTTTGGGTGACAGGTTTGGTTACCTTTTCAGGCAAATGACTCCATTGTGGCTAAAACCACTCTGACCTTGCCAAATAATGGCGGGCCAATCGAGGCAGTTTCTACAATTGAGACAATACCATACTGGACAAGAAGCAGGAGACGAACAGGTAAGCTCTATTGACAAAATGTTGAAGTCTTCTCTTCTGAGTTAACATTTGGTGAACAAGATGGATGCTGACAGAAATGTTGCATTTTGGAAAGTTTCCTCTAGAAACTAAGGAATGTGGTTTCTTTCATATGTTATTTGTTGCAGGGTATTTTAAGAATTTAGTATTAGTTTGTAGTAAACTCAAGGATTTATGCTTTATAATACTACTAAATTGGATTCTCACTGCATTTATCCAGAATTTGAATTCTGCAAGATTTCTATCTTTCACATTGCAGTTGGGACTTGTGGTTAAAGCCATTTACAGCTATTGCCTTTGTCCAAATGAAGTTGACTTACTTAGCAAAGACCCGTCATTAAATTTAAATACGTCTGCTTTGTCTGACTCAGCTACTCAGGATTTTGAGCAACTGAATTGTGGGAGGAATCTAGGCACTCCTTTTTGATAGTTGAACTGAATGCTTTTTTAAAAATGTTTAAAAATCATGTAGAGAAAAATTCCATAAATATCCCCTTCCTTAATGGTAGAGAAGCTCAGCATATGAGTGCAAAAGACTTGGCTGAAAGAGATGCATCCAACTTCAGCCAGAAGTGCCAAGTGAATGATTCAACTTGACTTCCTCCTGAAGTCTCCAGCATCCCAGATGCCAGTCTTTAACCAATTTGATTCGCCCCACATAATATCAATAAATGACTGGTGGAAGTCATACCTAGTACAAAGGAAGTTGGTTAAGATTGTTGGAATCTAATCTGGTCACAGGGCATCTGCAGGAGCTCCTCAGGATAGTGTCCTAAGCCCAACCATCTTCCGTTGCTTCAACAATGACTTTTCTTTGATCATAAGATCAGATTGGCAACGTTCACAGATGATTTCACAATGTTCAGCACCATTCATGAAACCCTAGATGCTGAATAGTCTGTGTCCATTTCTAGCAAGACTTAGACAGCATCCAAGCTTGGGCTAATAAAGAGCACAGGTGCCAGGCAATGGTAGTCTTCAACAAGAGACAAACTCGCCATCATCCCTTGATGGCGAAAGTGAGGACTGCACTCACTGGAGATGAGATGCTGGGGATTAGAGTCAAGAATATGGTGCTGGAAAAGCACAGCAGGTCAGGAAGCATCCGAGGAACAGGAAAATCGATGTTTCGAGCAAAAGCCCTTCATCAGGGCTGATTCCTGACGAAAGGCTTTTGCCCGCAATGTCGATTTTCCTGCTCCTCGGATGCTGCCAGACCTGTGCTTTTCCAGCACCACACTCACGACATCATCCCTTGATGTTCAACGGCACTGAATCCTCCGATTTCCTGGGGGTTAGAAGCACAACTGGACTTTCCATATAAATACTGTGGCTGTAACAGCAGGTCATAAGGCTAGGAGTTCTGCAGTGAGTAACTCGCCTCCTATCTTCCAAAGTCTGTCCACCATGAAATAACATTTCAGGAGTGTGAAGGAATGCTCTTCATTTTCCAAGGTGAGTACAACTCCAACAACACTCGAAGCTTAACACTATCCAGGCCAAAGCAACCCACTTGATTTTCATCAATACTCTTTCAAAACCTGGCAGCAGCTTCCAAATCAACGATCATTACCAGCTTGAAGATCAGGGCAGCAGTTGTATGGGAACACCACCACTTGGTAAGTTCCCATCCAAACTACACGCCATCTTGACTTGGAAGTATGTCACTGCTTCTTCACTGTTGCTGGGTTAATATCCTTCACAGTACTGTGGGTGTATCTACCCCTCCAGGATTGCAGAAGTTCAAGAAGGCAGCTCACCATCACCTGCCAGGACATTTGAAGATGGGCATTAAATGTTGGCCTAACCACAGGTATCTACACACTGAACAATGTTAAAACAAATATAGTATACCTTTCCTGAACAGAGGTCAATATTTATTCAGATTAGTTGTTCTGCTGTGTATCAGTATGGATTTATATCTAAATGAGGTAATTTTCTCTTGTTCGCCCTGTTTATCTCCTCTTGCCATGCAGCTTGCAGAGAGCATGTGCTGGAGATTTGTCAGGCTGGTGATAATCCTCTGTGCAACCATTTACTATTATTATAATAAGGACCTGTATAATAATTGGGTTTAGATTTGTTCTTGCTCATTTGCATTGAGAATTTGCAGACTTTTTTGTAGTAAATAAAATCAGGTTAATTAATAATCAAGGCAAAAAATTGTTGGTCCAAATTTGTTATGCTTTTCTTCTGATTGTCTGGCTGTTTTATGTTTTTGAGTGAAAGTTGAGTTACCAGATGGCTGTCTTGATCACCAGTAAATTATTTGCTTTTTAAGTTCTAATCAACATAATTGTTGGTGACTGTTCCTTTTTGTATATTGTTTGTTCTCCCTGTCCAGCTGAATTGTCTATGGCTTAACACCATTTACATTACAGCATTTTATTTTTGAAGCAAATCTGAAAGGACCAGATCTTGATGCCATTTCGGAAACTCCCTCAAGCACCCCATCAGCAGCCAGTAGATCTGATACTTGCAGCACACCTCAGAGTAATGGAGGGATAAGGGCTCACGAGTTTGTCTCTAAAACGGTATGTCTGGTTTTTCTCTCTCTCTCTCTCTCTCTCTCTCTCGCTCTCTCTTCCTCCGTGCCATCTTCTGTTAAATTTTTCTGTTGCCGCAATTTTTGGTTTTGTTTAACTATTCTCCATGTAAACGTTTGACTGCAAGCTTTGTCCCAGATTGTTTTCTGGAGTTTGTCGAGTTTACGTGATATTTTGAAATTATTCAATAATTTTTTAGTTAAGAGCGAGGCTTCTTTTCACGTTTTTGCGATCTATAAGTAAGCCTGGGTGTCATGCGCAAACCTAGGATTGTCCCAAGCATGGAGCCAAGTATGATGTAATGGGTGATTTATTATCCCAGGTGTCTGCCTGTGCTTCTCTAAAGAAACTGCTTAAAGGTGTATAAGGTGAGGTTGGAGGCGCACGTATGTGGTACTGACTTCCACAACCCTGGAACAGTGCTGCAGTATTCCAAATGACAATATGTTTGTCCTTTTTATATTTTTATAGGTTATAAAGCCAGAATCATGTGTTCCTTGTGGCAAAAGGATCAAATTTGGAAAGCTGGCCTTGAAGTGCCGAGACTGCAGAGTGGTGTCTCACCCTGAATGCCGAGATCGCTGTGCACTCCCCTGTATCCCAACTTTGGCAGGAACCCCTGTGAAAATTGGAGAAGTAAGCTTCACCCTTAGTCTGAAAATCTGGTATTGTTATCAGGCAGCAGAATTGATCAATTAAGCCCTTTGCAATTGTAAAGTAAAACTAGATAAACTTGTCTTAAGTTTTTCAACAGTTTAGACCAGCTAAGTGTTAACAAATCACTCTCAAACATGAAATGACAAATAGCTATTTACAGTGTAATCAGCTGTGGCATTGAGGTACAATATGATACTTTTTAATATTCCATCAAGTGTTTTCTTTGTCATAAATGATCTGCATAGTTTAACAAATTATCGATTTGGGTGTATGCAATTAATTTATAAATGAAATGTCTAAGTAAATCACCCTCATCTTATCATTCTGAATGACTATGGTATTTCTTCTGAAATATTCATCATTTTGTTTGTGTTGCTTCCAGGGGATTTTGGCAGACTTCACATCTTCGAAGTCACCCATGATCCCATCCATTGTGGTGCATTGCATCAATGAGATTGAGCAAAGAGGATTATCTGAGGTAGGACTAAAACCTTTCATTACTAATTTGCCAATTTGGAGCCTTAATACAAAATAAACTGGAGTCCATCAAACCATTTCCATGTCTAGACGTTAAGTTTTCAAGCTGTTTATATTTTTCTTCTCACGCTATTCAGTCCTGGAGTTCAAGCTCTGTGTAGGCAACGCACTGATGAATTGTAATTATTGTTAAGCAGGGTACCAACAATTCCGATTATTTTTGTGAAGCTTGAAGGAACACACTTTGCCCTATAGAAATAATCCTGCCCTTTTACTAGCTACAGCAATAAATTGAGCATGCACTTGCCCCATTCCAACACAAAATGGCACACGCTCATCGAACCTCAAAATGCTGATTGTCACAGGCAGGGGTGTTGGGTGCATAACAGTGGGTCCCCTTCAAAATATTGACATCCTGTTTTAATGCTAGGTGAATTAATGAGCTTGTGTATAAGTGGGCCATTTATCAAAAAAGTAAGGTTGGAAAAGTGTGTTCAAGGTTCACAGAAATAGCTTGTCAGGTTTAATTGTACAATGCTAGTAACTGGTGTCTCTATTAGACTGGACTATACCGTATCTCTGGGTGTGACCGCACTGTGAAAGAGCTAAAGGAGAAGTTCCTGAGAGGGAAGAACATGCCATTGCTCAGTAAAGTGGATGACATTCATGCAATCTGTGGACTTCTGAAAGATTTTCTGAGGAATTTGAAGGAACCCATTGTGACTTTCAAACTGTATTCAGCGTTTGTAAGTGCAGCAGGTTTGTAAATTTTGATTCTGGTGATGAGCTTTGAAAAGAGGAACTTGTTTGTTGAATAACTGAAGATATGACTCAGCATGGACAATCCAATGGCAATGAAATAAGAGCAAATTACTGCAGATCTAGAAATCTTGAATAAAAACAGAAAATGGAGAAACTCGGCAGGGCCTGCAGCATCTGTGAAGAGCAAAATTGAGTTCACTTCAGTACTGAAGATTAGACTTGAAACACTTTAACCCTGTTTCTCTCTTGACTGATGCTGCCAGACCCACTGAGTTTCATCAGGTGTTTTGTTTTTAATTCAACTAAGTCTGTTTTGAGGGTATATAGGTGTCCAGTCAATATTGCCTTTATTAACTGTTGCTTCTGTTTCTAAAGGCTCCAATTTTGAGACTTAAAATACTAATCATTCTTTAAATATTCGCTGTTCTTTTAATTTTGATGTCAAGTAATCTGTACGTTAGAAAGAAATGAAACAGCTGTTGCCAGGAAGATCCCAGGTTTGAAGCCCAGTCATTTTTGTACCGCCTCGCCAATGATGACTAAATTCAATGAAATTAAACTCAATGCCTTCCTCGTTGTCATGAGAGAACCTTGCAGATTTCTGCTCTTGATCATTATTGTGTCATCCGCCCCTCCCATACTCTGCTCGTGTGGGGATATTAGCAAAATCGTCATCAGTAGGAGCTGGCTGTGATGCTTCCTGTGATCAGGTTGCCTGCTGGTACTTCCTGTAAAGGTGTGCAGACACAATACCATTTGGGTGAGGTGCCAACAGACAGCACCCAATACTGTCTGGAGCAGAAGGAAAAGTCTGATTTTGGGGGGGGAAAATGAATCCCAAAACTATGGTTCAGGAGGGAAAGGGGAAACAAATTGGGTTACTAGATTGTTAGTTGAACTAGTAAACTTTAACAACCTTGCTAATTTAACATTGGGTATGAAGGCACTTTACAAAGTAGTCAATCCACCTGAGGGTTCAGATGTGCTCAATAGAAAGGAGCAGCAAGTGTTTGTTGTTTTTAAACTCTTCTGGAGCTATTTGCTTTCCCTTGCATTGGAGCATATGTTTTTGCTTTTTTTTATATCTGGCAAGTTTGCTGGTTAAGACAGAGTGGAGTTTAGATTATTGGTCCTGTGTAAAATTGTTGGATATTAACCTAAAAGGGAATGGTATTCTATGATTGATTTTTTTTTTTGTGCTATATCATTGTGCTTCAGTCTATTCAAAGGGGATAAAATTTTGCAATGTATATTAAAACTGGACTTGTTTTCCTGTAGGAAATGTAAATTAATTCATTTCATGCATTCAACAGAATTCAGCGTTCCTAACTGATCTTTCCCTAGGGGCAGAGATGTTGCGCAGCTTGTCTCACCAATGTTTTGTTTCATTCTGTAGAAATCCCTGACGATGATAACAGTGTTGCAGCAATGTATCAGGCTATCAGTGAGCTGCCCCAACCTAACCGAGATACTTTGGCATTTCTGATGATTCATCTGCAGAGGTATGTTTGGAAACTTTTGCAGTTTAAGACATTCACTACATCAGGGGTGTCCAATCCTTGGCAGCATTTGTTGTGGCTGGTGAGTGGCTGATGCATCATAATACATTATTGATTAAAATCTCAATTAAAAGCAGCCATTTCTCATTTTATGAGCGTGTGAATTGGGAGCAGAAGCAGGCCACTTGATTCTTTTTGCTTCTGCTCCCACCATTCAGTGTGATCTAGGCTCTGGCCTCCACTCCAAATTCCTATCTATCCCCTGATAACCTTTGACTCTATTAGTTAGTGAAGAATCTGTCTATTTCTGCCTTAAAAATGTGTCAACGACCCAGCCTCCTCCATCTACAGAGGAGTGAGTTACACTGACACATGATCCCCTGGCAGAAACAATTCCTCCCCAACTTTGTCTTCAGTGGGAGACCACTTGTTCTTGCCTCTCCAAAAAGGGAAAATAGTATCCACCGCATCAAATCCTCTCAGGATTTTGTATGTTATTAATAATATCACATCTCATTCTTCTAAATCTGAATGAGTATTGTGCAACCTTTCCAGAGAAAACCCCTTCGTTCCAGGTTGCAATCAACTGAACTTTCTCCTAACTGCTTTTCGTGCAATTATATCTTAAATAAGGAGACCAAAAATATACACAGTACACTAAATGTGGTCTCGCATTGCCATTTTCCTTCTCTCCTTTCCTATCCCGTTCTTCATCTTTTCAATTGCTTTGTAAACAAAAACATGGAGTGAATGCAACTTTGAATCTTGCATGAGTGGAGGCAGAAGCACTCTGTGCACTGGTTGCCCTTTGCTTGGAAAGGAGTGTAGTTTGACAGGTTCCACTTCATTTCTTTCGTGGGGTTAGGTTTAAATCTTTTGTTAAGCTTATGACTTCTCATGAAGTAGAAACATTTCCTTTTTATCTACATATTCAAGCTATAATTTGATCTCTGGATTTATTTTTAACTGAGCCTAAGAAACAGAACAGAAAAAGAAACTGTTCCAGAACCGAGAAGATACCTCACCAATTGGAGAGGTTTTTATAGCCACTTCCAGAATGAGACAGGACATGTTAGAAGCTACAAAACAAAGCCTTCAAGATGAGATCCAGACTTTGCAAACTCATGTGGAGACAATTCAACAAGTGTTATCTGACCTTAAAAGTCCAGCTCTGTGCAAAATTCAGAAACCACACCAGCCTTGAAGCCAATCTTGAGCTGTTTATTCTCCCAGTCGTGTTTCGCTCAATTCAATGTTTCAATTCAAATTTGCAAAAACAAAATCTGTCATTTTGTTCATGATTATTGGACTGAAGTTTAAGATTTTTGTCCTGTATCTCCATTTATTTGATGGAAACATTTTTTTATTAATAGGCATTAGCGAAATTTCATTGCATCATGGAAATTTAATATGGCTTGTGCACCAGTTAGCTGGCTGTATGGTTCTGCTGTGTTCCATTGCTATAAAATCTTGAATAATATTTTGCTTGCTTCATTGGTCTGCTCAAGTAAACCAGAAAGTTTGCTTAATTTGATGCAAAACTCTGAACTTGAGTTTTTTTTTCCCTCCCAGAGTGGCTAACAGCCCAAAATGCAAGATGGACATAACTAACCTTGCCAAGGTCTTTGGCCCTACAATAGTGGGTTATTCCACACCTGATCCATCTCCCATGTCAATGCTACAGGAAACCAAGCAGCAACCAAAGGTACGTAGGTGGTGGTCCCAGGTGGTGGAATCAAGTTTGGGCTTTTAAAGTTAACCCTTCCTTTCATGTTCCTAAGTGACATGCAGAGCTACTGGTGATCAAAACATCTGGTGTACACTGCAAACATTCTGACATCTGTACTGTAATTGCTGCTTTCTGCAGAGGTGAAAAGGGTGAACTTGGGTCATTATCTCAAAAGGCACAAGACTGTTAGAATTTCTGGTGCTTGCAGTTGGAAGTTTATCTGACGTTGGTGCTATGTGCATCATGTCACAAAGACAGTCACAGTAGCAATCTTTTATTGTGAACATTATTGTTTTATCTTGGGTTAACCACTAATTGCACAAACCATAATCTCTAGCCTTGGACTTAATGGCGCAAATAAGTACTCTTATGATCTAGTTATCTGTGACTTTACAAGGTTTTCAGGTAAAATGGTAGCAAGCAGTCTTTTTTTGTTTGTGTGTCTGTTTTGAAACTGACAATTTAAATGTTGCTGCTTTTGTGGTAGGTGGTTGAACGTTTCCTATCTTTGCCAGTGGAATACTGGAACCAGTTTACAATGGTGGAACAGGAGAATATCCAACCTAATCATATCATTGAAAATTCTAATGCTTACAGCACTCCTGATATGAAAGGTAATACTCACGGTTATCTAAACTGGTGAAATACCATTCTGACTTGTTTCAAGCTTTGCACTTGAGGGTATCCTCCAATAGTTCAAAATTATTCTTAAGATCGATTTTTCAAGTCTGCTATCGGAAAGATGTTATTAAACTTGCAAATCTTTTCTGAACGCTTTCAAGGATGTTGCCAGGTTTGGAGGATTTGGGCTATAGGGAGAGGCTGAATAGGCTGGGGCTTTTTCTCCCTGGAGCGTCGAATGCTGAGGGGTGACCTTATAGAGGTTTATAAAATCATGAGGGACATGGATTGGGTAAATAGTCAAGGTCTCTTTCCCAGGGTAGGGGAGTCCAAAACTTGAGGGCATAGGTTTCAGGTGAGGGGGAACGATTTAAAAAGGGCCTGAACGGCCCCCTTTTCACACAGAGGGTGGTGCGTGTACAGAATGACCTGCCAGAGAAGGTGGTGGAGATGGGTACAGTTACAACATTTAAAAGGTATCTGTATAGGTGGATGAATAAGAAGGGTTCTGAGGGATATGGGCTAAGTGCTGGCAAACGGAAATAGATTGGTTTACATATCTGTCAGTGCGGATGAGTTGGACTGACTGGTCTGTCTCTGTGCTGTATAACTATGACTGTTAGACCACTTGGTCCACTGACACCAGTACCTAGCTAAGTCAAAGACTCAGCTTGTGACTTAACCTTAGCATGATCCCATAACATGATGCTGACTCCATCTTTTAGTTGTGACATTAAACTATGCCATGACCATACTCTGTAGATCCTGTTACAATATTCAAAACCAGGGAACGGGTTCTCCTCATGACTTTGCCAGCATTCGTTCCTCAAACAGCAGTTCATTCACCATTACTGTAGGATCTTGCTATGTGCAAAATGGATGCTCTGTTTAATAAATTCACTGACACTGCCAATATAATTCATGTAAGTCACTTTGGGATGTTTGTGAAATGTGACCAGCTGCGACTGTTGAGACCATGGCTCTTTTATTTTTTTCTCTCATTTTTTGGTTTGGACCTGAGAGTTGAAATTAAGAATTGAACTTTGAATTATAGCTTGCTTTAAAAAGTGCTAACAAGAAGTGAACTAATAGAATCACTGCAACAAGTTGACGAGTATTTTAATTTGCTGCTGTGAAAAATGCCCAGTATTAATGCACTTGTATGTACATTTGTTAGACTATTAAAAGTGTAGGTGGTAAGTCAGTGTCATAAACTCTCCAAAGTAATTGTAATTAAAAACCCCATTTTACACCTGTCTCCTTTCATTGCTTGAAAAGGCTGGTGTAATACTTTATTGAGAAGTTCTCATTTCATTTTGATATCTCTTCAACTTTGTGCAGTAGTTAGGAATTTTCATTCGTCTATGAAAATTCAGCTTTCCAGGCCTTCCACAACATCCAGGACTGCTCCATTGATGCACATGAGAGCATAAGCCACTTATCTTGGTGACGTGCTATTACTGTGCATGCAGATACTGTACTTGCACCAGCCTGGGTCCTCCTAAACCAGGAGCACCCAAGTCAGGATTATGTCAGGCACAACAGATCTCACTAGTAAAATCTGGTCCAAATTGTAGATCTATCTGCAAATGGAGCTGCTCCAGGACATAATTGGTGCTCCAGTTTCCTCCCACAATCCAAATATGTGCGGGTTAGGTGAATTGGCCAAGCTAAGATTGTCCATAATGTTCAGGGATGTGTAGGTTAGGGGTAAATGTAGAGTAACGTGGAATGGTTCTGGGTGGGTTACTCTTCGGAGGGCCGGTGTGGACTTGTAGGGCTGATTGGCTTGTTTCCATACTGTAGGGATTCTATAACGATCATCTATGTGTAACTACACGTTAGTGCAGTCTCAACATAACGGATCTTCCATGAAAATCTAAATGTAAACTCTTGAAAGTATCTGGAGATAAATTACATTTTGGGTTTCATTTTCTTTGAAGTCTAATTCATTGGTTTCTTCGCAGTGAGTATGCTTGGACCACTGACCACTCCAGAACATCAAATAATTGGCAAAACCCCTTCATCCAGCTCCTTATCTGCACGTGTCAAATCCAGTCTGACCAAGACCACTCCCAAGTAAGTAATCTCTCCTGCAGTCTCGAATCTGATGTAAGAAATGCTGTTTAATTACCATGTTACAGGGGCCAGTTTGTATGTTTGGGTTGCTCCCCCAGTTACCCTTTCCTTGTCTGATATCAATGGCCTTTCAATGTCACTGGGTGGGACTGCTGGGATTCTCTATGGGTGTAACCACATGGACTGGAGTAATTCAAGAAGGCAGGATGCCACCATTTTCTTGAGGGCAATTGGATGGGCAGTGAAGTTTTCCCTGAGCCAGGAACAACCACATTCGGTGAACAAAGGAGAAAAGGATCTTGAGATTTTAGTTGAAGCTCACACGCACACGACCCCACCCCACCCCGATCTCTGTCACCATCATCACCACACCACCACATCTCTCTCTGATGTGCACGCGTGCTTGCTCTCATGCATGCTCCTCTCTCTCTCTCTCTCTCGCACGCTTGCTCTGTTCCCCCGTCCTCTGTTCCCCCTACTCCTTCCCCTCCTTTCCCCCTGCTCCTCCTTCCCCACCCCGCTCCTCTTTTTCCCCCCTTCCCTTCAGTCACTCACTCACGCCTCTCGCTCATATGCACCCTAACCATCTTCCCATCTCCTCCCTTGTGCACACACTTCCTCCTCCCGATTTCCCTCACACACATTCCCTCCCCTTTTGTGGGCAGGCACTCCTTCACCCTCTGACATCATCTTTCCCAGACAGTATTGGTTGATAACACCAAATGTTGATCTTTTTCCTTTCAACATAATAAGTTTGGGATTGTCACAATAATTCCATCGTTCAAAGTTAAAAGCTAGGAACTTCCTTTTCCTGAGGATCCTTGATATTTCTGTTAATATTTTGTAAACAAATCAGTTTCAGAATGAATGGTCTCAATTGCTATGCAACATTTACACTGTTCGGGTCTGATTGCAAGCTCTGCCTGTACCCAAATTGCTTGATTAATTTGAAGTGACTTGTATTTGTTCAGCTCCATAACTGTCTTGCTGCTTCTACTTTTGAGGGCATTAAAGTTATTTTCTGCCTGCTCTGATCAAATCCAAAACCTTGCAATCTGACAAGCAAAACTGCAAACAATTACCATGAAACCTTTTCCTTCAATTTCATTTTGTTAAATGTTTTACAGGTTTGGAAGCAAAGGCAAGTCATCAGTCAATTTTAATCGAACTGGAAACTTCTTTGCCTCCCCATTATTGAAATAATTGCACATTAACCAAATAATAGTCTCAAAAATCAAAAAATTCCCTGGAGCTTTGCATTAAACCAACAAGTGCTACCTGCAGAATTTTAGTATTATAATATGCATCATACAGCAATCCTAAAACAGCAGTTTTAATAATGTGTAATCACCAGTCTAATCCTTTAAATATAATGTAGTTGACACTTGTTATTCGAGATGGTAGTTCTTTTTTAAATGTTATGAGTCTATTTTTAAGTAGATAACTTGTATATTCCAGTTTGTATTACTTGTATGATGGGAACTGAAGGTTGAATTCTGTAACCTGTAGACCACAGCAACTGATTTGAAAAAGCATTGGTATGTGTCTCAGAAACACTAAAAGTTCAGAGTGAAAGATTATTTTACAGTCAAAGATTGTGGGATCTGTTCTTACAGAATGAGAAATGTATGCAGGATAACTGAATGCTGTAATCCATAATTATATCCAGCTGACTGAACAATTGTGTTTGGCTGAATTTTATATTCTATAATTTTCTGCCTTTTGTGGAGCTATTAAACCTGTACAAAAGATCATCTGGGTTTTTTTTTGCTTAAATGTCTTGCTACTTTGGAGGTTAGTTTTTCAGTGGTAATCAATATGTATATGGCAGTTTTGTATTGTTAGCAATAGACTTGTATTCAGTGGCTCCACACTTCAGTGGGAATCCACCACAAGCCTAAAATACCATGGAATGAATTTTCTGTCTAGCGATTTCTATTACAAGCACAGCCTGACTTCTGCCAGTTTTTAACCCAATTGATTGTGTTGACAAATGTTTAATCCAGTTACAGAACAAAACAGGTTTTCAACCAACTTGTCTTTACCACAAAAGTTATGCTTTGACACCAGTAGCTATCAAGTTAAATTAATCACTAGTGGTATTTTTAGTGTGAATTGCTCACAATCCGGACATGATAGAGAATTGTCAAAGAAATTGGTTTTATAAAATGCATTTCAAATTGAGTTCACTACTTTGTGTACCCTCTTGGCAAACAACTGGGCATAGAACTCTTCAAATGTGGGATTAGCATGGTCCTTTCAGTGATTTAATAGAGGTTCCATTGTCAAATCTTTGTAGATGATAACTTATATGCTGTTTTATTTTTGTTCAAACATAGCGTTCAGACAAACTGGATAAAAATTTGTTTTCTCAGCCATCGACAACCAGAAGTTTCTATTTTTACAAAAAACTTGAATTTTTAAAAATACATGTTTAATTTGGCTTGTGTCTGTGTATGCGTGTAAACATTAACTTGTGATCCATCTTGAAGTGCAAAATTAAATTGGACACAAACGAAGTGCTGACCTTGGTTATGGCTTGCGATATGCATCAATATACTTCTGTGGAGTTATTGAATGTATTTGGCACCAATAATAAAATAGAAAATTGTGACCGAAAGTAGAAGCATGCCTCCAACTAATAAATTGTATGTCATGCAAACTAGATTTTAAATTATAGATTATGGTGTTATCTAAATGTAGCTTTTACAGAACATGTCAACGCATCTATTCCTGTCAGCTTTTTTAATATCCCTTTTTATGCATTTAAGTGGTAACTATTGTAAAATATCTGTACCAAAGACTTGTCTGCGCCTCTCAAATTTGACTTCAGCTATAAAATCCTTGCTTCAGCTGTCTGCTACACAACTGCAGTGAAACCTGTGTATTAGGCACTAAATCGAAGTGAAAACTGATGCAAGTTGTCAATATGCAGCTTTATTTTTGTTTTTGTATTTCTCAAAATTGAAACCCCGAATACCAGAGAATGTTTGTTTGAACTGTAGTCTTTTTGAAGTGCTTGCAACTGTTTAAGGATATGTCAGTTACCAAATTGCTGCAGCTTTATTGATGCATATTGCACAATATATTGTAAGTTGTTTTCACTGTATTGTTGTGTAATACATGCTCCTCTGTTTCAGTAGCTTCAGTTAAATAAGTGCAGTGATCAACTCTCTGGTGTTTTGTGTGTTTTTTTTATAAACTGTTTGTGTGAATCCCTATGGGTCCATGTACCATGCTGACTTGGAACTCTATCTCTGTTGCTTTGTCATCATGAGGACGAAATCTTTGAATTCCTTTCCAAAGAGTACTGTGGGTATATCTTCATCAGGTGGACTGCAATAGTCCAAGAAGGTAACTCACTCGCACTTTCTCTAGGACAATCAGGGATGGACAATAAATGCTAACCAGCAATACCCACATCCCTTGAATAGGTGGAGGGGAAAAATGACCTCTCATCAGTGAACTGTCATGGTTTCCTTTATGTAAAATGATATTGTTTCTCCTCACCTTAAGCAAATGCACTGACATGTCTCTGCTGTTGGTACGTATTGAATGTTTACATGTGGCTATTCACAATTCTTCACTGATCCTAACTACTTCACCCTTAACATACAGTTTTCCTAATTAGTTTTAAAAGCCCCACACAATGCATACAGAATTTAAATGCTTACAGGGAGTTGTAGATGCCTCCATCTTGCAGCGCCAAAAAGTTCTACAGTATTTCCAACCATAAAAACAAAATCTGAGTAGGGTTAGGTCATTCAGCCACTTGTGCCTGCTTTACCATTCAGTGCAATCGTGGCTGATCTGATTGTGACTTTAATTATACTTTTCTGTCAGCTGCCTGTAACGCTTAACTCCCTTGTCGTCTAAAATCAATGGATGAATGATATTTGAATTAATATTGTAAGGTATGTATACAATAGCAGCCCAGATAGCCCACTCACGCAGTGGATCAAGATGTACAAAATGTTTGTCCAAACTTCAAATTTCTGTTTTTTTTTTTAAATTGTTGTCCTTGTGCTGAAATTATTTATTAGGAAAGGCAAGGTCTTTAGATACATCAAAGGGCTATTCTGCCCAGGAGATCGAAACTGACAATTATGTTCCACAAGACCCCCCACCACTCATGTCATTGAACCTCTTCACGGCCTTGGCTTTCCCTTCAATGCATCCGTTCTATTTGCACTGTATGAGGTTGTCAGACTTTGATCACCACAGTAAAGAAGCTAAATAAATCCAATGAGGAATTCAGGATCGAGACTTATTATTGTGTCCTCTCATATTGCACTCCTTCCCCATGTTCCATTCCCAGTAAATGAAAGTATCTACCTTGTCAAACCCATTCCATTAGGTCACCCCGTATGTCAGAAAAGTATCAAGCTGTTCAGCCAAGCTTGATGGATACAGGCTCTCCATTCTGGTGTCCATGTGGAAGTTTTTGCACCTTCAAGTGCCCCTCTTTGTCCTGAAATCAACCCAAATGTTTTGTTTGCTTTTATTGCTACATTTGATAATTTGTGAATCTCTCCTTAAATTCCCTTGCTCCCCTATTTGGGCACTTAGACTCCAAGGAGTATGTTTTCTTATTAATCACTATAAAACCACTTACCCATATTGAAATGCAACTGCTTTGTAATAGTTGTTCTTTATGGATAAACTTAACAAAAGATTGTGAGAAGATTTGTAGCTCGGGTGCTCGTTGTTGTGGTTCTGGTCGCCGAGCTGGGAATTTGTGTTGCAGATGTTTTGTCCCCTGTCAAGGTGACATCCTCAGTGCTTGGGAACCTCCTGTGAAGACAGCTAACGATCCGCATCCATGAACACCAACTAGCCACGAAACGACACGACCAGCTATCCTTAGTAGCCACACACGCAGATGACAAACAACATGAGTTTGACTGGGACAACACTACTATTATAGGACAAGCCAAACAGAGAACAACCAGGGAATTCCTCGAGGCATGGCACTCATCCACAGATTCAATCAATAAGCACATCGACCTGGACCCAATATACCGACCACTGTAGCGGACAGCTGGAACTGACAACCGGAAGTGGCAGATTCAAACCACTACAAATGCCAGAGGAAAGATCACAGAAGCGCTTCACAGGAGGATGTCACCTAGACAGGGGACGAAACCTCTGCAACACAAATTCCCAGCTCGGCGAACAGAACCACAACACTTCACAAAAGAAGTAGGTAAAGGTAGATATGTAGGACTGCAACTTGAGCAGTTTGTGGTTTGGTATTAATTCAGGTGATAGCACCCTTGGAGGATAGTCCTGTAAGGCTGGGGTAATTTTATTATGATCCTTTTCTCACATTTTTCTTGAAGGGGGAAGGGGTGCCGTGAACCAAATACTGGCTTGTGTTCTCAGATATGCTTTTCCAGTAACTTGCTCAGTTACAAAAATGTGACCCAGCCTTAAATCCAGCAAACATTTCAGAACATGGTAACTCAACCCATGATGTTTAAAGTAAGACCACCATTATAGAAAAATGCACAAAGCAAGTGGGAAGTAAGGAAAATCTTTTTCACCCAGTGAGTAGTTGGGGTATAGAATGCACTGGCTGGATATATAGTGGAGGCCAGTTCAATCAAGGCATTCAAGTGGGGCACTATATGGTTACTTGGATCAAAGTAATGCCCAAGAGAATGGGGCAAAAGGAGATTAAGAATAATGCTCATTTAACGCCCTGAGGAGTCTTCTATGCCATAACACCTCTTTGAAATGTAATCATAGATATTATAAACTCATATAATATTATGTGTGCTCAATGTACACCTCTTTAGCAGCAATAGACATCTTAAAGTGATTTCTATTAAAAGGTTTTTTTGGTGAACTACTTAACAGTTTCAGTCCAACATGGCAGTGAGATAGGGTTCCTGCTTTGGAGCTTGTCCACTCCGACTGTTTTGCTATTCCTTTTTTTTTTCCTTCCTTGCCTTTTTTTCCCCCTCCTCCTTACTTGTCCTGAGATTGGACAGCAGCAGCGAAAGCCCAGCATGTGGAACTTGAATGATCTCAAGCTGGGCCCAGGATACAAACGTCTGGTGAGCCTACCACAGACCTTGAGCTGGGCCCACAGCACATATCCTAAGCCAGGCCCAGGGTGTGGGATTACAATGGACCTCAAGTGGGCTGAGCACAGAGGCGAGTGAGCAAGCACTGGACTTGTGCAGCTGCTCCATTGGCAGAGGTGATGTTGGTGAAGTAGGCCCAGTGGCAAAAGATGGCACCTGAGGATTGACAACTTCATTGGTTGGGTCTGGTGCTGACAGTGGAGCGGTAGTGGAAGGGCTTCATGACAACATCAATGAGGTGGGCCCAGTGCCAAGAGATGAGACTCCTGTTGGGTCTGGTGCAGGTGGCAGCAAGGCAGTGGTGGAGGAGCATCAGACCAATGGCAAAGATGGTGCCTGAGGATCAGCAACATAAATATTGGTTGTGTCCAGTGTGGATTGGGATGGTGGTGCAGGTGAAGTTGGTTGTGATGAGTTGGCTCAGGGTTTATGGACTCTCTGCAAGCTATATCTTAAATTATTCAAAATGGTGCTGTTTCATGGCAACAAACTAAACTTTTCACTCTTGTAGAACTGTAATATATACATGACATTAAAATTATAATGACTCTGTAAATGCACCATTGTGTAGTCCTGAACCATACAAAGCAAGAAGATTGAGTTGGGTCCATTGTCTCTGCTCAGTCTAACCATTGCTACTATTAACAATTGTATCCCTCAGCGAGAGTGGAATTTAAAAAAAACACCCAGCCAGGTTTACTGTAAGGAAATGGAAATGATGTCTCTCTGAAGCAGCCTCTTGTTTCCAAGGTTATCCTGTGTGTACTCTCGTTGAGACCAAGGTGGAAATATAGCAACTTGGATGAGGTGCTGGTGGGTGCATACTAAGTAGGGAATAATATCCCAGTATGAAATGATTTTTCCAGCCAAGAAGATAAATAAATCCAGACCAGAGCCCGCCTCTTGTGCTCAGAGCATCTCGGAAGGAATTCATCCTCTTCTTCAGGTAGTAAAGGCATTGAGGCTGTGCCATCACTGTGTCCATTTCAGATTCTGAGGTCTTTTTGACGCTGGGCAGAGGGGGAGAATCCATGGTTTTCAACAGCTTTCCAGGTGTTCTGAGGGGCCGGGTATGTTTTGCCCCTGTCCCGTTTGCAAATTTACAGCTTCCATGCGGTCCACATGCTTGTTCAGGATTACTTACTTTGTAGGTCACTGGACCTTACCTCATGTCGGCCATGCCCCTTACCCAGTCAGGCTATTTCCATGTTTTTGCCACCAGAGTTTGTCCCATGAAGTAAACTATCTCTCTCACTTAGCAGAGTCTTATGTCTGGCATTGGCGTTCCTGGTGCTGTTTCACCCTCACCTCCATCCCCCTCCCCCCAGGTCCGGGAAGATCAGACTTAACCTGGTGTGGAGTCTTCTCCCCATTAGCAACTGTGCTGGAGATATCTTTGTAGCTGCATGGGGGATGGTCCAATAATCAAATAGGAACTGGGACAGTTTGGTATCAAGTGAAGCTGTCGGCTGTTTCTTTAAGCCTGCTTTCAAAGTTTGAACTGCTCTTTCGGCCAGACCATTGGACAGTAAGAACTAGGAGCAGGAGTAGGCTGCCTGACCCTTCAAGCCTGCTCTGCCATTCAATAAGGTCATGGCTGATCTGTTTGTGGACTCAGATCCACTTACCCGCAAACTCACCATATCCATTAATTCCTTTATTGTTCAAAAAAAATCTATCTTAGCTTTAAAAACGTTGACTGAAGTAGCATCAACTACTTCACTGGGCAAGGAATGCCATAGATTAGCAACCCTCTGGGTGAAGGAGTTCATTCTCAATTCAGTCCGAAATCTGCTCCCCCTTATCTTGAGGCTATGCCCTCTTGTCGCAGTTTCACCCATCAGTGGAAACATCCTCTCTACTTCTATCTTATCTATTCCCTTCATAATTCTATCAGTATCCATAAAATATGCCCCTCATTCTTCTGAATTCCAATTAATATAATCTCAATCTACTCAGTCCCTCCTCATGAACCAACCCCCTCAACTCCGGAATCAACCTAGTGAACCTCCTCTGCACCCCCTCCAGTGCCAGTACATCCTTTCTCAAGTAAGGAGACCAGAACTGCACACAGTACTCTAGGACTCATCAGCACGCTATCCAGCTACAACATAACCTCCCTGTGTTTTTAAAATCAATCCCTTTCGCAATGAAGGATAAAATTCCATTTGCCTTCCTAATTACTTGTTGGAGAAAGTGAGGTCTGCAGATGCTGGAGATCAGAGCTGGAAATGTGTTGCTGGAAAAGCGCAGCAGGTCAGGCAGCATCCAGGGAACAGGAGAATCGACGTTTCGGGCATAAGCCTGAAGAAGGGCTTATGCTCGAAACGTCGATTCTCCTGTTCCCTGGATGCTGCCTGACCTGCTGCACTTTACCAGCAACACATTTCCAGCTAATTACTTGTTGTACCTGCAGACCAGCCCTCTGTGATTCATGCACAAGGACACCCAGGTCCCCCTGATAGTCGCATGCTGCAACTTTTTACCATTCAAGTAATAATCCTTTTTACTGTTACTCCTACAATAATGGACGATTTTACATTTATTAATATTGTATTCCATGGTTTGGGAGAAGATTTGTAGCTCGGGTGCTCGTTGTTGTGGTTCTGTTTGCCGAGGCATGGCACTCATCCACAGACTCTATCAACAAACACATCGACCTGGACCCAATATACCGGCCACTACAGCGGACAGCTGGAACTGACAACCGGAAGCGGCAGAGACAGGCCACTATAAATGCCGGAGGAAACATCACAGAAGCGCTTCACAGGAGGCTCCCAAGCACTTAGGATGTCACCTAGACAGGGGACGAAACGTTTGCAAGACAAATTCCCAGCTCGGCGAACAGAACCACAACATTGTATTTCATCTCAAAGTTTCCCAGTCCTCTGCATACTTTGCTCTGCCACTTATTTTAGTCTCATCTGCAGACTTTGACACACTAGATGTGGTTCCCAACTCCCAAATCATTGCAATAAATTGTGAATGGATGATATGGAGCTGTCAAATACCAACTGACTTCAGGAAATACTCCAATCTCCTGCTGGTAAATGTTCTGTTTTCTGTGACCAGCACTTCCAGGAGTCTGTATATTGCAAAAGATAGTGACCAGCACTTCCAGGAGTCTGTATATTGCAAAAGATACTTGCACCTTTTTTATTGTTGTCCCTGTTTGGCGAATGAATTCTATGCACGTCCAACCACTGACTAAGAGCAATGAATCCAAGAAAGGACCAGCATGGTCAATGTGTAACCGAGTGCAGGGGTTACCCAGCCACTCCTACAAATGTGGGGGATCTGCACTTTGGGTATTGCCCCACCAATGCAGCTATGTCTGCATCTAATCCTGGCCACCAGACATCACCAGACCCATCCAGGAGTGTCCAAACTGAAGATGTTGGCAAGAGGTTGGGTTCAGTCAGTATCTGGCAGTGAGCTTTACTCAGGACAATCACTCTTGTTCCCCGTAATAATATGCTGTCCCCTACGGTGATCTGGTCTCTCTGGGTCCAGAAAAGCTTCAGTTCTGGTTGTTTTGACCCTTCTGTTTCCCCCATCAGCACCAGCTGTTTTAGTTTTGCCAGGACTGGATCTTTTTGTGTCCACAGTCTGATATTGTCAGCAGGGACGAGAAGGGTGTCCAGAAAGTTTAAAACCAGAATGGACTCTTACAGTGGCAGCACTACCGTTGGAGTATCTGCCAATGGGAGGCCGCTCAATGCATTCCCATTTGATTCCCCAAAGCCTGTCCACCATCTACAAGGCCCAAGTCAGGAGTGTGATGGAATACTCCCCACTTGCCTGGATGGGGGCAGCTCCAACAACACTCAAGAAGCTCAACACCATCCAGGACAAAGTAGTTCGCGTGATTAGCCCCACATCCACAAACATCCACTCCCTCCATCACTGACGCTCAGTAGCAACAGTGTGTACTAACTACAAGACTCACTGCAGAAATTCACCAGATCCTCAGAGAGCACCTTTCAAACCCACAACCACTTCCACTTAGAAGGACAAAGGCAGCAGCTACATGGCAACACCATCATCCGCAAGTTCCCCTCCAAGCCACTCACCATCCTGACTTGGAAATCTATCACTGTCCCTTCAGTGTCGCTCAGTCAAACTCCCTCCCTCAGGGCATTGTGGGTCAACCCACAGCATGTGGACTGCAGTGATTCTAAAAGGCAGCTCACCCCCACCTTCTCAAGGGGCAACTGGGAAAGAGCAATAAATGCTGGACTCAGCCACGACGACCTCATCCCACAACTGAATTTTTAAGAAGTTTTAATGGGTACAGAAAATGAACATCTACCCGAGAGGGCAGCCAGGGCCTTGGCTGAACATGTTCACCTGAAAGATGGGACCTCTGACAGTTTGGAGCTTCAGCCTTGATTTTTGCCCTGCAGTCTCTGGAATGGGTCTGAAATCCATGACGTTCTGACCTGGAGATGCATGCGCTACTCTGAGCCATCACTGACAATCAAACCACCCTGTGTAAAGAGGTTTCTTCTGAATTGTCAATTAGATTTATGAGCGTCTCTCTTATATTTATCATCTCTCGTTCTGAACCGCCCTCGGCCTCGCCCCATAAGTGGAAACATTTGCTGACATTTTGCATTGAGCACAACTAACTGAATGGGGCTACGTCATTATTTGCAAAAGTTTCTCAATTACAAAAGAGAACAATAGCCTAAAAGTAGCTGAGATACAGAATGATTCATAGAGCCAGCTTGTATGAATTCCTCATTGCAGATCAGAGTCATTAAATTCACTTCTTCGTTCTCCATGTGGTCTTTATTCTATTACTTGTCTTCATTTCATTTCTCTTCGTCACCTCTGCTATCATCACTCCAGGGAATGCAAAAGGGTTTGTTATAATTACAAGCTAGTGGCTCACAAATCAGATTGCACATGGCATTTGCGTCTATATTTGTTTGCGTAGCTGAAATTGCAAAATTAAAATTACTCAATCATTTAATTCTGTTCCCCCAAAGAGATTTGAAATCAAGCAAAAAAAAAATCTTCCTGTAGTTACAACACCTCACCTCCCATAATCGCATTAACTATCATGTTGTTTCTCACACCAGGTTACAAAATTATACATTAACCGTAATACAAGTTTTGAGTAAAATACTTGGATCACCAACTAAATGACAGGAATACTTGAAACAAATTTAATTTTAAATGACAGTAAAATTGTAAAAGGCCTCCAGTTCTACCTGAAAATCTAGTCATTTCTCATTGAATGTGGAAAAGAGGGAAACTTGTATTAAAATGTAAATGGCCACAGAGCTGGTGTATTCCTGACATACTGAAGGTAAGTGGGATCACGTCCCCACCTTGACATTGCTTGCTTTTCTAGTATTGGAATTCCACTGACATGGGTAAGCAAGTACCACAGAAATATTGGGGACAGCACACTGAAATAGTCCACTCCCTTCATAACTGAAGAAGCTGAGATGAACAGGCCAGTCCATTGAAGTATTTCTCCCAAGTAGTTTGGATGGCGACTATAAGCCCAGAGTCCAGTCTGAATGAATTTGCCCTGATTGGGGGGAAAAAACAACATTGTGAACTCCTGAAGAACATGTCTTTTTGTTTGTCTTCCCCATTAACCCTGCCACACTGAACAAAATGCAAGTTAGTGACAGCTATTTTTATTTGCAAAGACCTTAATGCTACTGTGTCCTGACCTGAGAGACAGCTTATGATGAGAAAATTAATATAGGTTAATGAAACTAAAAATCTTTGCTACAGTTTTTAAACCATTTGCAACCGAGCAGATTTCAAAAGTATGTCAGTTGTACTAGTTACATCCTGTAAAAATTCCAGTAGATTCATCAAGCATGATTTCTCTGTCGTAAACCCATGCTGTCACTATTTTCCAAGTACTCTGTTCGTAAATCTTATATCATGGAGCCCTGTTGCAATAGCTACTTAGAAGTAATTTAACCAGGTGACAATTGGTCCCTTTGTCAGAAACTTAATTCGATGATTGAGCCGTATTTTTCTTAAAACTCAAACCGGCTGTCAGCATTGTAACCATCTGCCTGTGTTTAATGCTCCGACATGACTAACATAAAGATGGACAGTAATTGTGGCAATTTTGCTGATATTTCTAGTTCATTACCAGGTAATATTGTATTATTTGTATAACATCACAATCATGAGGACTCCGTAGCCATTGAAAGGTGTGTTCTTGGAAAGAATCATGGTGAGTAACTCACCTACTGACCCCACCCAGGCCCCCAAAGGCTGTCCACCATCGACAAGGCACAAGTCAGGAGTGTGAGGGAATTTTCCACACACACCTGGATGAGAGCAGCTCCAACAACACTTAAGAAGCTCAACACCATCCAGGACAAAGCAACCCATTTAACTGATCCTTATCCATCACCTTTAACATTCACTCCCATCACCACTGATGCACAGTGGCAGCAGTGAATACCATCTACAAGGTTCACTGCAGCACCTCACCCAGCCCCCTTCTTTGACAGCACCTTCCAAACCCACGACCTCTACCAACTTGAAAGACAAGGACAACAAATGCACAGGAACACCACCACCTACAAGTTCCCCTCTAAGCCACACACCATCCTGACTTGGAGCTAAAAGCACTGTTCCTTCACTGTTACTGCCTCAAACATCAAGTCCCTTTCTAACAGCACTGTGTAGGCACCAGCACCGCATGGGCTGATGGGGTTCAAGAAGGCAACTTCAAGGGCAGTTAGGGATGGGCAATAAATGTTGACATAGTCAATTAATTAATAAATTGTAACACATCCCATGAAAAAAAGTTAAGAAAATAATAATCCAAATATCTTGGGGATTGCACTGTAAATTATGTCACTGTGATCCCTTGCTCCTAGCACCATGGGAATAAATGAGTGAGGCAGGGTCATTAAAAGTATAGTATAATTCACTTACAACATTATCAGGATGACTTTTGAAATTCCACTTCTGCTGGTCTGCAATTGTTTCTGTAACAAAGCCCAAAACCCAGATTATCCATCCAGTATAATCTCGGACACACAAAGGCCTGTCCTTTCCCCGAGTGTTTAGAATTAGTGTAGGAAGAAGTGTTACAAAGATCCAAATACCTAAAAAACAGGAAGAAAACTTCTGTTGAACTGGCACAACTGAACCATTCAAGAGTCTCTTAGTTACAGCATTTTAGCGCCATCTAATGTTGTTTCACTGTACAGCATTTTTTGTCGTACACTGTAGCCCAGATTACAAATTTGTTTTACAATGCTGACGTTGTGGGATGGGGAAATGGATCAATTTGTCTGCCTATGTACATTTAAAGGTGAATCCAAGAAAATCAGTAGGAACTGGTATGATCACAACTACAGTAGTGCAGAGATATGGCTTCTGTGCTATCATCATGCTGCAGCTTTACAAAACTCTAGTGCGGCCGCACTTGGAGTGTTGCGTACAGTTCTGGTCACTGCATTATAGGAAGGATGTGGAAGCTTTGAAAGAGTACAGTGGAGATTTACTAGGATGTTGCCTGGTATGGAGGGAAGGTCTTATGAGGAAAGGCTGAGGGACTTGAGGATGTTTTTGTTAGAGAGAAGGTTGAGAGGTGATTTAATTGAAACATATAAGATAATCAGAGGGTTAGATAGGGTGGACAGTGAGAGCCTTTTTCCTCGGATGGTGATGGCTAGCACAAGGGGACATAGCTTTAAATTGAGAGGTGATAGATATCATAGAATCCCTACAGTGCGGAAACAGGGCCTTCGGCCCAGCAAGTCCACGCTGACCCTCTGAAGAGAATCCCACCCAAACCTATTCCTCATGACTCTACATCTCCCCTAGCTAATGCACATAACCTACACATCCCTGAACACTATGGGCAATTTAGCTTGGCCAATTCACCTAACCTGCACATCTTTGGATTGTGGGAGGAAACCGGAGCACCCGGAGGAAACCCACACAGACACGGGGAGAATGTGCAACCTCCACACAGTCGCCCAAGGGTGGAATCGAACCTGGGTCTCTGGTGCTGTAAGGCAGCAGTGCTAACCACTGAGCCCATAGGACAGATGTCAGAGGTAGTTTCTTAACTTAGAGAGTAGTAGGGGTGTGGAATGCCCTGCCTGAACAGTAGTAGATTCGCCAACTTTAAGGGCATTTAAATGGTCATTGGATTAACATATGGATGAAAATGGAATAGTGTAGGTTAAATGGGCTTCAGATTGGTTCCACAGGTCAGCGCAACATTGAGGGCCGAAGGGCCTGTACCATGCTGTAATGTTCTATGTACATTAACTCATGTGTTCTGCATACGACTACTACCATACAAATAATGCATCTCCAGATGGGAATACTATTAAATTTTCCTTTTTGGACTCAACAATATTTCTGCCCTGCTACTTACCAGCATAAAAATCACACAACACCAAGTTATAGTCTAACAGGTTTATATGGAAGTACTAACAAACCTAGAACAAACTTAACAGCAATCTCAGTTTGTTCAATATATCGTATCAATTGCATGCACGACATTGTGATCTTTTGCTATAAATTCTGTGTCTTATGATCCTGCTCCACAGCTATTGTTGTGGAAGAATTACTCAATGTTCTATAAAATAATTACCAGGAGGCGCAGAAAATAGTCCATGAAATTAAACTTTAATCTTGCAAAATCGAAGCTGTGGGAGCCAGCAAAATGTCTTCCCTGACTCCTCAAAACAACTTGTTCTTGTGCTACTTATACAGTTGTTCTTCCTGCGCTTTTCAGATAACATTAGCATAACCCTCATGCTGGCTTGTTTTGTCTTTCTAAACTAATCACCGTCTGCTACGCTGGTTCCCTCCATCACACTTAACGTATCATAGCACAACACCATCATCTTCAGCATTAGCTCATCTCCCAGTGATTTAACTAACCTATCACAATGCACTATCATTACCTGTTACTGGAGCCCTGTAACATGATCCTGAGCATACATTGCAACACTAAGTTAACTACATTACTGCCGTAGTAACTTCCATACTACCTGATGAAGGAGCAGTGCTCAGAAAGCTAGTACTTCCAAATAAACCTGTTGGACTATAACCTGGTGTTGTGTGATTTTTAACTTTGTCCACCCCAGTCCAACACCAGCACTTCCACATCATACTTACCAGCATGACCAAGCGATAAACTGGATTTCAATTGGCAATTGGCTTGGAGATCAGAAGTCTCTGCTCTTGCTGAAACAATGCCAGGGGATTTGCAATGATTACCAGTTGGAAGAAAGAAAATCTATGGGTACTTGTAGTTGACAACCTTGCTTAAAGAATCAACTTATACTGTTTTGGAGTCCAGGGAAAGTCTGATTTTTGTTAAAATAGGAGTTGTGAGGTAAGTTAACCCAGAGGTGCTAATCATATCCTAACTCTAATCATGTCTTGCTCATCCATCACCCTGTCCTTGCGGATCTACAGCAGTTCCTAGTCTGGCAATGCTGTATTTGAAAATTCTCATCCTCATATTCAAATTCTTTCATGACCTTGCTCTGTTTGTCTAAATTCTTCCAGTTGTCACAGCTCTCAGATATCTCGGCACTTGTTCAATTTTAGTCGCTTGCACATCCCCAATTTTAATCGCTCGACCATTGGTAGTTGGACCTTCAGCTGCCTCACTACTGAGCTCTGAAATTGCTTCCTGAAATCTCTCCAACTCTCAATCCCCTCCTTTTAAGACCCTTCTTAAAACCAATCTCTTTGGTCAAGCTTTTGGTCACCTGTCTCATTATCTCCTTTAGTGACTCAGTGTCAAATTTCTTCATAAATATTTTTGTGAGGTACCTTGGCATGTTTTAATACGCATAGTGGTAGGCTTAAAATTGATATCTTCAAACTTGACTATTAAGGGTTAATTGTCATGGCAATGAGCAATTGAAGGAAAGTGGAAAAAGTACAACAAAACAGGCCTAATGCAACAATAGCCGGTTTTGACTGGGAGGTAACATCGAATTGGGCGAAAGTGAGGACTGCAAATGTTGGAGATTAGAGTCAAGATTAGAGTGGTGCTGGGAAAGCACAGCAGGTCAGGCCGCATCCAAGGAGCAGGAAAATCGATGTTTCAGGCAAAAGCCCTTCATCAGCAGGTAACACCGAATTGTCTATGAGATTTGTCTTGTTGTGTAGTTACATAGGGCCACCTGGATTTGTTTCTCAGCTTGTTTTGAAACTTGGAAAAGTACTACAGTCATTACAAAATGGGGATTCAGCACGTAATCTTAGACTCAGAATAGTATTAATATCAAGGACTTTGCCCCACTCATCATCAGGTTGTGGTTTTCAATATCAGTGCCATGAAATCTGAGACAGAGCTCTGAGTGATATCATCACCAAAGTCTCCAATGGGTAGAAGGCAATGTGAGACAGACTTGCTTGTATAGATATGTATGTCATGGAGTTTAACTGATAGATAACATGCAAACTAACAAGTGAATCTAACATTTGAGCTAAGAGTCATACAGCATGGAAATAGACCCTTCAGTCCAACTAGTCCATGCCCAGTAGATTAAGCTCATAGAACATTGAACAGTACAGCACAGAACAGGCCCTTCAGCCCACGATGTTGTGCCGACCACTGATCCTCATGTATGCACCCTCAAATTTCTGTGACCATATGCATGTCCAGTAGTCTCTTAAATGTCCCCAATGACCTTGCTTCCACAACTGCTGCTGGCAACGCATTCCATGCTCTCACAACTCTCTGCGTAAAGAACCAACCTCTGATGTCTCCTTTATACTTTCCTCCTAAACACAAACACACACACACCTCTCCCCACACACAGACACACCACACACAAACACACACACACCTCTCCCCACACACAGACACACCACACACAAACACACACACACCTCTCCCCAGACACAGACACACCACACACAAACACACACACACCTCTCCCCACACACAGACACACCACACACAAACACACACACACTCACAGACACACCACACACAAACACACACACACCTCTCCCCACACACAGACACAAAACAGACAGACACCCCACACACACACACACACACAGCGTCTTAGAATAAGAGATCAGCCATTTTGAAGTGAGATGAGGGGAGATTTCTTCACTCAATGGCTTGTGAAACTTGAGAATTCTGCACTTGTGATGCTCCGCCATTGACTGTATTTGGACTGGGACGGACAAGGTCAGAAGTCACATGACACCAGGTTATAGTCCAACAGGTTCATTTGAAATCACAAGCTTTCAGAGCGCTGCTCCTTTGTCTTAACTTCACCTAAACTGTGACTTCTGAGCTTGATGATAGTTAAGGCAGAGATTGATAAGATTTTTGTGCCCGGAGGGAGTTGAGAAATATAGGATTGGGTGAGAAAGTGGAGCTAGGATTAAGCTGTTTGATTGTTTGTGGATTTTGGGAAGGAGGTAGAAGTGAGCTGTGCAGGGATGGGAGACGATGGGCTTGGAGCTAGTGGGGGATAGATCACTGGACGCACTAAGGTTAGTGACTATTGTGGATACAATGGTCTGATGTTCCATGGGTGGGTCATGGTCTGGGGGTGCAAGGAGGAGGTTGCTGAGAGCTGGCAGACAGCCTCTGCAATGTACATGTAACCTGTGCCAAATGAGATCCGGAAATTCAGCACAGACCAGGGCTTGAAACTGGCGTTCATCACACTACATGGGTATATTTCCCAACTGCCCGATGGGGAGTAGAAATTCTCAATAACAAAGAAAGCTTCCGGTTACAAAATGACTGCAGGTCATAAGGTCACAGGTTGTCCTGCTGTTTCGTTAGGGGAGGTGAATGGCCCAGTGGGAGCATCGCTTGACTATTAGTCCAGGGACCGATGTAATGTTCTGGGTTCGAATCCCACCATGGCAGATTGAATTCAGTAGGAAAAGCCTGGAATTAAGAATCTAATGATGACGACAAAACTGTTACTGATTGTTGGGGAAAATCCCCTGGGTTCACTCATGTCCTTCAGGGAAGGAAATCAGCCATCCTTACCTGGTCTGGCCTACATGTGACTCCAGACTCTCAACAATGAGACTGACGTTTAAGGGTGGCATAGTGGCTCAGTGGTGAGCACTGCTGCCTCACAGCACCAGGGACCCGGGTTTGATTCCTGCCTCTGGCGACTGTCTGTGTGGAGTTTGCACATTCTCCCCGTGTCTGCGTGGGTTTACCTCTGGTTTCGTCCCACAATTCAAAGATTAGATTGCCTACAGTGTGGACACAGGCCCTTCGGCCCAACAAGTCAACACCGACCCTCCAAAGAGAAATCCACTCCCTTATATTTTACCCCTGACTAATCCACCTAACACCATGGGCAATTTAGCATGGCCAGCTCACCTGACCTGCACATCTTTGGACTGTGGGAGAAAACCGGAGCACCCGGACGAAACCCACGCAGACACGGGGAGAATGTGCAAACTCCACACAGTGTGGAGTTGCCCGAGGCGGGAATCGAACCCGGGTCCCTGGCGCTGTGAGGCAGCAGTGCTAACCACTGAGCCACTGTGCTGTGCAGGTCAGGTAAATTGGCCATGCTAAATTGCCCATAGCGTTAGGTGCATTAGCTAGAGGGAAATGGGTCTGGGTGGGTTACACTTTGGAGAATCGGTGTGGACTGGTTGGGCCGAAGGGCCTGTTTCCACACTGTAGGGAATCGAATCGAATACGGATTGGCTGTAATGCGACTGACAAAGAGGGGGTGCTGTTTCTAAAGTGCGCCCTTGTAAAACGTGTGTAGGCTGTGATGCAATTGCGTCGCCAATGCTTTCAGCGTTGTTTCTTTTGCGCGATTTTTATATCGCGCGGTCGCACAGGACGGCAACCATCACGTTATCGAAGAACAGCCTGTGTAGGAACAAAAATAGACCATTCAGCACGACCCTGCTGTCACATTCAGTGCAGCACAACAATTCCAGTTCAAAAGCAGGAAAGTGTAGGTTTTATTTTAAATTTGGGGTACCCCTGCGGGCTGTGAAAAGCACTATACAGATGTAAACCTTTCCTGAGCCTGCAACTTCCAGCAGACTGTGTACCAATGAACAGTGTGTGTCCATGCAACTATCTTGACAAAAGTTGCACTCAGTGAATAAAGTCAAACTGAAGTGGAGAGGGGAGGAAGGTTTTTTTAAAATTCAACCTGTTATGGACCACCCCCAGGGCCGGTGAAAATATCTTTTAAACTAACCCCTCCAAAAATGTAATTGTACGCTACAGGCAGGGAGTGGGCTTGAACCCAGTAGCTCAGGGGTAGTAAAACGACTAACATACCACAAGAGCCCTTAAGCTCCTGTATAGCTTCAAAAGGATCTTGAACAGATTCGCCCTTGGGTGTACACATTGTAATTTTGACCTCAATGTCACCCTGCTTATTAAATCTAAGGGAAACAGTTTTTTTTTTAAAACCGTTTGAATGAGGGGATGCTGTGCAAAATGAATAGGTTTCAGGTAAGGATGAAGCAGCTGTCTCTGCATCAGCGGCCTGGAATCTTTGCACGTCTTTGCGCTGAGCAGGGTGACATTCTCTGATGGCTCCCGCCAAGCAAACGATGCCAGACCTGAGGCAGCGTCGGTGTGTGTATGTGTGTGTGTCTGTGTGTGTGTGTGTGTCTGTGACTGTGTGTGTGTGTGCC
>NC_057752.1:3966680-3973010 GCF_004010195.1 Chiloscyllium plagiosum
GTGTGTGTGTGTGTGTGCATGTGAGAGAGTGTGTGGGGATGTTTGTGTGTCTGTGTGTGTTTATTTCTGTGTGTGTCTGTGTGTGTCGGTGTGTGTCTGTGTGTGTGTGGGGGCGTGGGAAGGAGAAGTGCAAAAATGAATCTTGTCTTTGCGAAGTGACATCTCAAAGGAGCTTTCGGCTTGATATACTGAAATTGGAGATAGCGAGGACTGCAGATACCAGAAAGTCAGAGTCGATAAAGCTGATTCAGATTGCTCAGTAAGATTCTTGACAGTGAAGATGAGCAGAGAGATCTTGGTGTCCATGTACAAAGATCCATGAAAGTTGCCACCCAGGATGGTTGAGTTGTTAAGAAGGCATACGGTGTGTTAGCTTTTATTGGTAGAGAGATTGAGTTTCGGAGCCATGAGGTCATGTTGCAGCTGTACAAAAGCCTGGTGCGGCCGCACTTGGAGTATTGCGTACAGTTCTGGTCACTGCATTATAGGGAGGATGTGGAAGCATTGGAAAGGGTGCAGAGGAGATTTATCAGGATGCTGCCTGGTATGGAGGGATGGGAAGGAAGGTGAGATCAGGTCAAGATGGGTTCGGGGATGCGGTGATGGAGGGCTGGACCTGGGATGAGATGCTGGGGAGATTTGGAAGCTGGTGAATTCGACATCGAGCTCCTGAGGCGGAAGATAAGATGTGTTCTTCCTTCAGTCCGGCCTAATTTTGGCAGTGGGAGAGGCCCAGGATGGATGTGTCATTGTGTTTCGGGAGGGGAGGTGAAGTGGGAAGACTCTCCCTTCAGTGCATTCAGCACTCAAAATTGCGCCTTTTTTTAAGAGTCGGTTTAAAAAGACATATTTTAGCACCTTCCCAAATCCCTGATATGTGGGGCAATTTGACTAAAATAGAGGGAAAGACAGAAACTGCTGGTGGAACTCAGCAGGTCTGGCTGTATCTGTTGGAAGAAAGCAGAGTTACCATTTTGAGACCGGTGACTCTTCATCAGAATGAGATATGGAAGGGGGAGGGAAACAAGGAGATTAAGGACAGAAAAAAAGCCGAATAAGTGATAACAAGAGCTCAGGGTAGGAGAGAATGGGTGAGCTGTACTGAATGTGACCCATCGAATGGGCCCAGGAGTAGGTGAGAATGGCTGACAGTGCTAAAAGCAACCTGATGGACTGGGTGTGGGGGTGAGTAAGTAACACGAAAGGATGGAATCACGCTGTAACGTTACTGAACTAAATGTTGAATCCTAGAGGGTGCAGGATCCCCAAGTGGAAAATGAGATGTTGTTCTTCCAGCTCATGCTGAGGCTCAATGGAACACTGCAGCAGGCCTAGGACAGGAATGTTGGTGTGGGAACACTGCAGCAGGCCTAGGACAGGAATGTTGGTGTGGGAACACTGCAGCAGGCCTAGGACAGGAATGTTGGTGTGGGAACACTGCAGCAGGTCTCTCTCTGTCTCTCTCTCTCTCTCTCTCTCTCTCTTTTGGTTCCATCTCCAACTATTTGTTCAGCTCTCCCACTGTGTCCCCCACCTACCCTAACTTCGGCTTTAGCAATGTAAACTGGAACAACTCTGAGATACCCACACCCCTCTTGAACGTCCATCCTTTCTCCTGATCCCACCACTTGTTGTGCCTGCACCATCCCTTCTGACCTCCCGCTCTCTGATGCTGAACATTCTGTACTCAGCAAGGGTCTTAGTTTTATCCCTCTGTACCCCCACCTCAATGGATTTTGCGCACGATTAACATCAAACTCTTCCTGTCAAGTTGGGAGCAGGTCACTCCTTTGCCAACTTAGCCAGTGCCAATAGTTGGAAAAGTGCAGGCAAGAAAACAGCTTGGATAAAAAATTTAATGCCAAACAAATGCCAGCTTTTGAAAAATGTTCTTATAAGTATGAATCAATCCAGTTTCTTAATCAACCTGGAATACTTTTGGAGTCAAAACAAAGCATGCAGATACCAGCTCAAGTTTATCTGCTGAATCCTGCTCTTCTGCATTCTCACCTCAAGCCCCACACGGTTACCAAGGTGCTCTGTATTTTCTGTCGGTGGTAGCTGGTGCCATTCCACCTGTAACTCAGGTGAGTCAAGAAGATGAATGTCCCTGACCCTGTAAACAGGTGAACTGTATGTTACAGAATGGAAATGCAAAATGTGAAACAGATATTTAAAAAGGAGAAACACAGGGAATAGCCTGCAGATGCTTTGTGATTTGAGCAAGAGAATGGAAAAGTCCACTTCAACATTGAGATTTGTTCTTTATTAGTGTCTGTTCATTTTTCTTCAAAATTGTAACTGAGAATTGAGTTGCATACTGTTTAAGTTTATCCTCTACACAGCAGTATCCTCATACCATGTACCTGCTCTCTTCCCATATCTTCTTTCCTTCAACTACTGATCTAACCTATCCTTTAAACATCAATATACAATCTTACAGAACAGCTGGATTCAGTCTGTCATCCCCATCCTTAGCGTGGCCATCCATTTAGTCCTACTTCCCTGCAGTTATCCCCCAAGAGCTCTTCCCTCTTTTCCCCATTAAGTGTAATCCAAGTCCCTTTTAAAAGTTACCATCTAAACTGCTGCCACTGCCCTTTTGGACTGTGCGTTTCAGATCAAAGCCACCTCCTGGGTGAAAAAGAAATCTAATTTCTGTTATTGATTCTTTCACCATAATTTTGTCTTCAATTAGTAACTCTTCCTTGCTGCAGCCTAAAATCCTATACCTTTGCACCTTGGTTCCAAGCCACAGTCCCATACATAATTGAAAACTGCTAAATCATCCCATATGACCATAAGATATAGGAACACAATTAGGCCATTCGGCCCATTGAGTGTGCTCTACCATTCGATCATGGCTGATATGTTTCTAAACTCCATTCTCCTGCTTCTCCCCATAATCCTTGATCCCCTTACCAATCAAGAACTTATCTATCTCTGTGTTAAATACAGTTAATGACTTGGCCTCTGCAGCAAAGTGTTCCACAGATTCATCTCCCTCTAGCTGAAGAAATTCCTCCTCACCTCAGTTCTAAAGGATTGTTCCTTCACTCTGAGGCTGCTAGTCTTGGTTCCTAGTCTCTCCTAACTAGTGAAACCATCTTCTCCACATCCACTGTATCCAGGCCTCAGTAATCTGTAAGTTTTAATCAGATCTCCCCTTCATTCTTCTAAACTCCACTGAGACCCATATGACAAACTCTTCATCCTCAGGATTTTTGTAAATCTCCTCTGGACCCCCTCCAAGGCCAGCACATTCTTCCTTAGATACAGGACCCAAAATTGCTTAAAATATTCCAAACGCAGTCTGACCAGAGCCTTAAACAGCCTCAGCAGTACATCTCTGCTGCCTGAACTGCTGTGGTCTTCCAGCACCACTGATCCAGAATCTGGTTTCCAGCATCTGCAGTCATTGTTTTTGCCTTCCAAACTGCCAACTGAACTTGTATGTTAATCTGAAGAGAATCCTGAGCTAGGACTCCCAAGTCCCTTTGTGCTTCAGATTTCCAAAGCCGTTCCCTGTTTAGAAAATAGAGTACACCTCTCTTTTTTTCTACCTAAGTGCATAATCTCACACTTTCCCACGTTGTATTCCATCTGCCACTTCTTTGCCCACTCTCCTGACCTGTCCAAGTCCTTCTGCAGGTGAAAGTGAGGACTGCAGATGCTGGATATCAGAGTTGAGACTGTAGTGCTGGAAAAGCACAACAGGTCAGGTAGCATCCAAGGAGCAGGTGAGTTGACATTTTGCCCGAGACATCGACTCTCCTGCTCGATGGACCACACTCTCGACAAATCCTTCTGCAGCCTCCCCACTTCCTCAACACTACCTGTTCCTCCACCTATCTTTGTGTTAACTGCAAACTTAGCAACAACGCCCTCAGTTCCTTTGTCCAGATCATTAATGTATAACATTATTAATGTATAATAATTGTGGTGCCAACACTGAACCCTGCGGAACTGCACTAGTCACCGGCTGCCATCCTGAAAAAGCCCATTTATCCCTACTGTCAGCCTTCTACCAGTCTGCCAATCCTCTATCCATGCCAGTACCTTTCCCCTAACACCATGGGCTCTTATTTTATTTAGAAACCTCCTGTGCGGCACCTTGTCAAAGGCCTTCTGGAAATCCAACTAGATTATATCCACTGTCTCTTCTTTGTCTAATGTGCTCGTTAGATTATTACAAAGCACTCAAATATGATTTGTTTGCATAAGTTAAAGGATAAGTATAATTATCAATTTTCTAAAAACATAACTCAATGGAAAACTAGTGTGTTCTATGGCTAGAAAAGTTTTGCGTTACAAAAGTTATGCAATGACCAACTCGGAAGAATGTTTCACAGCACTCACATTATGTAGTTGGCCAGGCATTTCAAGATAAATAAGATTAAAGGAAAAAGATGCAGTAAGAAGTGGCCAAGGAAAAAAAACTGGAAACTGAACTTTCACTCAATTTCCCCCGACCCCACATTGTTATCGTTTGTAAATTTCTTTCCACACTCTCCACGAAGCACTAACCAGCCAAGTCATAAAACTTCTCGGTTTGCAGAATGCTCGCTGCAGCCCAGAGAACCCATTGAATGGTCAAATCGATCATCGCACATTTCACCAGGATTGAACCCATCGTTGAGCGGCACAAAACTGAAAGCTCAGGCTGTGTCAAGCAGCTGTCACTCACAGAGCGGAAGTACTGCTCCAGCGATTCGTGTGCTGGGAAAGGGAGTAGTGCTTTTCCTGTATGGTCTAATAGGTTGATATTGTATGCGTTGTAGTATATTAGAATACAGGGAAGAAAATAGTGCCCTTTGAGGTTAAATATTCTGGTCTTCCCTGCAGAATTATACTACAATTTCTTGTCTGCAATTGCAGGAAGGTAACCGATTCATGCAGCTCTGTAAAATATATTTTAGCACCGCAACCCGAATTCAAAAGCGAAAAGAAAAGAGAGCGTATAATACAGCGTTTCACTGATGGTTTGGAGGAGAGGCAGCTGAACATTTGGCAAGCATACAGAATGCTCATATCACAGATACAGCTCATTCGGCCCATTGAGCCTGTACTCGCCCTCTGATGATGGAGCAAGTCACACAGTGCCCCCTCTTCCCAGTCTTTTCCCTATAGTCCTGCGTTTGTTTTTCCTTTTTTTAAGATAATCCAATTTGCTTTTGAAATCCTCCTTTGCCCCTCCCTCTACCACACTGGATGAAAAAGGTTTTCATCGCTACTGAAATAACTCCCCAGAGGCTGGTATCCCCTCACCAAGTCCTCCTTTATTTACACAGAGTCCTAGAGCTGTACAGCACAGAAACAGACCCTTCAGTCCAACACGTCCATGCCAACCAGATATCCCAACCCAATCTAGTCCCACCTGCCAGCACCCAGCCCATATCCCTCCAAACCCTTCCTATCCATGTACCCATCCAGACGCCTTTTAAAATGTTGCAATTGTACCAGCCTCCATCACTTCCTCTGGAGAGTCGCTGACACGGATCCAGCTCTTTCAGAGTAAACAGAGCCTCTGACTCTCCTGTTTACATTTTTTATTTTATTAAACAATTACAAAACAGTTTACAGAAAAACAGTTAACATTTACGGCTGTATACAACAGCAATTTTACAAGGGAGAGGAGCAGCAAAGCTAGGCCCCAAACCCTACCGTTCAACCGGTTTACAGAGAGAGATGAGGACAAACCTCAAATCCCAGTTTCACATATGACAAGACAGTGACAATGACATTTGTACATAAAAAGCTAATCCAGTTACATAAAAAAGTGCAGACAATATAGACCCAGCAAGCCCCCGCCCCTCCCACCTTCCGACCACTCTAAGGCAGCCTACCCCTACGCACCTTCCGGCTCTCGGTCCACCCCATGCCCCTTCCAGTTCTCGGTTCGCCCTGACACACCTTTCGACCACCTCTAGGACATGCCCGCCCCGGTACCCGCCCGGGGTGACAGCGGTCAGGACAGCCTACCCACCTTCCGGCTTCAGTAACCACCCTCCGCACCTTTTGACCACCTCTGGGACGGCTACCCACCTTCTGGCTCTCGGTCTGCCCCTACGTACCATTGGGCTCTCACCCACCCCGTTGCGCAGTCCAGCCAGTGGGCTATCCTGGCACACCTTCCGGCCACCTCTAGGACAGCCCGTCCCCTTCCCTGGGAGGGCAGTGTGCAGGGTAGCCCACAAGTCTTCCAGATCTCAGCCTGCCCCTACGCGCCTTCTGGCTCTCGGCTGCTCCGACACCTTTCGACCACGTCTAGGACAGCCCGTCCCGATTACCCTTTCTCGGGACAACAGCGCTCAGAACGGCCTACCCACC
>NC_057752.1:3973510-3998951 GCF_004010195.1 Chiloscyllium plagiosum
CTTGTGTTTTCAAATAAACCTTTTTCACTATAACCTAGTGTTGTGTGATTTTTGACTTTGTCCACCCCAGTCCAACATCGGCTCCTCCACATCATTTGAACATGGATTGCTTCAGTATCTGAGGATTGGCTGGGTTGGATTTGTCCTGCTTTTTATGTACAGGACATACCTGGGCAATTTCCTACATTGTTGGATAAATGCCAGTGTTGTAACTGATAATGCATTGGTTAGAGTCATAGTCATACAGATGTACAGCATGGAAACAGACCCTTCAGGCCAGCACTTTACTGAATATTCTTAATTGCTCTTGAGAAGTGGTAATGAATTGCCTTCTTGAATTCAACTGAGGGACGTTAAGAATGGGCCTGGAGTCACATGTAGGCTGGACCATCTAAAGATAGCAGATTACCTTCCATAACGGGCACGAGTGAAGCAGCGTTTTTTTTACAGCAATCTATTTCTTTCATTGTCATAAGTACTGAGATTGGTATTTTTAACTCTAGATTTATTTAACCAGTTAAACTTGAATTTCCCCGCTGCTGTGGGATTTATTTGAACTTAAGTCACCAGTGCACCAGCTTATGGCATCATTCAGCTGATCACTGTGCTCTCGCTACCCTGTAACCAGTTCATCACCGTGTCGCAGTGTTAACTTTCATAGACACGCGTTATAGAGCCACACTGTGGTGAAACAGATTTACTGCAGCTATTGCAAAGCAATAAAAGACTGGCACACAGCGCCGCTGGTGGCCAATAATCGCTACTTCAACAAGCTGCATTTGTTTCAGAACTGGTTACACGGCCACCTTGTGGCGAACTGTACGTCATGAATGTAATGCACAGTATTTGTAAAGATCTGGGAACGTATTAGAACTCGATGTGGACTTGTAAAGTGTCTCTTCATATGCCATGATTGGCAATCGATCTGTAGTTGCTTATTCCTCAACAATTTTCGAAAGTCAAATCAAGGTAGGAGTTTAATGGTGAATAATTGGTCCTTAAGGAGTGTAGTGGAACAGAGTTCAGGTGCATTGTTCCCTGAAAGTGGAGCCACAGGTAGACAGGGCAGCAAAGAAGGCTTTTGGCACACTGGCCTTCATCAGTCAGAGTATGGAAGGTGGGAAATTATGTTGCAGTTATACAGCACATTGGTGAGGCTGCACTTGGAGTATTATATTAGATTAGATTACATTACATAACAGTGTGGAAACAGGCCCTTTGGCCCAACAAGTCCACATCGACCCACCACCCACCCCGACATTTACCCCTTACCTAACTTGTGTTCAGTTTTCGTCACCTTGCTATGGGAAGGATGTAATTAAACTGGAAAGAGTGCAGAAGAAATTTACAAGGATGTTGCCAGCACTTAATGGTCTGAGTTACAGGGAGAGGTTGGACAAGCTAGGACTTTTTTCCATTAGAGCGTAGGAGATTGAGGGGGGACCCTATAGAAGTGTATAAGATCATGAGAGGGATGGATAGGGTGAATGCACTGTCTTTTTCCCAGGTTGGGGAAACAAGGACTAGAGGGCATCAGTTTAAGGTTAGCAGGGAAAGAACAAAAGGGAATCGGAGGGGCAACCTTTTTACACAGAAGGTTTTACGCTTATAGAATGAGCTGCCAGCGGAAGTGGTTGAGGCGGGTACATGAACAACATTTAAAAGGCATTTGGACAAATACATGGATAGGAAAGGAATGGAAGGATATGGGCCAAGTGCAGGGAAATTGAGTTAGCGTGGATGGACATTTTGGTCAGAATGGACCAGTTTGGCCCAAAGGATCTATCTCCGTGCTATAGGACTCTATAACTCTAATTGCATTTATATAACACTTTTAACATGCCATAGGCACCTCATAGGATTAATATCAAATCAAATTCAAAACTGAGCCAGATAAAGAGAATTTTCGATAGGTGACCAAAAGATTTGTCAAAGAGATAGTTTTTAATATGTCTTTTGGAAGAGGAGAGGGAGGTGATGAAGTCAAGAGATTTAGCAAGGAAATCCAGAGCTTGGAACCAAGTTAACTGAAGGCACTGCTGCAAATAGAAAGGGATTTTCTTTTCCATTTAATTCAGACATGGATGTAGGGAGGGAGCATTTAAAAAATTTATTCATTCATAGAATGCAGCCATCATTGACAAAGCGTACATGTATTTTCCACTGTCAAGGTGAACTGCCTTCTCGAATACATCAGACAGATTTGTCCTGCCATTTCAGAGGACAGCTAAAATTCAACCACATTGCTGTGAGTCTGGAGTCACATGCAGACTAGACAGGATCAGGATAGCAGATTTCCTTCCCTTAAGGACATTAGTGAGTCAGATGGGTTTATACAACAATCTGGTAGTTTCATAGTCACCATTCTTGATACTAATTTTTTTTATTCTCGATTTATTTATTTGCTTCAATGTATATTCCCCAGCTGCCAAGAGGGAATTTAAACGCATGTGTCTGGACCAGTCAATGATAAGAATGAAGCATTTGCAAGGCCCTTCAGCCAGAGTGGATGATCTATCTCGGATTTCTCTAGAGGTCCCCACCATCATAGATGCCAGTTCTCAGCCAATTCGATTCACTGCATGTGTCATCAAGAAACGGTTGGAGGCAATGGATATTACAATGGCTATGGGTCCTGACAACATTCTGGTAATAGTACTGAAGAATTGTCCTTTAGAACTTGCCACTCCTCTAGCCAAGCTATTCCAGTACAGTTACAAGACTGTGGAAAGTTGCCCAAGTATGTCCTGTACATAAAAGCAAGACAAATCCAACCCGGCTGCATCAGTTTACTTTTGATCATCAGTAAAATGATGGAAGGTGCCACCCACAGTGCTATCAAGCAGCACCTGCTCAGCAATAACCTGCTCAGTGACGCCCAGTTTGGGTTCCACCTGGGTCACTCAGCTCCTGACCTCATTACAGCCTTGGTTCAAACATGGACAAAAGAGCTGAATTCCAGAGGGGAGGGGAGAGGGACAGCCCTTGACATCAAGGCTGCATTCAACTGAGTGTGATATCAAGGAGCCCGAGCAAAACTGGAATCAATGGGTATCGGGGGCAAGCTCGCCGCTGGTCGGAGTCATACCTGACACATAGGAAGATGTTGTGGTTGTTGGAGGTCAGTCATCTCAGCTCCAAGACATGTCTGCAGGAGTTCCTCAGGATAATGTCCTTGGCCTAACCGTTCTCATCTGCATCAAAGATCCTCCCTTTATCATAAGGTCAGAAGTGGGGATGTTCACTGATGACTTCACAACATTCCAATACCATTCACCACTCCGCAGACATCAAGACTATCTGGGTGGCACAGTGGCTCAGTGGTTAGCATAAATGCCTCACAGTGTCAGGGATCTGCGATTGATTCCAGCCTTGGACAACTGGCTGTGTAGAGTGTGCACATTCTCCCATGTCTTTGTGGGTCTCCTCTGGGTGCTCCAGTTTCCTCCCACAGTTCAAAGATGTGCAACTTAGGTGGATTGACATTGGGAAATGCAGGATTGCACAGATAGGGTGTGCCTGGGTGGCATGTTCTTCAGAGTATTGATGTAGACTTGATGGGTCAAATGGTCTCTTTCTGCATTGCAGGGATTCTATTATTCTGTATCCAAAAGCAACAAGATTTGGACAATATCCTGGTTTGGGCTGACAATTGGCAAGTAACATTCATACTACACAAGTGGCACACAATTACCATTGTGAACAAGAGACAGTCTAATCATTGCTCCTTGACGTTCAATGACATCCCTATTACTGAATCCCCCACTACCAAAATCCTGTTGGTTACCACTGACCAGAAACTAAACTGGACTAGCCAAATAATACATTGGCTACAAGAGCAGGTGAAAGGCTAGGAATAATGCAGCGAGTAACTCACCTCCTGACTCCCCAAAGCCTGTTCATTATCTATGAAGCACAAGTCAGGAGTGTGATGGAATACTCTCCATTTTCCTGAATGATTGCAGCTCCAATAACACTCAAGAAGCTTGACACCATCCAAGCCCACTTGATTGGCACCACATCCACTCCCACTACCACCAACACTCATTAGCATCAGTGTGTCTATCTACAAGATTCACTGCAGAAATTCACCAAAGATCCTTAGACAGCACATTCTAAACCCACAACCACTTCCATCTAGAAGGACAAGGGCAACAGAAACATGGCAACACCATCACCTTCAAGTTCCCCTCCAAACCACTCACCATCCTGACTTGGAAATATATCACTGTGCCTTCACTGTCACTGGGTGAATATCCTGGGAATTCCCTCCCTAACAGCATGTTGGGTGTATCTACAGCATATAGGCCACTGTGGTTCAAGAAGGCAGCTCACCACCTTCTCAAGAGCGCTAGGGATGGGCAATAATTGCTGGCCCAACCAGTGACAATCACATCCCATGAATGAATCATAAACATATTCTATTTGCCTGGATTCCTAGACAAGTAAGTTGAGCACTATGTTGTCAAACCCCACTAGGAGTCTGTGGAGGAGCTTGAAAACAAGATGAGAATAATAAACTTCAGGTATTGTTGGACTGGGAATGGATGCCAATTAGTGTGCACAGTGAATGATGTGTGGATACAAAATTGACTGAGTGATAGGAAATAGAGAGCAGATCAATCTGTACTTTTCCAGCTAGAGCAAGGTTTGTAGTGGAGATCCCCGGGGGTTGGTATGGGGACCCTTGCTTTTCCTGATTAATATTAATGATCTGGACCTTGGTGTGCAGGGGACAGTTTGCAGAAGACGTGAAATGTGGAAGAATTGTAAACCACAAGGAGGACAGTGTGGAGCTCCAAAAGGACATTGACAATTTGGTGGAGTAGGTGGAGAGGCTGCAGATGAGGTTCAATGTACTACGATAGTAAAGATCTTGTGAAACTTGAGAGGGTATAAAGATTTACAAAGATGTTGCTGTGGTAGCAGGGTTTGAGCTATGGGGAGAGGCTAAATAGACTGAGGCTGTATTCCCTGGAGTGTCGGAGGCTGAGGGGTATAGAGATTTATAAAATCATGAGGGGCATGGATAGGATGAATAGCAGGGGAGTCTAGAACTGGAGGGCATAGGTTTAAGGTGAGAGGGGAAAGATTTAAAAGGAACCTAAGGGGAAATATTTTCATACAGAGGGTGGTGCGTGTATGGGATGAGCTGCCAGAGGAAGTGATGGAGGCTGATACAATTACAACACTTAAAAGGCATCTGGATGGGTATATGAATAGGAAGGGCTTAGGGGGATAGCTGGCAGGTGGGACTAGATCAGTTTAGTCACGGTGGCTCAGTGGTTAGCACTGCTGCCTCACAGCGCTGGGGACCCAGGTTCAATCCCAGCTTCGGGCAACTGTCTGTGTGGAGTATGTACATTCTTCTGTGTCTGCGTGGGTTTCCTTTGGCTGCTCCAGTTTCTTCCTACAGTCCAAAGGTGTGCAGGTCAGATGGATTGGCCGTGTTAAATTGCCCATAATGTTCAGGGATGTGTAGGTTAGGTACCTTAGTCAGGGGTAATAGGGTAGGGGAATGGGTCTGCGTGGGTTACTCTTCAGAGGGTTGGTGTGGACTTGTTGGGCTGAATGGCCTGTTTCCACACTGTAAGGATTCTATTATTCTATGATATCAGGTTGGCACAGGTGAGTTGGACTGAAGGATCTGTTTCCATGCTGTATGATTCTGTGTCTCTCTAAGTATGAGGTAATGCAGTTTGGTAGGAAGAACATTGAAAGGCAATGCAAAAGACAGAATACAATTTGAACTGGGTGCAGGAGCAGAGGGGGCTGGGTGTATCTGTGCACAGATCATCGAAGGTGGCAGAACAGGTGGCGAGAGCAGTTAATAAAACACACAGTGTCCTCAGCTTTATTAATAGGGACATAGAGAACAAGAGCAGGGAGGTGATGTTGAACTTGTACAAGACCCTTGTTAGACCTCAGCTGGAGGGTTGTGTCCAGTTGTGGGCCCCACACTATAGGAAAGATGTGAACACATTGGAGAGAGAGGGCAGGAGGGATTTACCAGAATGGTTCCAGGGATGAGAAACTTCAGTGAGGAGGAGAGATTGGAGACATTGGGACTGTTCTCCTTGGGGAGAAGGAGGCTGAGAGGGAGATCTGAGAGAGGGTTCCAACATCATGGGGGGAGGGGGCTGGACAGAGTAGATCAGGAGAAGCTGTTCCCACATGGAAAAAGAACAGGAATGAGGGGGACAGAGATTGAAGGGGATGAAGTGAGGGAGAGGTGAGGAAAACCTTTCTCCCCCAGCGAGTAGTTAGGGTCTGGAATGTACTGCCTGGGAATGTGGGGGAGGCAGATTCCATTGAGGTATTTGATGGATTGAATGATTTTTTGGGAGAAAAATGGTGTGGAAAGGCATGGGGACAAGACAGAAAATCAGCTCTAGGTAGTGATACTTGTTTAACAAGCTGGTGCAGATCCAATGGGTCGAATGGCCTCCTTCTGCACCGTAACAATTCTGTGATTCTGTGAATAAGACTTGATGAATTAGTACATAGGCTGCAAAGTTTTGGATGAGTTCAGGCTTACGGAGGTTGGAAGGCAGCTGGCTGACCAGACCCCATTTTCTAGGCACAAGAAAGTCCAATGACAGAGGCCATGCATCACCTGAGTATAGGGGAGCTGACACTCCTCCAGCACTACTGACAGCCCATATTCTGATTGGTGAAAGATGGAAAAGTCGGGAAAAGCCAAGAGTAACTGAGGGAGGAGGTGGCAGAAAGAGAGAGAGAGAGCGCAATACAGAGTTAGAGTTGTCGACACACAGATCTGGAAGAGAGATGGAAAGAGGGAGGGAATAAAAGAGAGAAAGAGGGAAGGAAAGAGAGGGAAGGATGAAGAGAGAAAGAGAGGGGGCGAAATGGAGAGGCATAGAGGAGGAGAGGCAGAGAGAAGAGGAAGAGGGATGGAGAGGAGAGGAAGAGAGATGGAGAGGAGGAGATCCCAAGTAAGGTTTGAGCCCACAAGCTTCATGGTAAGAGTGTAACCACTGAAACAAGCTGGCACTCAGACAACATTGTAATATTAATGCTTAACAAATAAGTTATTGATAAATGCTACAACTTTAGTGTTGCAGAGAAAGAAGACACATTTTGTCAAAGCTTTTCATCTTGTACTTGTCAGGACAATTTGCAATTGGGGCAGCACGGTGGCTCAGTGGTTACCACGGCTGCCTCACAGCACCAGGGACCTGGGTTTGATTCCAGCCTCGGGACCGTTTGGAGTTTGCACATTCTCCTGGTGTCTGTGTGGGTTTCCTCCCACAGTCCAAAGTCGTGCATGTTAGATAAATTGGCCGTGCTGAATTGCCCATTGTGTTCAGGGATGTGTAGGCTAGGTGTATTAGTTAGGGGGAAATGTAGAGTCTAGGGTAGGGGAATAGGCCTGGGTGGGATACTCTTTGGAGGGTCGGTGTGGATTTTGTTGGGCCGAATAGCCTGTTTCCATATTGTAGGGACTCTGTGAATACCAATTCAAGGGGAAACCAACATTAATATTGCATGAGAACAGATGGGTTAGCAAGCATTTGTAAGTTCAGCCCCTCCCCAGCTAGCTAGGTTAAAGTTACCATTGGATGTCTGTTACACGTCTGCCATAGTAATGTCAACCAAGTGGCAGAGGGTCTGAGGGACATTTGGGAACAATGTATACATAGTTTCCAAAGCCTATCTCATGGTCATGTACTGAATAAGCAGGGGAACAGGATTATTAATTCACACAGCCATCCTCTGCTATGTTTTGGAGATGCCGGTGTTGGACTGGGGTGGACAAAGTTAAAAATCCCACAACACCAGGTTATAGTCCAACAGGTTTAATTGGAAACACTAGCTTTTGGAGTGTTGGTCATTAGGTGATTGTGGATGAAGGAGCTGCGCTCCGAAAGCTAGAGTGCTTCCAATTAAATCTGTTGGACTATAACCAGGTGTTGTGTGATTTTTAACCATCTGCTATGATCACCTTATAAACCCTGTTTCTCTGCTCCATGCAATGAATCGCCTGTCAGCTGAACAAAACAGATTGCACCGCAGGTGATCTTCACATCCAGGTCATTGCCACAGCAACTTCCCCAGAACTGCACTTCTCATTAGCTTAGCAGGAGTTAACAGGTCAGAGTGCTAAAAGACTGTTAAAAAGAGCATGTAAAAATAACAATCTTGCATTTCTAAAGCACCTTTTACAACAACCAAATGCCTCAAAGCACTTTACATGCAATATTTGAAGTGTAGTCGCTGTTGGAGGAGGGAAAACAACAGCCAATTTGCACACAGCAAGCTCCCACCAAAAGCAATGTGATAATGACCAGATGATCTTATCAAGGACAACTAGGGATGGGCAATAAATGCTGGCCAGCCAGCAATACCCCCATCCCACAAATGAATAATAAAAAAGCCTGAATTACTACCCCAGTAACATTGCCCCAAGGCTACCAGCCTCTTACGAGGAATGATGACAGAAATTGGATGATGTGGTTTGGAAAGAAGATAATTAAGAGGGTTCCTTGATACATACATGAATGTTATGGATAAAGTTAACTTGGAGCATTGCTTCAGCATGAGTTATGGCAGTCAATATTTCAGACCTAAAAGTCATCCTCAGTTCATTCAAACCATAAGCATGACTGAAGAAAGTTGGTCAAATGGTAAGACCATTTTTATTGTACAGTGAATCCTGAGTACATACACAGTACAAGGTAAAAGGAAAGCTCTTTCCCAAGCTCTTAGAGAATCCCAATACTTGTCCTTCTTTAAGTATCAGTGTAAAAGGTAGATTACAGAAAAATCAATGCAGCAATGTGCTAGGCTACTGAATAGCACAAGGAGCATTTTATACTTGCAGTGACATCCCCCTGTACAAATGCCATCTTACCTATTTCAATCATACCCAAAGAAAAGCAAGCAGGGTTTGAGTAGACTCTAGTTGCTGTCCCATATACGAGGTTTAAAAACCAAATCCAAATGGGCAAGTCATGCCAGCTAAGTCATGCAAGTAGGCCTCCTTGCAACAGATTTCAAGAAGAGCAGAGGGTCTTTCAGAAGGCCTCTTACCTGCTGTCACAGAAAGGTTACAGAACTCACCAGTTGGAGATCCAACATACAAGGCAGTAAAAATGGAAGCAAAACACAAGCCTGACAATAAAAGCTACCAATAAAGGTACAATGCAATCTTTCCAGTGATTTTTCAAAAGGTTTGACTTACTTGGATCTACATAGGCCCAGCTGGGGTGCATAGGTGCCGATGGCGATGGACTGTTATTCTTAGCCCCCAAGGTTGCCTCCTCATAAGTGGGAGGAGCAGTTGATGCTGACATGGGTTCTCTTTTCTCAGGCCCTCGCTGTTCGCCTTCTGGATTTGAGGTTTTACTTGTGGAAAAAAGCTGCAAAGAAACAAAGATAATATACATTGATCTGGTGGATCTTAGTGACACAAATTGAAAAAAAAATGCCTCCACTTCTTCTTATTTGGGAGTTTTTGATTCATTTTTTCCCATATTTATGGGGATATCAGTGATTTGGATAGAGTTTACAAAAGGATGGATTGTGCCAATTGGACTCTCTTCGATGTAACAAAAGCATTAGGCCTCCAACAGAATAGGTCAGAGTTTGAAAATCAGAACTGGTTTACCCTCTACACAAATATATCAGCTGCTGGTTGTTGCAAAATGTCCTTACCTTTTTACTTCTCAGCTAAAGTTACCATTGTATATCAAGCTCAAATTATTTTGAATTTGAGCTTCCAAAAGCCAAGAGCCACACAGGGATCCTGAAACTGTAGTCTTACCTTTCCTTCTGAGTTACATACAGAAAAAGTATTAGTGAAGAGGATTAGACCACATGATGCTGATAATTCCCATCACTAGAGATTACTAACACACTAATACTAATACTCAAGCACTGTTTCTGTCAGCTTCCTTCTCAGGAGATCATTGCATTGGGGAAATGCAATTAATTGAAAGGTATTGAGATAGATTCTGAATGATTTTAAAGTCCAGCTATTGGTCTTACATGATTCAGAGATTTAACTTCTTCCCCACATTGAACTCAATGGGGAAATAAATACCAGTAACATACATCTTCAAATAATGCTGATCCTGTTAACGCTGATCTTGCCTCACGTAAATCCTGTGCAGTGTAACCTGTATACCTTATTCTGTCCAAGTTTTTTTTCACTGTATGATCTGTATGTGCTTGATTACTATGATCTGCTTGTACTGCTCACAAACGCAGCTTTACACTGTACAGTGTACTTAGATACACGTGACAATAAATCAAATCAAATCTACCAATTATCATTCAGGGGATGTGGCTTGGCCAGCATCCCTTATTGGAGAAAGTGGTAGTGAGCTGCTTTCTTGAACCACCTCAGTCCTTTGTATAGGACACCCACAGTGATGTTTGAAAGAGAGTAGCAGGATTTTGACCCAGCAACACTGAAGAAGGAAATGTTTAGTTTAAAAACAAACTGTAAAAAGCAAAGTGATGACAGATTGAAGCATCTATCTTTATCCTCAACTATCAGAACAATTCCTGAAGAAGGGCTCATGCCTGAAACGTCGATTCTCCTTCTACTTTGATGCTGCCTGACCTGCTGCGCTTTTCCAGCAACACATTTTCAGCTTGTATCAGAACAATGAACTGACTGTGTTCAGCACATATCAGGGAGTGCAACTCACTGTCATATAACTGAGAAATCACAGCAAGGCAACCAATTAAAATGGCACCATTTATCTCATGCTGATGGTATAAACCTGCACAAAAAGTTGCCGGCAAACTCTCCCCAGTGTCCTGGCCAGTATTTATCCTTCAACTAAAATCACTAAGGCAGACGATCTGCTCATGATCACATTGTGGTTTGTGGGATCTTGCTGTGTAAACATTGGCTGCTGTGTTTCCCATGCAACAGTAGTGACTGCACTTTAGGATGTTTTAGGATTTAAGTATTTTAGGATGTTTGAGGTACGAAAGGTGCATTGGACATGCAAGCTCTTTCTTTCACCGCACAAATGTGAAATTTGTGAAACTTGACTTTCTACTTGATTAAGAGTTTTTCATCCTATTCCTTCCCTTTATCTTGCTGGAGTGGATAAGACAGCAGTATTGCAACTCTCTCCCCAAAATAAAACAGAATAAGGCAAGTAATGGCTGGTTAAGTATGAAGACTGGAGATGGGGCATTCGGAATAATGGAGAATTTGTCCAACCCAAATGGATTGCAGGAGCCAAGAGGGTGATGGAACTAGTGTATGCAAACATAGAATGGGACCATTGGTGGTTCTGAGACCCTGAATCTTTGTGCAATCAGTGAGCTCGATTTGTATACAGGTTGAGATGAAGCAAACTCACTTGATGCACATCAAAGAGAAATATTTCCCCCAGTAGAGATTCAAACATAATGGTGGCACAGGAGGAGGGCACAACACACAGCCCATTTGCCCCTCATTTATTGGGATAGCACTTTGCAATGTGTACAAACTCTCTAACCAATGTGTATTGCTGCATGGAGCAATTCAAATCCTTTGCTAATCCCTCTCTTATTCCACTGTCAAACTTGTGAAATTGCCTGATACCAAATTATCCAACCAACCTGTTGCCAGCTGATATATTGTCAGTGCACAGAATTAGCTAGCATTGTGACAGCCAGCAGCTCAATCACATGGCCCTGTTGTCAAGCTTCCAGTCAAATCCTACACACAAGTGACTTTTTGTCCCAAATCCCACATCCTGATAAGCAAAAGCAAACCTCAGAGCAAATGCAATTAGCACAAACTGGAAATCAATAGAACAGAACTTAAAGCATTTTACAATCAAATGCAATTCTGAGGAAAGGCCAATCATCCCAAAACGTTAACTGATTTCTCTCCACAGATACTGCCAGACCTGCTGAGCTTTTCCAGCAACTTCTATTTGTGTCCCTGATTGACAGCTTCTGCAGTTCTTTCAAGCTTTAAAAACATCTCTTGTTTGCTTCTGCACGTATCCACCTCTCTACCAGCTCCAACCCCACATCACCAGGGTGAACTGCTATCAGGCTGTTTCTGACAGGTATTAGCTCCATGATTGGCATGGCATTCTTCAGACAAACTATTTGCTGTCAGCAATCAGAGAGGCAGGCTGCTGATAGAGTCTACACTCTTCACCACTCTGACATCCCATCTTCTGTCTGCCCCTGTAAGAAAGACTAACTTACACCTTTCTTCACTTTAGGATGTCCCAAATTTGCAGTCAGTTAAATTTTTTTGAGGTCATGATTTGGAGATGCCGGTGTTGGACTGGGGTGTACAAAGTTAAAAATCACACAACACCAGGTTATAGTCCAACAGGTTTAATTGGAAGCACTAGCTTTCGGAGCGCTGCTCCTTCATCAGGTGGTTGTCATCAGGTGGTTGACCACCTGATGAAGGAGCGTCGCTCCGAAAGCTAGTGCTTCCAATTAAACCTGTTGGACTATAACCTGGTGTTGTGTGATTTTTAATTTTTTGAGGTGTAATCATTTGTTGTAATGTGAAAGTTTTAGCAGCTAATTAGCACACAACAAGCTCCCACAAACAGTGATGTGATAATAATCAGATAATCTGTTCTTGTGAAGTTGATTGAAGAACAAATATCAACCAGGACACCAGTGCTGACACTTCAGCTCTTCCTTTAAACAGTGTCATGTGATCTTTTACATCCATTTGAGACTGCAGACAAAATGTTGCTTTAACATTTATCTGGAATAAGACTCCTCTGACAGTGCACCACTCCTTCAGTACTGCATAGAGAGTGACGTCCTAGGTTTTGTATTTGAGTTTTCGGAGTGGAACCTCTGACTGTGAGGTGAAAGTGTTGTCAGCTAAGACACCTGACTCGGTCCATTGTTCCCACCTCAGTTCTGGCCTTTAAAGGTGACTCGTCCTCTATCATACAGGCTGCAATCTCTGCCCTTTGCAATCCTTTGTTGCGATACACTCTTAACAGAGGCCATTCTTCAATATATTTTTGATTTTCTCCTTGCTAAACAACTCAACACCATCATGGCACTGTAGTTTACAAACAAATTCAGCCTCTGCTCGTATGCCTTTGTCAGAGCATGTAAGTCTCAATGCTACTCAGAAGTGATGATTCACAGTATCTTACTTCAGCTCTCCTACTGTATTTCTGCCCACCTCCAGAATGCTTTCCGTCACAAACAATTCCAGCCAAAGTATTTCATATTCCCCCTCATGCTGTGCTATTGCCTGGCTATCCAAGCTCATCCACAATATCACCATCCATGGGCAAAGTTGAAATTGGGAAATATCAAAGGGAATCTACCCCACATCTCTGCCTCACATAGATCTGCAACAAATGAACAATGTGATGTTACAATCTGACAGCTTTTAATGTTACCATCCTGTAATGATGACACAAATGTAGGGATTGCTCGCAGGAGTGTGCAGGACTTTGTGTGGAAATTGAAGGCTCTCGGTGGATTGAGTATGATAAATGTTAGGAACTTCTTCACAGAAGAACCAAAAAATGGTCGATGATTTACCTTCTGGCCGCTCCTGTGCATTTACAAGGAGCTGGCTCAATAGGGTCCTTGCCACCAACTTGGCAGGAGATAATTTCCCTGTCCCCAGCTCAACAAAGATGGAAAGCATTGCACTGGAATTTGTTGGGATCTCAACAGGAAGAAAATACTTCTTACACATTAAATAAAAATAGTCTTTCGGATTTTCCTACAGGCTGCTATACTATTCTCTGCCATGCATTCCCTCAAGCCTGACTGTACCATTCTGTTAGATCATGGCTAATCTCTCAAACCCATTCACCAGCTTTTGTCTCCATATCCTGTGATTCCCGAATCCATCAAAAATCTGTCCACTTCAGATTTGAAGGCTCCAACTAACCCCCAGCAAATATTTCTCATACTCATAAATCTTACCAAGATACATTAAGGCTCTCAGTTGCTGATGAGAAGCAGAGCATTTTGGTTTTTAACTATGACTTACTACAGAGGGGCAATGGCTTTGGTGAACAAATGCCTCATGGTGAGTGCTGCAGACTTTCCCTCTCAGATCTATGTGGAGTTACACTGGCTTCTATATGTTTCACAGATTTTACTTACAATGTTTTAAAATGTCTAATCCATGCTCCTGCTCTGGCTTCCAGGTATTTGCACAGTTTGTGTATCTTCCTCTGAATCCACACTCAGAGCTTAACCAATCAAGCACAGTCAGCATCAGGAATAAACAGATTTACATAATCAAACACAAACAATTGAACCATTGAACACTAAGGTGAAGTCTGACATTGAAACAGGTACATCTCCAATGTGGTGACCAGAGGAGTTCTCAATTCCCAAGTGACAGGGAGGGAGAATCAGTGATGAAGTACAACTACTCCAAAGTAGGTAACTTTAGGCAGGTATGAAACAATGACTCCAATGTTTTTTGTTTGGGGGAGTGGGGGTTCCTGGCAATGAAGTAGATTGCAGTTTGACATCAAGGATCATAGCTATGAATGCACTGCATATCCCATTGCATTCCTCTCCATGTAACTGCCCTGTGTATACTGATGCCTGTGCTACCTGCTGCCAGTGACCTTTTCCAAAACATTTTTCCTTCCCTGCCCAACCCCAACCACCTGCCTAGCCTCCAATTCATTGCTGTAAATATGGTGTGCAAGCAACATTATCAAGTAACTGGATGTCACAATTCACTAACTGTCAAAAACTCCAGGAATGAGACAAAAAGAGAATGATTGGGCCAAGTGTGTGCAGTATATAACCACAATACACCTGCATACAGACTGCATTAACAACTCCAAGTTACCTTCATAGTGAAAAGCCCCACTCACTAACGTACAAGGTGAAATTATAATCCCAATCTCGTGAGGAGTTGCTTTGTCTTAACTAGAGTTACTTATCAGTTTAGGGAGGGGAAAGGGGAAACCAGTTTTATTTCCACAATAATGCAAAGTGCATGTGTGTTGGATAGGTTGCTCTTTCTGACACATAAGCTTGCTGGTAAGGAAGGATGCTGATAACCAAGGCACCATAGCTCAGGATGAGTCAGAGCCTCCAAAACAGGAGAGGGAGGGAAATTAATTATTGGTGGCTCAGATACACGTTCAGCTTCAGCACAACAGCTGCAAAGGAATCTGACGCTGCACCTTTTGGGGTGATATCCATGGCTGAATGAACAATAGTATGCACACTGCACCACAGCAATGAACAGAGACACAGGTAGCTTGGAGTGCACACCACCCTCAATCACTCAAATGCTCTGAAGCACCGTTATGGAGGGGGAAAAAAAGGCTGAACCAACAGTTTAAGATTCAACACTTAACACTCGAAAACTCCTTTCCCTATTGGACTAATAGAATGTTACATTCCATCACAAACTGAGTTTCTAACACTGGTTTAACAATTGATTTCCAAGGATTTCAAAATAAAGCTGGACGGAGGAGTGGGAGTCCTATTTTCCACGAAGATGCCCTATTTTAGCACCAATATTCACACTAATATCTATTTCCTATGAAACTGAAGAATGAAGTTCAGAAAAGAAAGCCTGAGGTTCTCAGGCACGTATTGTTTAAGTGTATAAAATTAGACAATAAAATGCTTGGGGAGATCCATGACTAGATTGGTCGCACCATAGCAACGCTCTTGGAAATACAACGAATCTGTCATACTATAATTGAAAAGGAACTGAACGATATAGATGTACTTACTTTTCCTTGTGTCATTCTGAGGAGCTCACTTGCACTGCGGATGACAGACAGTGTCGAACACCTGTGCTCCTGCTCGTTAATTTCCAGTGAAACTGACCCAGCCGCCTGTTATGACTGCAGTAAATCTGGGATAATACAGTTTCTAGCAATATCCACGGGCATGCACACAGGCAGGCTGGAAGATACCAAGCGAGTGTAGCAGCCAGGGGAGGCTCGCATCAGATTACACATCAGGATCTCGGGCACAGCCCTGAACAATTGGCGAGTACCGCTGCGGTGGGCATCTCCGCAGTGCCCGGAAAGTGGCCAAGGTGCCTTTCTCCTTTTCACCTGGACATCGCAGCGAATGGTGCTGGCGTTTGCTCTAATGGTTGAGTCCTGTCATTCAAGTTGGGTTGGTGGAGGGGGCAGTGGGATTGGGGTGTTGTAGTGTTGCGTTTCACAAAAAGGACCTTGTGTTTTGAGAGCAATGGAAGGAAGACTAGCATTTCTCTAGCGCCGTTCACGACCTCAGTGACTGTCGCAGACTGCTTTGCAGCCAATGAAGAGAGGTTTATAAAATCATGAGGGGCATGGATAGGATAAACAGAGAAAGTCTTTTCCCCGGTGTGGGGGAGTCCAGAACTAGAGGGCATAGGTTAAGGGTGAGAGGGGAAAGATATAAAAGGGACTTAAGGGGCAACCTTTTCTCACAGAGGGTGGTACGTGTATGGAATGAGCTGCCAGAGGAAGTGGTGGAGGCTGGTACAATTTAAAAGGCATCTGGATGGGTATATGAATAGGAAGGGTTTAGAGGGATATGGGCCAAGTGCTGGCAAATGGGACTCGATTGGGTTGGGATATCTTGTCAGCATGGACAAGTTGGACCGAAGGATCTGTTTCCATGCTGTACACCTCTATGACTCTAAGTACTTTTGAAGTGTAGACTCAGTGTCAGCAAGTTCTCATACAGTAAGATCCCACAGATTGCAACATGAAAAGGACCAGATAAACCATTTTGAGTGATGTTGATTGAGGGATAAATACTGGTCTGGTCTCCAGGGTGAATCCCAGAACAGAAACAGAAATTGTCGGAGAAACAGGTCGAGCAGCATCTGTGGAGAGAATGCAGAGTTAACGTTTCAAGTCCAGTGACCCTTCTTCAGAACTGATGGTAGCTAGGATAAAAGGTTGACCATGTGCGGAAGATGGGATGGGGGTGATTGTGAGTGATGGAGCCCAGAGAAAGAGAGAACCACAATTAGGCAAAGGCTTGAAGAACAGCATCTCATTTTCCACTTGGGGACCCCCACAGCCATTAGGACTTAGTATGGAGTTCGATAATTTTAGAGCCTGAATACTTTCCTCTATGTCCTTTACCTATTCCCCTACACCTCAGGCCTTGTCATGACATGAGCTGCTTTCAGCATAGCTCACCCATTGTCATCTACTCATTGTCCCATTATCAGCTTTTCTTTCTCCATTATCCATCCCTGTTTAACTGTCATTCTGTCTTTCAGAGTGACAGCCCTTGACATCAAGCTCGCATTCGACTGCGTGTGACATCAAGGAGCCCTAGAGTCATAGAGATGTACAGCAGGGCAACAGAGCCTTCAGTCCAACTCATCCATGCTGACTAGATAACCGACATGAATTAATTCTAAAACCCTTCCAATTGATATTCCCATCCAGATGCCTTTTAAATGTTGTCATTGTACCAGCCTCCACCGCTTCCTCTGGCACCTCTTTCAACACACACACCACCCTCTGCGTGAAAACTTTCCCCTTAGGTCCCTTTTAAATCTTTCCCCTTTCTCCCTAAACCTATGCCCTCTAGTTTTGGACTCCCCTACCCTGGGAAAAAGACCTTGTCTATTCACCTCATGATTTTATAAACCTCTATAAAGTCACCCCTCAGCCTCCGATGCTCCAGGGAAAACAGCCCCAGCCTATTCAACTTCTCCCTGTAGCTCAAACCCTCTAACCCTGGCAACATCCTTGTAAATCGTTTCTGAACCCTTTCAAGTTTAACAACATCTTTCCCATAGCAGGGAGACTAGAATTGAATGCAGTTGTCCAAAAGTGGAAAGTCAAATCAAGATAGGAGTTTCATGGTGCATGGTAGGGCCTTCAGGAGTGTTGTGGAACAGAGGAATCTTGGAGTTCAGGTGCACGGTTCTCTGAAAGTGGAGTCACAGGTAGGCAGGGCAGTGAAGAAGGCTTTTGGCACACTGGCCTTCATCAGTCAGGGCATTGAGTATAGAGGTTGGGAAGTTATGTTGCGCTTATACAGGACATTGGTGAGGCCTCACTTGGAGTATTGTATTCAGTTTTGGTCACCTTGTTATAGGACGGATGTTATTAAAGTCGAGAGAGTGCAGAAGGAATTTACAAGGATTTTGCCTTGACTCAATGATCTGAGTTATAGGGAGAGGTTGGACAAGCTAGGATGTAGGAGACTGAGGGGAGGGAACCTTATAGAGGTGTATAAGATCATGAGAAGCATGGATAGGGTGAATGCACTCAGTCTTTTTCCCAGTGTTGGGGAAGTGAGGACTAGAGGGCATCAGTTGAAGGTTAGAGGGGAAAGAATAAAAGGGAACCCAAGGGGCAACATTTTAAATATAGGGTGGTACACATATGGAATGAGCGGTCAGGGGAAGTAGTTGAGATGGGTACATTAATAGCATTTAAAAGGTATTTGGACAAATACGTGGATAGGAAAGGATTAAAAGGATTAGAAAGGATTATGGACCAAGTGCAGGGAAATGGGTATTTTGGTCAGCATAGACCAGTTTGGACCAAAGGGCCTGTCTCCATGCTGTAGGACTCTATGACTCTAAGTGGCCTAATCAATGTCCTATATAGGTGCAACATGACCTCCCAACTCCAATACTCAATGCTCTATCCAATCCAGCATACTAAGCGTCTTCTTCACCACCCTGTCTACCTGCGAGTCCATTGCATTCCAAGGTCTCTTTGTTCGGCAACATTCTCCAGGACCCTACCATTAAGTGTATACACCCTGCTCTGATTTGCTTTTCCAAAATGCAACACCTCACATTTATTTAATCTGCCACTCCTTGATCCATTGGCCCATCTGATCAAGATCCCATTGTACTCTGAGATAACCTTCTTTGCTGTTCACTACACCTCCAATTTTGATGTCATCTACAAACTTACTTACTCTAGCCCTTGCAAAACTGGAGTCAATGGATATCCAGGGGAAAACTCTCCTGGCAAAAAGACGGATGGTTATTTGGTGGTCATTCATCTCAACTCCAGGACATCTCTGCAGGAGTTCTTCAGGGGTGTGTCCTAGGCTCAACCATCTTCAGCTACTTCATCAGTTACTTCATCAATGACCTCCCTTCCTTCATAAAATCAAAAGTAGGAATGTTTGCCAATGATTGCAAAATGTTCAGCACCATTTGCAGCTCCTCAGATACTGAAACAGTCCATGTCTAACTGCAGTAGGACCTCAACAATATCCAGGTTCCAACTAATAAGTGGCAAATAACATTCACACCTCACAATGACCATCTCCAATACGAAACAATCTTGATCTTCAGTGGTGTTACCATCACTGAATTCCCCCATTTATTAACATCCTTATTGACCAGAAACTCAAATGGGCTAGCCACATAAACACAGTGGCTACAAGAGCAGGCCAGAGGGTAGGAATACTGTGGCAAGTAACTCACCTCCTGACTCCCCAAAGCCTGTCCACCATCTACAAGGCATAAATCATGAGTGTTTTGGAATACTCCCCACTTGCCTGATGAGTGCAACTCCAACAACACTTGAGAAGCTTGACACCATCCAGGACAAAGTAGCTCACTTGATTTGCACTCCATCACAAACATCCACTCCTTCCACCACTGATGCACAGTAGCAGTGTGTACTATCTGTAAGATCTACTGCAGAAATTCACCATCCTCTCCCTCCTTCATCCACCCTCCTCGCCAACCTACACCATCACCCCACCACCTCCATTTACCTATCGCATTCCCAGCTACCTTCCCCCCAGCCATTTATCTCTCAGGCCCCTTGGGTCAACCCCTCATTCCTGATTAAGAGCTCATGCTTGAAACATCGACTCTCCTGCTCCTCAGTCGCTGACTGACCAACTGATAAGAATAGCAAAGATTCTTATTGCGCAAATGCCATTAGAAACCAGAATAAGACAGTACTCAGAAAGACAGAGAAATAAAACATCTTTACTGATAAATCTTTAATGAAGGATGTTTTTAAGCCTAAAATAAGATGGGACAAATGAAGGGAGTATAAAAATATTGACAAGATAAAAGCTCACAAATTCATTAACAGCCTGTTAATTTCTGTTAATAAAGTTGTAACATCAGTAAATTGTCTCATTTAAGTTTATTTTCTGTTACAATTGTAACAAACTTTAATGTTTTATTTACTTCCTTAAGTTGGAAATGTATTTTCTGAAGAGAGAAATCTCAGAGCCATAAAATAGCTTAGACATTTATAGCAGAGCTAAGGATTATTAAACGTAAGCAGGCTATTTAGAACATGGCAACATTCACAAGTAGTTTCTTATCCAGGGAAAGTTAATCTTACAGTCCCAAAACTTTAAGTATTTATGAAATTGACTAGTTTGAACTCAATAGACAGAAATTACCAGGAATATACTCCTGATTTAAGTTTGCTCTTAAAAAAAAGGAGGTAGAAGCGAGAAATCACTTTGGGGTAAGGGGTACCTGGGGATTAGCTGGATCAGGTTGGAGGTTGGTCAGGTGGTGTTTGAGACAGGACTTGGGTTCAGTCAGTGATTGGGTGGGGGGTTGTCCATTGTGTATTACCAAGAAGTTAGACTTGGTCTAACCTGTCTAACATTTCCTTGGTATCTATCCAGGTAACTACTTTGGAACTGCAGGAGGTTTCTGACTCCAGCTTTAACTGCGATGGAAGTTTGAACCTGGTGGACAATTCCCATGTGGATTAGCATATTGGGACCTATAAAGGATCCCAAAATACATTTTGGGTTGTATATCTGGTCTGCAAATTCCAGAAACCGAAACACCCGGACCATAATTTTAACAGCAGTGTTAAACCATGTATTTCAAACTGATTAATACTGTTACGAAGACGTGGGTGTACTGTACCTTTAAGAGAGTTAAAAGCTAGCAGAACTACCTGACACAGCACCAAGTGTTCTGAATAAGGTAACAATGTGACACTTGGTCAAAAGCTAGATTAGCTGGTTGCCTGGAAATGACAAAACAGATTCGAATTAGGCCAATCGGTTTAAATTATATTCTGAAAAATATCAAATTACAATCAAGTTTGAATTTAGTCTATTGACAATCTTAAAAGCCAATGACACAATCCGATTTTTGGGGGGTATAAGACCGGGAAACATTGAACAGTTGGGAGGAGAACTGCCAAGCCAATGATAACTGTAGGCTTCCCAGAGAATAGCTCTCTTAAAGCTACCTTTATTGATCAGTAACCTGTGAAGCAGAGATCCCTAAGGGGAAGAAAAGAAGAGTCGACGTCCGGCTGGTTTTTGAAAAGTTGAATTTTGGTAAATCTTAATTGAGTGGTTTTATTGGACTAGTAGAAGGGGAAGGAAAAAGATAGGTTAGAGGAAGGAGTTGTGAATAGTTTTAGTTAATTATTCTCTGTTATACTTTAAGAAATGAAGTTATTACTTTTACTTTAACTAGTTCTCGGCCTCTCGAAATTTCACAGGTTACTGCATGGGATAAATCTTTTCTGTGTTGCTGGTTTAAATTAAGCAGGAGGGTTTACCCCGTGTCGTAACAATACTTCACTGCAATAGTGTAGGAGGGTGAAATTAACAAGGTTGCCAATCCTCCCAGATTGTCTGGGAGTTTCCCAGTACCTCTTGACATGCTGCTGCTGCCAAAGACAAACAGCAACAGGGGACCCAGCTGTTATATGGAAGCGCAAATAAAATTTGCAAATTATGGGCCAGTATTTCCTAAACAAATATCCAGTGATCAAACCTCCAGGAATATGTCCAACCAGAGTTGGCAAACAATTAATTGCAAGATATTAGTGTTGCACACTGCAATTTGACCCATTTGTTTTCTACTTCTTTATACCAAGAAATGTGAAGGTTTAGTGAAAGGTCTTTCTTCATATTAGACATTCAGGTCTTTGACATCTACAACTGAGAAGGATAACAGCAACAAAGTAATTGAAAATCTACTAGTCCAAATCACACACTATCAGTGTGGCTGTCCCACAGGGTGAGTTGCAATGCTCCTTGTTTGAATAACTTTACAGGTGGGACAGTAGGAAGCTTGCAGCAGTCATCTAACTGTGAATAGGAGGAGTTGTCATCATGAGGACAACATATGAGAAAGGGGAGAAAATAATGCAAGATATAAATATTAGTTCAGTGTGAGTGAATTAGGTGTTGGGTGTGGTTTAGTAATAAATACTGTCAGTCTGGCTCAGACAGTAGTAGATTTATATCCCCTCCCAAAGACTTAAGAACATTATCCAGACTGATTGGTCATTATCACATTGCTGTTTATGGAACATTGCTATGTGCAAATGGACTTAAAACTTTCCTACATAACAACAGTAGCTAACTACAAAAGTACATAACTGACTGAAGCCCTCTGAGATGTCATCAAAAATGCAATAAAATGCAGGTTTTAAAAAAAATAATGTTCTTTTCTCATCAGCTTCTTAGAACTCCAATCCATTGACTCCCACAAAATATTTGCATGGAGATTGGAATTCAAACGATCTCAGCGTCAGTAAATTGGATTCACAGAAATAAAACTGAAATGTTGATTAACTTGTTATACAATCCCAAAGACAGTGATGGTTTTCCCTGTAATTAATCCCTCTTAGCGTTATCTTTTATAATGTATGTAACAACATTAGTTTGAAACAATAGCAAGGTTAAACCTGGCCTCCATCTGCTGTCTCACCATGTGAGCAAAATGATTGTACCTCTGATGGCACTTCTGATCTGTCTATGCTGTTTCACTCTGTGTTCATCACAATTTCTGCGTTCATTAAAATTTCTGTACTCACCTAGAGACTGGAACACTCAATTGTGGGGAGATGGTGGTGTAGTGGTAATGCTATCCTTACCCGAACTGGCCTACATGTGACTCTAAATTCAAAGCAAAGTAGTTGACTCCTAACCATTCTCTGAAATGCCAATCAGTTCAAGGGAAATTAGGGATGGGCAGCAAATACTCACCTTACCAGCAATGCCCATATCTTATCAAAAAATATCTTTAATAACCAGGTTGCAGTCTCCCTCCGCAAAGCATGTGTAAAGTCGTCAAGAGAATACAGACTGGACATGATGTACAAGAGGCTCCTCAAAACATTGCATGGCTGTAACTTTGGAAATCCTGACCAAAGTGTGGAGTGAATGATGACGTTTTGTCCGACCCAAGTTTGAAGGAGACTTCCTAGAGATGCACTTGTTCTTCAGTGGGACATTGGATTGGTGAGGGAAATGTGATGCCAGCTTCTGCTCCAAAAGCCAGATGAAAGAAAAAGAAGAAGATCCAAGAATTTAAAAGAAAATTAATCATAGCAAAATACCCCAAGATGCTTAATAAAGGGGGAGGCGAAAGAGAATACAATTGTGGAAGAAAAAAGCAAGGGAAGGCATGGAAGGTTCACTCCCAAGGAAACCAATAGAGAGTGGAAAAGAAGGAGCTTGTTTTTTGGAAGAGGACTCCAAAATGCTGGGGAATGATGACTGAAGGAGGGAATATACAGCAGATTAGAATCAAAGAGTAGAGTTTGTTGCGTGGGATACAGGCTTCAATGCTAAGTGATCCAGCAGGCACCTGAAACTGATAGGGACCATGCACATAATGCATTCATTGATAAATTAAATAGGTTATTCAGGAGACATTTCTTTACTGAGAGGGTAATTAAAAAGTGGAACTTGCTGCCACAAGGAGTGCCTCAAGTGCTAGCTTAAATGCATTTAAAGGAAAACTAGATAAGTTAGCACAGGAGGTAGGAGTAGAGGAATATGTTGTTTCAATGACGTAGGCTAGGAGAAGGTTCACATGGAGCACACCAGTATGGGCCAACGAAAAAGTGGCTGCTTTGTATTGTAGGCTAGTGGGAGCTGGACAATGGATGCACAAACTGAGTTCACATTTCAGTTGACAATGGGAGCTATTACAGATGATCATTAATCCAAGTAACTATCTCATCCCAAATAAAAGCAAAATACCACTGATACTGGAAATCTGAAAGAAACTCAGAAAATGCTGGAAGAAACTCAATAGGGCTTTCCAACCCACTTGTCTCCACATTCAAAGGATCATCTTTCACCATTTTTGCCACTCCCAAACACATCTTCCCCTCCCCTCCCCTCCATTGTCAGTAATCTGCAGGGATCATTCTCTTCATGACTCCCTAGTCCATAACTCCATCAATCCTAATGCTTCCTCACTCCCCATGGCATCTTCCCACACTAGTGTAACACTTGCCCATTCACCTTCTCCTGCCTCACTGCCCAAGGCCCCAAACACATCTTCCGGGTGAAGCAGTGTTTCATTTGTACTTCTTTCAAGCTAGTCTACTGCATTCACTGCTCGCAAAACAGTCTTCTTTAACAAATGCAGACTGGGTAACTGTTTTGTGGAACACTTCCGCTCTGTCCATAGGCGTGGCCCTGACTCCCAATTATTTGCTATTTCAATAAACCACCTTGGAGTCATACGAGTCATAGAGGTGTACAGCATGGAAACAGACCCTTTGGTCCAACCTGTCCATGCCGACCAGATATCCCAATCCAATCTAGTCCCACCTGCCAGCACCCTCCCATATCCCTCCAAACTCTTCCTATTCATATACCCATCCAAATCCCTCTTAAATGTTGCAATTGTACCAGCCTCCACCACATCCTCTGGCAGCTCATTCCATACATGTGCCACCCTCTGCGTGAAAAAGTTTCCCCTCTCACCCTAAACCGATGCCCTCTAGTTCTGGACTCCCCGACCCCAGGGAAAAGACTTTGCCTATTTATCCTATCCATGCCCCTCATAATTTTGTAAACCTCTATAAGGTCACCCCTCAGCCTCTGACTCTCCAAGGAAAACAGCCCAGCCTGTTCAGCCTCTCCCTATAGCTCAAATCCTCCAACCCTGGCAGCATCCTTGTCAATCTTTTCAGAACCCTTTCAGGTTTCACAACACCTTTCCGATAGGAAGGAGACCAGAATTGCACGCAAAGTTCCAACAGTGGCCTAACCAATGTCCTGTACAGCCGCAACATGACCACCCAACTCTTGTACTCAATACTCTGACCAATAAAGGAAAGCATACCAAACACCTTCATTATCCTATCCACCTGCGACTCCACTTTCAAGGAGTTAGGAACCTGCAATCCAAGATCTCTTAGTTCAGCAACACTTCCTAGGACCATACCATTAAGTGTATAAGTCCTGCTAAGATTTGCTTTCCCAAAATGCAGCACCTCGCATTTATCTGAATTAAACTCCATCTGCCACTTCTCAGCCCATTGGCCCATCTGGTCCAGATCCTGTTGTAATCTGAGATAACCCTCTTCGCTGTCCACTACACCTCCAATTTTGGTGTCATCTGCAAAATTACTAACTATACTGCTTATGCTCGCATCCAAATCATTTATGTAAATGACAAAAAAGTAGAGGGCCCAGCACCAATCCTTGTGGCATTCCACTGGTCACAGGCCTCCAGTCTGAAAAACAACCCTCCAACACCACCCTCTGTCTTCTACCTTTGAGCCAG
>NC_057752.1:3999244-3999510 GCF_004010195.1 Chiloscyllium plagiosum
ATCTTTGAGGGGCCCTATTCTCTCCCTAATTACCCTTTTGTCCTTAATATATTTATAAAAACCCTTTGGATTCTCCTAAACTCTATTTGCCAAAGCTATCTCATGTTCCCTGTTTGCCCTCCTGATTTCCCTCTTAAATATACTCCTACTTCCTTTATACTCTTCTAAGGATTAACTCGATCTATCCTGTCTATACCTGACATATGCTTCCTTCTTTTTCTTAACCAAACCCTCAATTTCTTATCCAATCCAGCATTCCCTATACC
>NC_057752.1:4000010-4008637 GCF_004010195.1 Chiloscyllium plagiosum
GTTTGATTTAAATAAATGTGAGATGCTGCATTTTGGAAAGCAAATCAGGGCAGGACTTACACACTTAATGGTAAGGTCCGAGGGAGTGTTGCTGAACAAAGAGACCTTGCAGTGCAGGTTCATAGCTCCTTGAAATTGGAGTTGCAGTTAGATAGGATAGTGAAGAAGGCATTTGGTATGTTTTCCTTTATTGGTCAGAGCATTGGGTATAGGAATTGGAAGGTCATGTTGCTGCTGTACAGAGCATTGGTTAGGCCACTTTGGAATACTGTGTGCAATTCTGGTCTCCCTCCTATCAGAAGGATATTGTGAAACCTGAAAGGATTCAGAAAAGATTTACAAGGATGTTGCCAGGGTTGGAGGGTTTGAGCTATCGGGAGAGGCTGAAAAAGCTGGAGCTGTTTTCTCTGGAGTGTCAGAGGCTGAGGGGTGACATTATAGAGGTTTATAAAATCATGAGAGGCATGGATAAGGTAAATAGATAAGGTCTTTTCCCTGGGGTAGGCGAAGGCATAGGTTTAGAAAGAGGGGTAACTTTTCACGCAGAGGGTGGCGAGTGTATGGAGTAAGCTGCCAGAGGAAGTGGTGAAAGCTGTTACAATTACAGCATTTAAAAGGCAACTGGATGGGTATATGTTTAGAAAGGGTTTATAGGGATATGGGCCAAGTGCTGGCAAATGGGACTAGAATAATTTAGGATATCTGGTCGGCATGGATGAGTTGGACCATGGATGAGTTTCTGTGCATTGACTCTACGTATTCATTGTGTTATTTTTGGCAAAGCCTTCAACTTCTGTGCTTTATTCTCCACTCCTGCCTCCACAGTACATTCAAATGTCCTCTCAGGTGGTTCAGCAGGAGCCTTCTATCAAATATTTGCTCCTACAGCTCATCCAGCTATGTTTCAGCAGCAGTATACAAACAGCCTGTCTCACTTACTGTTTCCTTCTTGAGAAGGTTCTAATCCGCACTTGCGCTGCCTTCCTATTTGAACACTTAGTGCCGAGATTTTGAATTCTTCCCTTGGGCATTTGAGGACGCCAGTGCCCTGTACCAAATAGTCATTAAAATGTCAAGTCTATGGCCTGCTATTCTCGCTCTTCACTCTTTGCCACAGGGGGAAAAAAATGGGGAAAAGGGGAGGAAATGGATCAGTCATGGAAGTGGCATTTATGTCTGGGTAAAAAGAGATAAATAAATGGACAATTTCTTCTTAAAATTAAGACTCAACAAGCCACCGTGCACTGAATATCAGTACCCTTGCTGGGTAAGATCTGTGTGGCACCTACACTGTTGGGTTAGATGCCAGGTAGTTTGCTGCCTCCAGTTTGCCTCTGGCTTAATGATGTCATGAGCTGACAGATAATTGATGTTCTGGCCTGATGACTGGATAAGTAGTATCAGTGGGAGAGACCTTCTCATTTCAACTCTTCTGTCAGTGAGGGACAGCTCTCCTTTTGGAATGTGAGTCAAGTCATCAAAGCATGATTTTCTCCTGTGTTTTCATTTCAGTTTGTTCATTCTGAAATTGTATTCAATCATGTTCTTTCTCCCCCTCTGTTTCTGTACAGTGACCCTGTCAAGATTTACATTCAGGCACGTCCTGGCTGGTACTGGGCTTCATAGTAAGTGTGAATTAATAGTGTCCCAAAAACTAGATTGTGTGTATGTATGTCCGTCCGTGTGTGAGGTAGTCTAAATGGTCACATCCTTGTATGAGCCAAAGGGACAGGTGTTATTGCCGAACTCTGTTTAAGAGAGACCTAGAGACTTACATGGAGAAAGAAATAGATGGATAGTACTGACAGTATAAGATAGAAGGAGAACTGTGTAGAGTGTAAATATCAATGTAGACCAGTTGGGTTGAAGGGTGTGTTTTTTGGTGCTGGAAATACCACAGAAACCAGTACCAGCACTCACTGCAGTCTCTTTAATATCTCTTTTTCTATTCACAGTGCTGTCTTCTTTGTTACCTATATGACCCTGGCCTGCTGCCCTGGACCAAGGTAATTATATTTAGGCATAAGTGAAACTGTGCACTATTTGATGGCTTATTCTACTTATTTAGCTATTAAAATTGGTAAAGCAGTGATGGGTGGCTTTATGGTGTAGTAGGTATAGCCCCACTCCAACCGAACTACACATTACAGGTTCTATCTCACTTCAGGACTAGATAATTTAGGAAGACACATTCAGAATGTGGCCAAACAGGTTAAGCATCAAACTCTGAACACTTCACCTGACGCTTCGAAAATTTGTGATTTGAAATAAACCTGTTGGACTGTAACCTGGTGTCATCTGAATTCTGCCCAAACTCTAAACTGTTTGACACACTCCAATGGCAGGAGGTGAGAATGGAAAAGATTCTGGGTCAGCATGTGACAGAGAGAAGGTTGGAGCCTCTCTCATCACTATCCATAGCTCCAGGCTACAGCATGCATGGAAAAACTGTTTGTTGCCACAGCAGCGTGGACTCTGGGGCTGGCTGATCAGTGTGGATCACATTGGTGCCTACAGCACAAGGTTCAGTCCCCATTCTGTCTGTGGTGGATTCGGAACCTACCTCCTCACCCTGCCCACAGTGAATATTGCAGTGTCAGTTGGGCCTGAAGCATGTCGTGGTCACGTCCACTTGTACCATCTGAGATGTTTGGGTAGTTTCACTGCCCAACAACCCTTCTTATCAGTATTGATCTTGATACCAAGTGGGGAAGGAAGCCCACAGTGTACTTTTATTACAGATTACATAATATTTCATTGCATTTTCTCTGCATTACATGATAGTCTCCTGTAAGTTTCAGGCTTGACTCCAGATTAAGTATACATTACTGCTAGCTACATAAAACCTAGAACTGAACTTGCAACTGGAACTGAAATCTGGTTGGCTCTTCCAGGAAGAGAACTTCATATCATGATGGGCACAGCTTATCATGGATGGTCAGTTAACCCTTTCAATTGCAAACTGCCTTATACAGCAGGACCTGCCTTTGGGCAGAGAATCCAAGAATGATACTCCTGAATAATATAAGTATATTATATATAATATATGAATCGTATAATAATTGTAACACAAGTTTAGTTCTTTCCTACATGGAAGACATTTTGTATCACCACATGGCTTTGTGGAAGTTTTACATTGGAAGTGATGGACTATCCCAAACTTGAATGAACCTTGATTTGAATTACTACTCCAGGTATTTGTAAGCATCATGAAGCTTGGGAGAAGTTTGCCTGTGTAGCAGACTTCGGAGTTGAGAGCCGATTCCTAAATAGAGAGTTCTTCATTAATTCCGCCCACCTCCAGGACATGTTATTTGATCCACTTGAGTCAAGAGATTGCTGTCCATTGAGAGTGGAGGATTGGTGAACTTGTTCCTTTTTTGTGGGACAGGTTTAGTGTGCAGACGTTTAGTGTGGAAATTAGTAAAGCTACATGGAGCAAAGAAACATCCCCAATTTTCTGATATTCCTTTGGCTCAGGTATTCCAACGTGCCTGGGACCTAATTTAGGAAAATTGCCCATGCTACCTCTTGCCTCAGTAGTTAGTTATTTTCCATGAAAGGAAGATTTGCGTTAATAAAGAACCTATCAGAACCTCAGGGGGTCAGTTTACAAGCAACAAAGTTTTTTGAAGTGTCACCATTGTTGTATTATAGGAAACACAGAAGCTAATTTTGTGCACAGGGAACTCCCACAAATAGCAAATTGATTACAAGCAGATAATCTGTTTTCAGTTGGTGGTTAAGGGATAAATATTGGGTCAGGTCACTAAACCAATGGAGGGTCTGTATTTTAACTCCATCTACCCACCTTGGTTCCATATATCCCTTGAGACTTGATGAACAAAAGTCAATTGATCTCGGTTTTCAAAGCTTTGACCCTTGGCCTCGATAGCTTTGCAGGGAGAGGGTTCCAGATACTCAGACTTGAGCTGAGAGCCTATTGCTCAGAAGCAGGAACACTAAGCACTATGTCACGAGATCAACCTTTTTTTTTATATTCTCAAAACAACCTGATCAGGAATGCTGTTACTCTGCTCTGGGGCAGGTAGGATTTGAACCTGGACCACCTAGCCCAGAGGTAGGAACACTACCACTGTGCCACAAGTGTGTTCTTCAGTACGCTAGTAAAATATCCTGGTCCCTGCGCAGTAATTCTAACAAGCCAAACTTCTATTGTTCTTAAAGGGGATTGTCCCAGGATCATGAACTTAAGAGGCCCCTGTTACCCACCCACACCAGCACCCTGAGCCCATTATGTTTTATGTTATGCACACTGAGTGGAAGATTTGTTGCTTTACAAATTTGCAGACCAGTGGAATAAAGTTAGGAGAAAGTGAGGGTGGCAGATGCTGGAGATCAGAGTCAAAAAGTGTGGTGCCGGAAAAGCACAGCTGGTCAGGCAGCATCCATGGAGCAGGAGAGTCAATGTTTTGAGCATAAGCTCTTCATAAGGAAACCTAGATATAAAAAAAGAGCGTTAAACACACCTAGATGCAGAGCTTATGCTCAAAATGTTGACTCTCCTGCTGCTCAGATGCTGCCTGACCGGCTGTGCTTTTCTGGTACCACACTTTTTGACAGTAGAATAAAGTTTGCCAACTTATAGCGGACCTTTATGAATTCCCAGGAAACAACTGACAAACCATAATGGTTAACCTTAACTTATGCTATTGTGTGTTGCAGGAGGTATTTTCCATGGAATCTGATCCTGCTCGGCATTTTTGTAAGTAGGAGAAGGAGAGAAGAAACCTTGTTTGTGTGTTTTCCTTCCTTTACAGTTAATCACATCTGTATTACTAATAACTTGTTTTGTATTATTAAATGTATCAATAGTCCACAAGAAAGCATATAATATGGAAGAAGTATTGAAACCACTTGCATTGGAGACCTACATTTGTCAAAGGTGCTGATCAAATGGGTAACTATTACCCCTTCGTTGACCTTTGCTTGAGCCTCACTCTTCAAATTCTTCCATTCCAATGGGTTTGTAGGCCACCATCCCAAGGTGCTGTTGAGAGAGGGGCTCTAGGCTGCCTCTTTAAATCAATTCTTAATTATTCTGCTGCTGTGGTTTGATGCAACTGAGTGGCTTGCTTGGCCACTTTAAAGTGGGTGCACGATTATAGTTACATACTGGTCAGACCTTTCAAAGGCACCAGGTGTCTCTCTTAAAAACATGTCAACAATGCAGTATATTCACCAGCATTATTAAAGAGACAAACATGATACTGTAGATTGATTTAATTTCCCCCCGTTGGGCGGAGATTTGAACCCACACCCCCACAGCAATCATTCAGGTTTAGATTACTTGGTCTACTAACATTACCACTAAGCTACGGTTGCCACAGTCTTTGCTGTTTTGTGTCAATATTTTAGGACTAACTTATGTGGTGACATGACTGATCAAAGCAGACCTCTTTGGGAATGTTCATGTGGTGCCTGTATAGCATTAACCAACAATGTTTCTAATCACTCTCTGCAGACTCTGGCCATGTCTTACATGACAGGAATGATGTCAAGGTATTACAATAATTAGCCATGCCACACATTCCACTCTCTGTGGCTTGTCATTAACTGCTTTCCTTTGTTTGTGTTTAACCTTTCCAAAGACTGGCAGTTTTGCATGCATGCTTGGATTTCTTTCAAGGTATTGTTTTTTTAAAATGATTTGTGCTTTGAAGTGAATGCTCATTGATCAGGATATCTTTTGCTCTATTTTACTTTCCATCCTGCCTTGGCTTAACTCACTGTGAAATCTAAAATTAATAGCAGTCAGCGTTGTGAATTCTGGTGCCTTTTCCATTTCAGTAAAGAGCAGGCAGTTCTCAGAAATTTGGATAGAAGCTAGCTGAACAATTCATAGCAGAATTAAGCGTTCTTTCTTAAAGGGACCATACACCATTGCAAGTTTTCAAAATCAGATAATGCTTTTGATAATACAGCGAATATTCACTTGATTCTATGCAGGAGGAGGTAGTCCTAAAAGCACAAAGCACACAGTTCTGATCAAGCATTTTTGAATACGCCTCATAGTGAGAATAAATAGAGGTGATCTGCTATTCCCACTAATCTTTGAATTGAGAATTAGAGGGGATTGATATAAAATCAACAGCAAATGATTAGGAGACTTTAGATTAGATTAGATTCTCTACAATATGGAAACAGGCCCTTTGGCCCAACAAGTCCGCACTGACCCTCTGAAGAGTAACCCACCCAGACCCATTTCCCGACCCCATATTTACCTCTGACTAATGTGCCTAATACTATGGGGCAATTTAACATGACCAATTCACCTGACCTGTGCATCTTAGGATTGTGGGAGGAAACCAAAGCACCTGGAGGAAACCCACTCAGACATGGGGAGAATGTGCAAACTCCACACACACACACACCACGGAGCCACCGTGCCACTTAATTGTTGGGATGCAGGATGCTTAATCTACATTGATTGCCTAGTAACCCCATTGAATTTAAAATCCTGATCCTAGTCTACCAATTGCTCCAAGGTTTTGCTCAATTCCAGTTCTAGAACTCCTACCCAGCTGCCTATGCTCAGTATACCATTTATCTCCTCAGCCCTTTGTCACTACCCCCACTTAACCCTTTGCCATAATCATTGATGACAGAATCTTCAGCTGTCTGAGCTTCACACTCTGGGACTCTCTCCCTAAATCTCATCAATCTCTCCTTTCTCTATTTTTCAGAAGTAAAGGCGCATCTTTTAGAGTAAGCTTTAATCTCTGTGTGATTTGGGGCCCAATTCAATCTATTTCCAAGGTGAAGGACCTTGGGTCAGGTTTTCTTTTGTGTTAAAACTGCCTTCAGAAATGCAGTTATTGTTGCCAAAACGTATACGGAGTGAGACTTGACTGAGAGCCCAGACTTCCATAAAAAGAATATCTCTCTGACACATTTGAGGAGAAGGGAAAACTCTGCCCAATTGACAGGTTAATGGTGTTATAAAAAGCAATTTTATAGAAGTTAAAGAGATGTTTATAGCTTTTCTTATTGATACTTTAAAGGTCTGATTGATCGACACTTTTTTAGGGGTGTATCAGGTGAAGCTTTTAAAAAGAAAATTATTATTGGGTGTTTTTAAGCAGTTCTGTACATGCCATTATTACTATTGCATTCATTGGTTCAGTATAGAGTGCCAGATATTTTTAATAACCCTATTCACAGATGTTATTATACACATCTGGAGCAGGTGGGCCTGAAATCCTGGATCTCCTAGGTCAAGTACAGGGACACTATCACTATCACTGCACCACTACAGACCCCTCTGTGCAAAGTATATATGAATGAATGGCAATGGAAGTACCACGAGCAGGCATGGAATATGACTAGGTATGAAGTATTTGTGGGGAACAGAATTTTGCTTGAATTGACAGGGAGGTGGCATGGGCAGTAGGTGGGAGTGTGAATGAGTGCTATAGAACTTAATATATAAGCAAGCAACTGGGACAAATGTCCAGAGAAGTAATGCGGGTCTTTTAAACAGCTTGCCTCAGCACTTGGCCATCCTGTGTCCTCCTCCAAACTTCTTCTGGGGTGGCAGGCCCGATTCTGCCCCACACTGGCCCACACAACAGTGGAAACTCAGCCTGACAGTGCACTTCCTACTGAGCTGGGTCTGATGTTAGAAATGTCCGCCTTAGTAGCACTAATCACTAGATAGGCCTGAGATGAAGGAAAGACAAAGAAGGATTGGTGACAGTGACCTACATCAAACAGTCCTTACCTAGTAGTTCACACTGATAAAAATGGCAAATACCACAAGGTACCAGCAGTGGTCATCCTGTTCTCAGTACTAACTTCTACTATCTTGTATTTTACGATCACCATTTTGGAAATTGCATCTTTCTGTTCCATATTGTTCTTCAATCCCTCCAGATTGTCTGTCTGCTAGTTGACCAGTTTTCTTTTCTTCCTCTGTGGGTCCTGCCCTCCCTCCTTCACACCATCCTGCAGCTTATGTGCTATGGAATCCTGTCCTCCCTTGGCCTTTGTCCCTTAAACAATGCTCAGGCTTTTAAAATCCACACCTTACTTCTGCTTCCTCATTTCCTGTTTCATATGTGGCTCCTTGATCTTTCAATTTGAGTTTCTGAATGAATGGTAGGGAAGGGCTATGGAGATTATTTCTAAGGCTATTCGCTCAAGCAATGGTCAAAATGCAAAACTACCACTTCAAATGGATGTTTTATTGAAAGAAGTGTAAAACAAGAGTCATTGGCCACAATAAAAAAAACAGTCCTGATTATTTTTTATCTTCAAATCTCCAGCTTCTACAATACGAAATCGGTTCTGCTTTGCTTCACCATTACGGCACTTGTGTGTTTGGCAGTTACAATATTCAGCTTTCAAACCAAGGTAAGCTGGGCTCATTGGACCATGGTAGGTAAAAACAATGACTGCAGATGCTGGAAACTAGATTCTGGAGTAGAGCGGTGCTGGAAAAGCACAGCAGTTCAGGCAGCATCCAAGGAGCAGGAAAATCAACGTTTTGGGCAAAAGCCCTTCATCAGGAATACAGGCAGAGTGCCTGCAGGGTGGAGAGATAAATGAGAGGAGGGTGGGGGTGGGGAGAAAGTAGCATAGAGTACAATAGGTGAGTGGGGGAG
>NC_057752.1:4009700-4018634 GCF_004010195.1 Chiloscyllium plagiosum
TTGGTTTATGCGAAGGTTGGTAGGGTGAGCACCAGGGGGGTTCTGTCCTTGTTACTGTTGGAGGGGTGGAGTCTGAGGTCGGAGGTGCGGGATGTGGACAAGATGCATTGGAGGGCATCTTTAAGCACGTGGGAAGGGAAATTGCGGTCTCGAAAGAAGGAGGCCATCTGGTGTGTTCTGTGGTGGAACTGGTCCTCCTGGGAGCAGATACGGCGGAGACGGTGGAATTGGGAATACGGGATGGCGTTTTTGCAGGAGGTAGGATGGGAAGAGGTGTAATCCAGGTAGGTCAGTTTCTCCAGTATCCTGAATGTGAATGAGCTAGCAAGATGTTGGCTCTGATACTTACTAAGCTGGAGTTTCCAAACTGGGAGAGGGATAGAGTTCTAGTTGAGTGCTAACTTCATGGCATACATTTATTTTTTTTTAATGGGTTCCCTGCTTAACTCCCTGTCAAGCAAGGAATACGACAGAAGAGACTGAAGGACAGGAACAGGCAAGATGGTTCTGCTCTGTTTAAAGATTGTGCATCGTTACAGTGTGGTTTGGAGAACTGGGCTGAATCACAGGGGGTGTTGGGGTGAGATGGAGAAATAGGCAAAGATGGTGTTGACAATTGTGGGTGTCCTAAAGTAAGGAGGGACATATTCAATCATACAAAATGGGAAACAGGTTTGCTTGGGGAGCCAGCAGAAAGCTCCACCTGGACACAAGCAGTGCTGCAAAAGTCCTTGCCTGTCCCATCTAGTCGCAATCTCACATGCACATGCACACACACACATGTGTACACCCCACCACCATTGAATGCAACATGGCAGATTTTCATTGATGGTCCATTTGGTGAGATCTGTCAACTCCTAGCCTTCTGCACCTCTTCTGGTTTTTTGAAGACCAATCTTTCCATATCTCACCATTAATAAACCATTGCTAAATGTGGAATGGAATTGCATCTTGACACTACATGTACTGTGGCTAATGTAAGCTCAGCTTACATTGTTTCACCTTTTCTGTGTGGGGAAGGGTATAACACAATGTGCCTGCCATAAAATGACACTTGTTGCAAATTGTATCTGAGTTTGAGATGCTGGATTACAGACTGGTTGAGAGTGTGAGCTATGGTTTTTGGACTTTTTGCGACACAGGACAGCATGACCCTTCCTGTCTGTGTTGACTCTTTTTGATCTGCTCCTTGAAACTGAACTCTTGACATTGGATATATTACAGACCACACATGATTTCCTTGGCTTTAGGAGACAGTGACTTCATCTATTTATTACCAAAGAGTTTGAAAACACTGAATAGATCAATAAACTTCAGCAAAGGTGGACAGCATATTTACAATAACATACAAACATCATTCATTTGAATATAGAAAATAGCAAAGAGCTGTCTAAACGTCTGTGTAGAACTGGAGTTGAACTGTGCTTCCTACCTGTAGCCTCACCTGGAAGTTCACTGCCAAGCCTTAGAAGGATCTCCTTTTCTCTCTAACCTGACAACTTCAAAAAAACGAGAAAGAAGCCTGAGATTCCCTGAGATCTACTTTGAAAATTCTTTGACTGAAACAAATGAGATAAGAACTGTATCTCTCAATCAATGTAGAAGCTGCTTGTGTTTAAGCTGAACAGCAAAGTCTCTTCCTGGGCATAACCTTTTGGATGAATTATCAGGTGTAACCTCATCTAAACCTCCAAAAGTAGTAATGAATGTTTATATATCAAAACTATACCAACAGTCACTATCATCTCTGTTCTTCCCTATCAACCAGACTGAGCCATTACTTGAATTGAATCTTGCAGTTAAAATTTTCAGCCTTGTTTTCAAAGCCATTTTGTCTACCTGTCCCTGCAACGACCCCCAGTTCCAAGACCGTGCAAGGTCTCTGTATTCCTGCAATTCTTGTTGACAGATGTTAGACCATTTGGTCTGATATCCTCTTACATTATTTGGCATCAAACTGATCGACTGATTGTTTTTCATTAAAGTGTTTACAAATGGAAGTTAGTGTTGTTTAATCTTGTAAAGGTTAGAAAAGTGAATCCTATAATAAATAATGTATAACCCAAAATACTTCACTTTTGCTACAATGGGATTGTACACCTGAACAGGTGCTGAACTTTGTCATTATGGAAGCCAGGCATTTCCATACAGGGGAAATGAAAATTAGAGAGAATAATAGAATCCCTACAGTGAGGAAGCAGGGCATTAAACCGATCCTCCAAAGTACATCCCACCCAGACCCACGCCCCCTACTCTATCCTTATAACCCTGCATTTCCCATGGCTAATCCACCCAGCCTGCACACCCCTGGACACTATGGCCATGCTAAATTACCCATCTACCTAACCTCTTTGGACTGTGGGAGGCACACAGATAGTCACTCGAGGCTGTAATTGAATCCAGGTTGCTGGCGCTGTGAGGCAACAGTGCTGACCACTGAGTCACCATGCCATGTTTGCTTTTCCATTCCAGGGTGCCACTCAGTGTTAACTGAGTGAACAGCAGAGGCTTGAGACTAGTTTAGATATTGCCCAGAAATGTTGCATGGTGGACAAATATTACATAGTGGGGGTGGAAGAGAAATAAACTTAAGTTCTTTTTTATGTTGCTTCTTCAAGTTAATTTTACTTTGCTCTGAATCTAACCACAGATCTGATGACCAACTTTTCTCTTTTTTTTTCAGTTTGACTTTACTTCGTGCCATGGGGTTCTGTTTGTGCTGCTGATAGTCCTTTGCATCAGTGGCTTGGTCCTGGCGATTGTGTTACCATTTCAGTATGTACGTAAACTTCTCCACCATTTCCATTAATTCTTTCAAACACACCTTTTAACTGAGGGCCCATGACGTAATCCACAATCAACTCTGTCTAAGCCTCACAGAAATGAGATATTTCAAAACAGAGTGGAGCTGACATCGCAGTTGTCCTCTATTACAGACCTGAGAGTTGAGCTAATGTGCAAAGGTTAGGAATTGCTGTTGGAAGGGGTTAGGGTTTCAGAAATATGGGTATTATTAATTTCTATTGCGTGAGATCTGAGCTTTCAACTTTGTAGGTGCCACTACAACACTCATTTGCCAATGGCAAAAGAAATACTGACAACACGGAAATGATTGAGATGATTTGACTATATGGACCAATAGCTGCCACTATTATTGAAAGTGTTGGCCAGTGGTTGCCACTATTATTGACAATATGGGCCAATAGGTGTTACCATTGTTGATAATGTGGGCAAATGGCAGTAGCCGCTGTCACTGTCACAAAATGCACCTATTTTAGAAAGCAAGAGGTCATGGTTGATACTGTTCTTGTCTTGTGTTTCAGGTTCCTTGGCTTCATGCTGTGTATGCAGTGCTTGGCGCAATCATTTTTACAATGGTGAGTGGTTCACGGAGCATTTTTAGTTTGCTATTAAGATTTTGGATGCAAGCCCATTCTCGCTCACTGACTGTCCTACCACTCTTCTGTCACTGCAAAATTCCCATTTGGTGCTGTTTCCATTGGGAAATTTGACATGTTTCCCAGGGTTTAAGAAAAGTGGGTCTCCCTTACTGCTGCTACAAGGTAAGTTTAGTGTTTTCACCTTCCAGTGCAGCTGATGATCACGGAATGGCCTGTGTGTGTTGCTGGCTGCAGTTTTTAAAACGTTATCCTGGGCATCTTCTCCAAGAGTACACCATCAGTTTTAAGGTCAGGTAGACTATTGACTGGAAGTGCTGGACTGACCTGTTAAGTGTCAGCTGTGGTTCAGTGGATAGCATTCTTGCCTCTGAGTTGGAAGGTTGTGGGTTCACCATCTACTCTAAAGATTGGTGCCCAAAATGGACGCTGATGCTACCAGTGCAGTACTGACTGTGCTCTCTTTTGGATATGACATTAAAGCCCCTCTGAGTAAAATATCTCCTGACACTCCTCCAATGAGAGCAGGCAAATATTTATGCATCAAGATGACCCAATTGTCATCAATTGCTGTTTGTGGGATCTTGCTGTGCGCAAATTGGCAGCTGCATTTCCTCCATTAGAGCAGTGACTACACACATTCCAAAATTACGTCATTGGCCATAAAATGCTTTGAGACAGCCTATAGTTGTGAATGCAAATCTTCCATTTTCTTCAATATAATCTGCATGCAAACCTGTAATAACTTTAACTCCATGGAGAAAGCCCATTCAAATACCACGTGCATTGTGCTTATTCTCCTCCAGTTCCTGGCCTTTGACACACAGCTGCTAATAGGGAATCGCCGGTACGCAATCAGCCCTGAGGAGTACATCTTCGGGGCACTGAATATCTACCTGGACATCATTTACATCTTCACCTTCATGCTGCAGATTTTTGGCTCCAACAGAGAATAAGTCAGTCAGAATGAATGGTCTCTGTTCAACAAAGACCACCAGCCGCAAGAATATCAGCCACAGGAGCACCTAAAGTTACAAGCAAGTAGAGTTGCTGAGAGAATCCATTCACTCCATCTTGTCCAGTAACTCATTGATATTAGAATTCTTTTGTGTTAACATAGTGTCAATCTAGTATAAGGTGGAACTGCACAAGCTTATAAGTAGAAGCATAACCACAATACATATACTTGCACATTTTGAGCTTTCTCTGTGCATACTTCCTCCACTCGAATTATGAGCTTCCTTGTATTAAAGTCAGTTACCAGTGATCTAAGCTTAGCTTCCTGTCCTTTTGTCAAATTTGTATCAATTTTTGACAGACATCTAGTGCTATCTGGGAAGCCAGTAGCTCAGTTGGCTAGGCTCCTGGGCATGTGGATTAGCAACAGCATGGTGTTTGATTTCCCCTTTTGAGTTGAAGTAGATTCTGGCCTGCTTCCTTGCCCTACCCATGGTGGAAAATCACAGCACTTTGCTGTAGTTCAGCAAATAATCAGTAAAGACTTGACGCTAGGCAGAAAGTTGAAGAAGAAACAATATCTATAAATGTCTTGCAAAGGATTTTCAAATATTCATTGGCTACCCATTTTGAGAATTCTCTTGAGACTGAGGCTGCTTTGTAACTAGCCTTTGAGACGTGCGTGGAGTCTGGGGGATATGTTCTCCACAACTTGGGTTAAGGGAAAAGTTGCTTTTAATCTTATTTTTGCACACTTTTAAGCATCAGTATTAGTGGCTCACTGGGCAGCACTCTTGCTCCTGATTCAGGAGGTTGTAGGTTCAAGACCAAGATTTGACTCCAAAGTCTAGGATGATACTCCTGGACCTGGACTGAGGTAATACTGGCTGTCTTAGCCAGGTTTTTTTTGGTTGAGACTGAAAAACCAAGACCAAAGACAGCAGATGTTAAATGTTCCCATGGTACTGTTCCAAAGGTGAACTCTCAAACACAATTTTAATAGTGAATTGTCAGATCATTTATTTCATTTCCTCTGTGTGGAAGCTTGCTGTGCGCAAATTAGCTGCATTTGCCTACGTGACTTGAAAAGTAAAGATTTTAAGCATGGGGGGGGGCATGTAAAATGTACAATATAAATGCAAATTCTTTCTTTCCCTCTGTACTGTAACATGCAAGATTCAGTTTAAAAAGTTTTGAGCTGCATATTCTAAACCTGGACTAAGATTAAAGATAAAGAAATTAGTAAAATAAATGGAAAAGTAGCATATTGGTTATACTACTGGATCGGTAATTTAGACTTAGTCTAAAGGTCTTGAGAAATAAGTTCAAACCTCACAGTGATAGTTTGGGAATATAAATTCAGATGAATAATTGGAAATTTTAAAAATACTAGTATCAGGAATAGTGAACACAAAACACACCTGATTCACTAATGTCTTTTAGGGAAGGAAATCTGCTATCCTTACCCAGTTTAGCCAATACGTGATTCCAAGCTCACAGCAATGTGGTGGGCTCTTAATTGCCCCCTGCAATGGCCAAGCAAGCCACTGAGTCATACTCAAGAAGTTTACTCACTATCCACTTGCAAAAGGGCAATTGGGGTTGGGCAATAAATGTAATGCCGGTGATGCCCACAGTCCCAAAATTATATTCAAAAATTTTTAAAATCCAGTTTGAGGAATGGTGCCATGATTCATAGGTTGCAGTGCCCCTTGGACTCTTTAGAGGATCGGTGTGGACTTGTTGGGCCGAAGGGCTTGTTTCCACACTGTAACTGACTAATCTAATCTAATCTAAAAATGCAGCAAATGGAACACGAGTTATAGGGTATTCCGATGGACGTGGACACTGACACCAGGCCAACTGAGCTTGGGGAATACCATTTGAGTGAAGGCAATTGCACAACCTCACTGAGGATAGATCCTGAACAGAGGAACTGGAGGCCAGCCCACAGCAAAACCCCAAAACAAAGCCAAGCCTCGGCCAAACGGTTAAAATTATCTCCAAGATCCTGGCCAGCAAGTCATTGTATTTACTGCTGGTATGCAGATTCATGACAACTAAAGAGTCCTACCAGATCTAAATGGAGTAAAAGTACACATCGGCCAGAATCCAGGAGAGTGCACACCCTGGAAAGTCCACCAGGGCCCAAGCTTGATGGGGTGAAACTGTTTCACGGTGATTGGCTCAACATTTTCATCGGCCAGATCCAGGAGAGTGCACACCCTGGAAAGTCCACCAGGGCCCAAGCTTGATGGGGTGAAACTGTTTCACGGTGATTGGCTCAACATTTTCCAAATAGAAAATGGCTGCCTGAGTGAGCTCCTAATTAAATACCTGGAAGATTTTCAGGAAGGTCTAGAGATTGTTAAAGGAGCCAAGGCTACCTTGCATGTTGACCAGGACACAGTTCCATGATTCTCTAAGGCCCACCCAGTGCCATATGCCTTATGGGCAAAAACAGAGGCAGAAATCAGGGAGACTGGAAAGGGAAGGAATCATCAAACCAGTCCAAGTTATGGAATGGGCAGCACCAGGTGTACTGATTGTGAAGCCCGATGGGTTGGTTTACCTTTGTAAGGATTTTATACAAACAGTAAACAACTTATCACAACTGGATAAATATCCAATCCCTCACATAGAGGGTTTATATGCAAAGCTGGCAGGGGAAGGGCAATTTTTCAGCTGACAATGGAGAACATTTTACAAGGGCTACCCCAGGTTGCCATTTCTCTAGATGACGTGCAAATAACAGGGAAGACCAATAAGGAACACTTATAGAACTTGGACATGATCCTTAAAACTTTCTCCAGGACGGGTATACACATTAAAAGGGAAATATATGTGTTCCAGGCACACCAAGTGACCTACTTGGGTTAGAGTTGACCAGACCGGGTTACAACCTTTGGAAGATAAAATGAGAACAATCAAAGGTACCCCAGCTCCCACGGCTGTACTGGAGCTTAGATCTTTCCTTGGATTGGCGAATTATTACAGAGAGTTCATACATAACTTGGCCTCCACCCTGGCACCCTTACATGTGCTATTGATAAAGGATCAGTCTTGGAAATGGTCTCGTAGCCAAGATGTAGCCTTTAGAGAAGTGCAGAAGCAGCTGTCATTGCCAACGTGTTGACACACTCTGATCCCAAGTGAGATCTGGTGCTGACATGCGATGCCTCCCCGTATGGTATTGGGGTACTGCTGGCTCACAGATGACCCACTGGAGAAGAACGCCCAATACTGTATGCTTCCTGGACTTTGGCTAATGCAGAACATAAATATGTCCAGGTAGAGAAGGAAGGTTTGATGGTCATCTTTGTTGTGAGAACGTTCCACCAATACCCTTACAGATATAAATTTGTAACAGTAACAGACCACAAACCCGCGAGAGTTACTCAAAGAGGACAAGGTCGTGCTGCCCATAGCTTCAGGTTGAATTCAGCAGTGGGCTCTCATTCTGTGCACATACAATTACACACCAGAACACCGTCCAGGAGGACAAGTAGCAAATGGGCATGCCTTGAGCCCCTCCCACTGGGCACCGGTAGTGCCTTTCCTGGAACAGTCCATTCTGGTTTTAAACTTTCTGGACACCCTTCTAGTCACCACTGACAATATCTGCCTGTGGGCGCAAAGAGATCTGGTCCTGACAAAACTAAAACAGCTGGTGCTGATAGGGTAAACAAAAGGGCCATAACAACCAGAACTGAAACTTTTCTGGACACGGCGAGGCCAGGTCGCCGTGGAGGACAGCATATTATTATGGGGAGCAAGAGTGATTCCCAAGCAAAAGCCACTGCCAGATACAGGCTAAACTCCTCCAGGGTCATCTGGGGTGTCCAAAATGGCAAGAAGTTATGTCTGGTGGCCAGGATTGGATGCAGGCATAGCTGTGCCCAGAGTGCCAACAAGGACACAAATTACTGCCAGCAGCTCCCCCACATTCATGGGAATGGCCAGGTAAACCTGAACTTGGTTACACATTGACTATGCCAGCCCTGTCATGGACTCAATGCTCTTCGTCATTGTGGATGTCCAAAGTGGTTGGATATTCATAAACATGGGGACGATGATAGAAACCTGCGAGCATCTTATGCAATACTTGGACTCTCCGAGGTGTTGGTCATACACAATGGGCCATCATTTACCAGCAGGGAATTTGAGTCTTTCCAAAAGTCAAATGACATTCCGCATGTAAGGACAGCTCCATACCATCCATCATCCAATGGGCTGGCAGAAAGAACAGTTCAAACTTTGAAGGCAGGTTTAAAGAAATAGCCTACAGCTTCACTTAATACCAAACTGTCCCAGTTCCTATTTGATTATCAGAGCACCCACCCCGCCATGTAACTACAGGGATAGCTTTAGCAGAGTTGCTAATGGGGAGAATACTCTGCACCAGGTTAAATCTGATCTTTCTGGAAATGAAGGGGACAATGAAATGTCATCAGGAATGCCAATGCTGAACACAGGACTCCTCTAAGCAACTAGGAGAAAGTGAGGACTGCAGATGCTGGAGATCAGAGCTGAAAATGTGTTGCTGGAAAAGCGCAGCAGGTCAGGCAGCATCCAAGGA
>NC_057752.1:4021871-4083837 GCF_004010195.1 Chiloscyllium plagiosum
AATCTATGGAATTCCTTGCCCAGTGAAGTAGTTGATGCTACTTCAGTCAACGTTTTTAAAGCTAAGATAGATTTTTTTTGAACAATAAAGGAATTAATGGATATGGTGAGTTTGTGGGTAAGTGGATCTGAGTCCACAAACAGATCAGCCATGATCTTATTGAATGGCAGAGCAGGCTTGAAGGGCCAGGCAGCCTACTCCTGCTCCTAGTTCTTACTGTCCAATGGTCTGGCCGAAAGAGCAGTTCAAACTTTGAAAGCAGGCTTAAAGAAACAGCCGACAGCTTCACTTGATACCAAACTGTCCCAGTTCCTATTTGATTATTGGACCATCCCCCATGCAGCTACAAAGATATCTCCAGCACAGTTGCTAATGGGGAGAAGACTCCACACCAGGTTAAGTCTGATCTTCCCGGACCTGGGGGGAGGGGGATGGAGGTGAGGGTGAAACAGCACCAGGAACGCCAATGCCAGACATAAGACTCTGCTAAGTGAGAGAGATAGTTTACTTCATGGGACAAACTCTGGTGGCAAAAACATGGAAATAGCCTGACTGGGTAAGGGGCATGGCCGACATGAAGTAAGGTCCCGTGACCTACAAAGTAAGTAATCCTGAACAAGCATGTGGACTGCCTGAAAGCTGCAAATTTGCAAACGGGACAGGGGCAAAACATACCCGGCCCCTCAGAACACCTGGAAAGCTGTTGATAACCATGGGTTCTCCCCCTCTGCCCAGCGTCAAAGAGACCTCGGAATCTGAAATGGACACAGTGATGGCACAGCCTCGATGCCTTTACTACCTGAAGAAGAGGATGAATTCCTTCCGAGATGCTCTGAGCACAAGAGGCGGGCTCTGGTCTGGTACATGCTGCCTATATCCAAGGCCGAGTCAGAAGAACCAGACCCAGTGTAAAAACGCCTCAGGAGAGGCTACAAGACAAAGAACAGGCCTACATCCCTGGACTTGGAGGGGGATGTCGTGATTGTAACGAGGTCAGCCTGGTGGACCTCATAGAATGAGTTCCGTGATTGGACCAGATCAACAGCCTCAATCAGGGTGCCCTGGCTGACAGATATAAACAGGAGGGTTAGAGCTTCTGTTCACTCTGAGAGCTGGCTCTGAGGGAGCTGGATCAGTTTGAAGAACTCTCCACGTGTAAATAAAGGGTCAATTGTGGAGTTATTTCAGGATTTGTCTTGATAATGGAGACTAGCACATAATTTCAAGTTATACAACGATCCTTGACCCAAGAATCAAAATGAGTATGGAAAGGAAACATATACATTTCAGAGACTGAGGGACAGGATTTGATTAGATGCTATTAAGCCTGCCACAAACGATGCTGGATAGAACATTACAACTAAACACATCCTTAACCCCTAAAGCCATGTAAAAACCCAGGGTCAATCAAGGAAACAAATACTCTGGAAAATTCCTCTTTGACATCTTTGTACAATAGGACTCAGTCAATGAGATCACATGGACCAAGTGCTATTAAGTTTCATAAAATAAATAACAAAATAATTTTGTTTTATTCTCCAAAAAGGGAGATAATATCAAGATCATTTCGGAAGTTTTGCAATGAGATCTTGCACAAATCTTCTTCTTCTGAGAAATTTGGCAACAAAAGGAGTGGAAAACAATGGGACCATCACAGTCATTTGCTCCTCCAATATTTCTTATTTAAAGGCCCCTTGGCTCAGAAATTTATACTTTGAAAAGAAAACTATTTCCGTCTATAAATCTGCATTGCTGTTTTAACTTTGCTTTTATTATACCTTTACTTTTGGTTCCTGCACTTTTCCAAATGACGAAGGATGGTCATGGTTGATTTAGTACATTTTAGGCTCTCTAGCCTTCAACCCCATCCCACTATCCCCCAACATTAATTCCTCCATGCCAATGCATGCCTTTCCCACCTCGCCACACAGTCCCTCATACCCCTATGCCAATTCAACACAAACCCACCCAGCTTCCATCATAGGCAGACTTCAGGAGCCATGTGGAGATGGAAAAATACTGTACTCTTAAAAAAAAATCTAATCCAGATCCTGCAATACATACTTGATTGTGAGAATAAACACTCATTCTTGAAAGCATCAAACTTTTTAAATTTACTTATGATTAATCTCTTATAAAAGCAAATAAATATGTGTTCATATCCCTAGCCTCTTTTAAGTAGTCAATCAAATGGTGAACTCAAAACCCACTGCTGATATAATTGTAGCTTTGAAAAATAGTCAAGTCTTCATAATGAATAGCTGCTGTAGAAATGTCAACAAAGACCTCTATTGAAAGAATACTGTGATGCAGCGGTAATATCCCTGCAAAAGGGATAACCAAATAACCAAAGGATTTTGGTTGAAGTCCCACCCACCACAAAAGCAGCTCATGATCTGTCCGAACAGTTTGCTTTTAACAAAAAAGCTTTCTTATATCGCTAGCTGGCTTGTCAATCAGAGCATTCCACCAGAGGTTTCACAAACAACTTAAGGCAGTTACCTTTTACAGTTTAAGGAGATTTAAAAACAACTTCAGCTCACGACAGTTAAACAGACCTCAGCCCTTTACAAGCTTTTGTGTTTACTCAATACATTTGTGACTCCCACAATGCCGGTTAACACCCTTGTAACAGCCTAAAAAGGGTACGTTTGAATTCAGCACTAAGTTGAAATGGCCCTTGGAGTTTTGGCTTCCCTCCAGTGTGAATCTCACTACTCCTTGTTTCCCTACCAGCAACAATAAGGGGAGCATATGTGTGTCCAGCCACCCATCCACCATCTTTAAAACTCCACAGAGCCTTCCCAACTCCATGAAAATCTAGTTCAAAGATTTTGTGTTTGGGACACCGTGATCACTACACTTTAGAAGGACATGATGGTCCTTAAATTGGATGCAGAGAGGATTTGTCATATTGATTCCAGAGATGATGAATACTAACTCTGAGTAGATTGGTGAAGCTGGGATTGTGATTGCAAAAAAGGAGGGGAGATATAATAGCAGTGAACAAGAATATGACAGGCTTAGATAAGACAGGCAAAGAAAAGCTGTTCCCATTAACTGATTGTGCAAGGACTAGGGAACATAGATTTAAGGTTTTAGGCAAGTGATGCAGAGGGGATGTGCAAAAGAACTTTCTTTCGTACAGCAAGTGGCAATGACCTGGAGCCCACTGCCTATCATGGTGGTGCAAGTGAAGATGATGGATAATTTGAAAAGTAAATTAGGGCACGAATGATGAAGATCCGCATGGGAATTTTATCTGTCTTTGTTTAATCATGTATGAAATGGCCCTAAACTATGCTCAAATGGCTGTGAAACCAAATTAGAGATATGAAGTAATCAGTCTCTTAAAAAAGTTTAGATTGCGACACTGCTAAAAGAATTAAGACTCTACAGATGACCATGAAATCATTGTTGATTGTTGGGAATACTATCTGGTTCACTGTTGTCCTTTAGGGAAGGAAATCTGCCATCCTCACCTGGTCTGGCCTACATGTGACTCCAGGCCAACAGCAATGTGGTTCACTCTTAACTTCTCTCTGAAATGGCCGAGCAAGACACTCAGTTCAAGGGCGGCTAGGGGTGGGCAATAAATGCTGGCCAACCAGCAACACCCATCCCACAAGTGGATAACAAAAATGCCTTAAGGTCTGTAGCAGTTGCAACATTTGCATTCCTGTATGTGGAGGATGAGGTAAAGCAGTCTAAAGTATATGTTTCAATTCTCTAATCGGCACCAGAGTGAATTGCATTTGATAAAGGTTGCTAGGATGACTGCAGTTAACCCCTTGATTATTTAACAAGTGCTCAGTCATTTTTACATTTGTTTTCTTTCTGAACAGTTCAGTTTGCTGAATATTCTTGACTTAGGATTTAGGTTGACTAGCTGTGATACTAATCGGCCTATTACGCAGCAGATGGCACTGCTGCCTCACAGCACCAAGAACCCGGGTTCGATTCCAGCCTTGAATGACTGTCTGTGTGGAGTTTGCATGTTCTCCCTCTGTCTTTGTGGGTTTCCTCCGGGTGCTCCAGTTTCTTCCCACAGTCCAAAAATGTGCAGGTTAGGTGGATTGGCCATGGGAAATGTGGAATTATGGGATACGGTGGGGGGTTGGGTTTGGGTGGGATGCTCTTTGGAGGGTTGCTGTGGACTCGTTGGGCCAAATGGATTCTTTCTGCACTGCATGAGTTCTATGATTATTAGAACAAAACAGGCCCTTTGGCCCACTGTGTCTGTGGAAACCATGTGATGCCTTGCACATCTACTTTAAACTTTCCCCCTCTCACCTTAAACCTATGCCCCCTAGTCTTTGACGTTTACACCCTGGGAAAAAGACTCCAACTATCCACCCTATCCATGCCTCTCATAATTTTATATACTGCTATCAGGTCACCCCTTAGGCTCCGACAATCAAGTTTGTCCAACTTCTCCTTATAGCGAATACACTCCAATCCAGGCAACTTCCTGGTAAACCTAATTTATACCCTCTCCACATCCTTCCTATAGTGTGAGGACCAAAACTGCATGCAATACTCCAAATGTGACCTAACTAAAGTTTTATACAGGTGCAACATGATTTACCACATTTTATACTCAATCCCCTGACTGATGAAGGCATGCATGCCGTAAGCCTTCTTTATCACCTTATCCATTTCGTTGCTGTTTTCAGGAGCTATGAACCAGCAGCCTCAGATCCTTCTGTCTATCAGTGCTCCTAGGGATCCTGTCATTTTACTGTGTACAGGTCGTTCTGCTATAACCCATGTTTTGTCAATGCAAATTCGCTGTAAAGTGATTGATGAATTGGGGAAGCTGTTTCTAAAGCGTGAACTTTTAAAACGTATGTTGGCTATAATGCGATTATATCGCCAACACTTTCAGTGTTATTTGTAATGTGCGATTCTTATATAGCACAGGGTTGCACAGGAATGCGAATATTGTGCTATAGAAGAAATGACTGCATTTTCCTCTTGGATTTGACCTCATTGTAGTCGTGATAATATGTGCAATATAACATACTCTGAAAGTGGGAACCTTGGAGACTGACAGCACCACGAATCTCTCCGCTCATTTAGCTAAGTGAATGCAAGTTCTGGGTGAACTATGAGGAAGATTTGCAACTCTATACAATAATTTGTATAGCTTTACGTAATGAAATGTCCTAAGGTGCTTCACAGGAACATATTGAAGCAATGTTTCACCCATTGGTCAGTTTTAAGGAGCATTTAATGAGGAGAATGAGAATAAGATGTGGAAGGAGAGAACTCCAGAATTTGGGATTCCAGGCAACTGAGGTCACAGCTGCCAATAGTGGAGGGATTAAAATCAGAGATACTGAGGAGGCCAGAATTAGGGGAGTGCAGATCTCTCAGAGGGTTATGGGCCTGATGGGCATGACAGAGATTGGGGGTCAAGGAGGGATTTAAAAATACAGAACATGAAATTTAATGACAAGAGCCAATGTAGGAGCCATTGTGTAGGCCTGCGAGCACATAGGTGATAGGGGAACAGAACTTGGTGCGAGTTAAACTGTGAACAACAGAATTTTGGATGACCTCAAGCTTATAGAAGCTAAAATAAGATAAACAAGCTAAGATTGTATTGGGGTAGTGGTAGAAAGAGAAAACAAAGAGTGCTTTTAATTAGATAACACTTTCAAAGAGCTAGCAAACTGTCGAAGGATTGAATTACCTCTCTTTCTTCTATTTGATTCACCGCCTTTGTGATTTTGTGCATCGATCTCCACCTATTAGGCCATTGCAACACTCACTGTTTCAGATCAGTGTGATACCAAATACCTTAGCATTCTGTTCTTCATCAGCATTGCCTCGCACAGTGTAGTTAAAAGAATTCCCCCTTCCTTTACAGTTTGGAGTGGGATTTTTCAACTCATGCCTACTGCAAAAGCCTCAACCACACTCTTTAAAATGTTAATGGACTGATTCTTCTTCTGGCTTGTCTGTCATTGCCTGATATCCTACAAGCTGAAAAACTTCTTACTTTCAATGAAACCATGCCCCTTTTGTGCACATTATCTGCCACAGCCATGCCCAAAAGCAGTGGAAAAATGAAATCTTTGGCATAATTGTAAAGCTAAGGGTGGTAGTCTATGGGTGTCATTCTGCTTTTTTGTTGCATTGAAAACTTAAAATAATGATTCACAATTAAGTTATGCTAAGTATTGTATGGTCTGAAATATTAGCACGACTCAAACAATTACTATCATGAAAAGAGGAAGAGAGAGAGAGAGAGTAAGAGAAGAGCCTCCATAATTCAGAGGAGTAATTCAGTAATGATCTGGGACCTTATTGTATTTTTCCATTGCCAGATTGTGTAATATAACTTAGGGTAAACAAATGGTTTGAGTTTCTTTGATACTGGTATTATTTTCTTGGATTGAGTATATTCAAATATCCTGATGTATTCCTGAAGAAGGGCTTTTGCCTGAAACGTCGATTTTACTGCTCCTCGGATGCTGCCTGAACTGCTGTGCTCTTCCATCACCACTAATCCAGAATCTGGTTTCCAGCATCTGCAGTCATTGTTTTTACCCTGTATTCAAAGATCTGTATGGGTGGGCACCTTGTTGAGACAGGAAATTGCTGTGCATTAATTTAAATTGATTTACATTGCAGCCTTCATAGTTGAACAAAAGAAACATGGTCCCCTTTTAAGAGGTTTTAGTGACCTTGACCCAATAGCTTGAATACAGTCTTAAATCAGCATTACTTTACTTAGAGTGGGTCACCAACCTTCTGTTACTTGTTTGCAAGTGCACAACACAACGATGTAACGAGCAACGAATGACCTGTGTCCTTGAAGTTGATGTAATGGAAATTGGACATTGCGCTCCTATCCTTTCAAAATCTCTTTCTGACTGAATAATCAAAATGAAAAGACTACATGAAGAACCAAGGCTTACACCAGCAACGTTGGGAAAAAAAAAGTTTAGGTTGATTTGAGACTTAGATGACACCAAATTTGGGTTTTGAAAGCTTACTGATGTTAGGAGGAGAGGATTGTCTGGCAGAAGTAAAGAGTTCCACATTTCTGAGCTCCAAACAATAAGTGTAAAGTAATAGAATCTGCTGTCAAGATATGCGTTAAAATGGCTTATTTCTTTAAGTATCATTAGGATTATGTCTGTTGGAATGAATAATGAATGCCCTGGCTAAGTCTTGGAGTTTTGTGTCTGTTTTCAATTTGCAGCAAAATCTCGAGTAAAAACAATTGGAGATCTTCCCCAATTTACTCAGAAACTTCAGTTTTGAGATTTATTAAAGCAGCGATGCTTTACGCTAATTGTCTCTGACCTGTAATTGTCTGTTCTGATATGTCTGTCACACATATATTATATTGGGAGTATTGCAAATGCTGGGAAGGATAGTGATGGCATCAAGAGGACTTGGGCTGATGGAATAACAGACACATGACTGTAGAGAAGCATTAAGTGATAATATTTGGTAGGAGAAATGAAGAGAGGCCGTAGAAAATAAGGCTGTGGTTGCTGCCAGCCACGTGCACTTGTGGCAAAATCTTTCAAAGATATTTAAATAGAGTGATTTAAAAACCTGACAAACACCTGAAAACTAAAACAAAATGAAAATGTACATAGATGAATAGAAAAAGAACAGTTAAAGAAAGTAGGATTATACGAAACTTTTAATAATCTGTTTCATACTGTGCATGCACATAAAAAATTGGAAGTGAGCATTGAAATACAATCATTGATGTCAGTAGAGATATCAACAAAATAAATGGCACAATTCTAAAGTAGGTGAAGGAGCCCAAATCATTGAAGGTGCCAGGATAGATTGAAAAAATGGTTAATAAAGCATATGGGATTCTAGGCTTTGTAAATAGAGGCATAGAGTACAAAGGCAAGAGAGTTATGGTGAACCGTTTTCTATAAAACATTGGTTTGGCCTCAGTTAGAGTATTATGTCCAATTCAGGACCCAACAATTTAGGAAAGATGTGATTTCAAGAGGGTACAAAACACCTTAACAAGAATGGCACCAGGGATGAGAGACTTTAGTCATGTCCCTGGATTAGAGCAGCTGGGTTGATATCATGGAGAAAAGAACATTGAGAGGTGATTTGACAGACATGTTCAAAATCATAAGAGTAAACAGGGAGAAACTGTTTTAAAAGGTTCAAAGGTCAAAAGGTTGTGGGTTCAAGTTCCATTCTCAAGATTTGAACACGCAATTCAACACTGACAGTCCAGTGACATTCTGAAGGAATGCTGCATTGCCTGAGGTACCACCTTTTGAACGAGATTTGAAATAGGCTTTGTCTATCCTCTCAGGTGAGCATGAAAAAAATCTAGTGGCACTATTCTGAAGCAGTATTCTGAAGCAGAGCAGGGCAGTTATGTCCAGTGACTTGGCCAATATTTATTCCTCAATCAACACTGCAAAAGCATTACCTGGTTATTATCAAATTGCTGTGTGTGGGAGCTTGCTGTGTGCAAACTGCCATGTTTCTTACATTATTAAAATGTCTACACTTCAGAAACATCTCATTGGCGCTTAAAAACAAGTATTCTTATTCTACATTTTTAACCTAAATCTTTTTGATAATTTGATTTATTTTCTATTATGGAAAGTCCTATCCAGAGTATTTATTTTTCATTCTTCCCTTCAGATGCTGATAGACTTGTGCTGTGATACAAGCAGTTTTGTTTTATTTCAGTTTCTCTGCATTTACACTATCTCTTAATAACATAGCTTGACTCGTTATCTTTTCACCTAACGTGGTATCAAATCATTACTTGTGGAAGGTCAATTCTGTGGCCTAATGAACTGTTTTAAATTAAGGAGAGGTATATAGATTATATTTTTCTGTAATAGGTTATATCACCTGCTTAGCTATGTTTTGACTGTGTACTTTGTTACTTTGCTTGAATGTTGTGGCTTTTTTGTTGTAAACTTTGTATTTCCATATTGCTAATAAAGAACCAAACAAAACTCATCGCAACTGGTGCATTTATTTAGTGTCGTGATAGTTTCATTATTTTTGGATTGTGAGATGTAAAACAAAGAACAGAAATAGTTAAACTTCGTACTAATCAAAATGAAGCATGTCTCTATGGGAGAATAGAATACTGCTTCAGTTGCAGAATGAAGCTCACTTTCAATGTCAGCTGTGGCTAATTTGGTTGCTGTTGTATTAAAAAAAACTCTGGATTCAGGTTTCCCTCCAGGGCAACAGCATTAAAATCAAGGCTGACACTGGAACAGCGAGGGAGTGCTGCATTGTTGAAGGTGCTGTCTTTTTAATGAGAGTTAACAATCACACAACACCAAGTTATAGTCCAACAGGTTTATTTGAAAGTACTGTACAAGCCTTTAGAGCGCTGTTCCTTTGTCAGGCAACTAGTGGGGCAGGATCATAGAACATAATTTATAGTAAAAGATCAAAGTGTCATACAATTGATGTGATGTATTGAACAAACCTAGAGTGCTGTTAAGTCTTTAATCACTTAGAATGGGTATGCAGGCTTCGATTAATTAATATGTAAATCCCAGGATTTCTTTCAAGTCACATTCTCGAGACAACTTAAGGCTTTATCAGTATAAAAACAAAGGTGACATCTCAGCTCAGACAATGCATTAAAGGTATGAGATTACAGTTTGTCTGTATCCCAATGTTGAGTCAGACTGGTTCTATTTCCAAAGTTGGAATTTATAAAATACCACATGGACTGTCTGCCTACAGATTGTGTGCTTTTTGAACAAAATGGAATTTATCTGCCCTCTTGGGTGATTTGTAAAAAATCCTAAGGCACTGTTTTGAAGAAGAGCAGGGGAGCTATCCTTGGTGTCTTCATTAATATTTATCCTCCAATTGACATCACAAAAACAGATAATCTGGTCATTTTGCTGTTTGTGGGAAATTACAGACAGAAGCCATTCAGCCAATTGTGTCTGTGTCAGCTCTCCAAATGTGCAAATCACTTTGTGTCATTCTCCTGCCATCTCCCCGTAACCTTGAACATTCTTTCTTTTCAGATAACAGTCTCATTCCCTTTTGAATGCTTTGAATCAAGCTGCCTCCGCACACTCTCAAGCAGTGCATTCCAGTACTAAACCAGTAGCTGCATGAGAAATTGTTTTTTTTTCCATTTCTTCTTTTGCCAATTATTTCAAATCTATGTCCTTTGATTCTCGATCATTTTGTGAGTGGGAACAGTTTCTTCCAATCTTCTCTGTCCAGACCCCTCCATGATTTTCAAAGCCTCTATTAAATCTCTCTGTTTTCTCAGCTCCAAGGAAAACAGAGCTAACTTATTTAATCTATCTTCATGACTGAAGTAACTCATCCCTGAGCCATTCATACGAATCTTCTCTGTACTCTCTCCCATGCCTTCACATTTTTCCTGAAGTGTCATTCCCACAGTTGGACTGAAATCAAATTAATATCCTATACAAGTAACTGCTTGTTCTTGTACATGATGCCGTTATTAAAACCTAGGATATTACATTTTTTTTTAGTTAACTGCTCTCTCAAACTGTTCTATCACCTTTAATGACTAATGCACATACACACCAAGTCCCTTTGCTCCTGCTTTTCCTTTACAGTTACACCTTTATTTTGTATTGGCTCCATGTTCTTCCTACAAAAATGTATCACCTCATATTTCTGTGGATTAAATCTCATCTGCCACTTGTTTGCCCATTCCACCAGTTTGTCTATGTCCTTTTGAAGTTTTTCATAATCCTTATGGTTTACAATGTTTCCAAGGTTTGTATCATCTGCAAACTTTTAAATTGTGCCCTGTATACCAAAGTCTAGGTCAGACTAGGGGGCAGATATTTAAGGTGAGAGGAGAGAGATTTAAAAAAGACATGGGGGGCACATTTTTTACACATAGGGTGTAACATTCACGTGTGGATTGAACTTCCTGAGAAAGTGGTGGATGTGGGTACAATCACACTTATCAAAATGTGTTTTAAACATTGTATGTATGTTTGCTCACTGAGCTGGAAAGTTCATTTTCAGATGTTTCGTCATCATACTAAGTAACATCTTCAGTGAGCCTCTGGTGAAGCACTGGTGTTAGTGACCCGCTTTCTATTTATGTGTTTAGGTTTCCTTGGGTTGGTAATGTTATTTTCTGTGGTGATGTCAGTTCCTGTTCTTTTTCTCAGAGGGTGGTAAATGGGGTCCAAGTTGAAATGTTTGTTGATAGAGTTCCAGTTAGAATGCCATGCTTCTAGGAATTCTCGTGTGTCTCTGTTTGGCTTGCCCTAGGATGGATGTGTTGTCCCAGTTGAAGTGGTGTCTTTCCTCATCTGTATGTATCCTTACTTACAAGAATTCCGAGAAGAATGGCATTCCAATTGGAACTCTATCAACAAACACATTGACCTGAACTCCATTTACCACCCTCTGAAAAAAAGAACAGGAACTGACATCACCACAGGAAATAACATTACCAACCCATGGAAACCTAAACACATAAATAGAAAGTGGGTCACTATTATCAGTGCTTCATCAGAGGCTCACTGATGATGTTACCTAGTATGGTGATGAAACATCTGAAAACGAACTTTCCAGCTCAGTGAGCAAACTTACATACAGAACCTTAATTTGAGCTACAAATCTTCTCAAAATTTTTATAAGTGCCTGAATAGGAAAGGTTTGCAGGTATATGGGCCAGCAGCAGGCAAGTGGGACTAGTTTAGTTTGAGATTATGTTTGGCATGGACTGGTTGGACCAAAGGGTCTGTTTCTGTGCTGTATGACTCTATGACTCCAATAATACATATCAGGAAAAGCAAGAGTCCCATCACTGACTCGTGGGGAACTCTACTACAAACCTTCCTCCAGCCCAAGAAAAATCCATTATCCATTACCTAACGATCTGCCAATTTTGTACTCCTGTTGCCATGGTCCCTTTTATGCCATGAGCTCTAACTATGCTTGCAAGTGTGTCTTTTAGCACTGTATTAAATGCCTTTTTGAAGTCTATGTTAACATCATTACTCTCTTAAACCCTCTTTGTTCTCACTTCAAAAGACTCCAAAAACTTAGTTAAATATGATTTTCCCTTAGGATATCCATGCTTTTTTGTTAACTAATCCTAATCCACATTTGACAATCTAACATATTAATTTTGTCCCACCTTATAATTTCTAGAAGTTTCCCAACCACTGAGATTAACCTAACTGATTGCTGGGTTTATTTTCATCACTTTCTCATGTCATGTATCTCATCTGATCCTGATACCTTATCAACTTCAATTACAGACCATCCATTCAGAAGCACCTCTTCATTGATTTTAAACCCTTCAAGTGTCTGTACTACTTCCTCTTTCACCATGGGCTGAGTACCATCTTCATTGATAAAGACAGTTGTAACATACTTGTTTAACACATCAGCCATGCTTTCTGTCTTTATACGTAAATCCTCTTTTTTGTCCCACATTCTTTCTCTCTATCTACTCATCCTCATTTAAGAGACTCCGTATACCTGCTGCTTTGACTAATCTTTTGTTCACCTATCCAAATATATCAATGTGCAGATCAGTGTCAAATTTTGTTTAATAACATTCCTGTGAAGTGGCTCGAGTCAATTTTTTTCAATGCGAAAGAGGCTTTATAAATTCAGATTGTTGAAGATTCAATATTAAAGAATCCAATATAATATCCATCCAGGACTCATATCAGTTGACAATGCATAATGTATCCATTGAAGATACAATTGACGATTTAGGACTTTAATGGAATTTGCTACCTCTGGTGGTGGAAATGGAGCCAATGAATGATTTCAAAAAGAATTTGGATGACTACTTGACAGAAATAAACTTGCAAGGCCACGAGGACGAAATGGTGAATGGGACTGAATATGTTGTTCTATAGTGACTGTCGTGGACTTAATGGGCTAAATGGTCTCCTTCTGTGCCATAATGACTATAATTATTGAAGTTTCAACTCTCCAAATGTTGATGGTTTGATCCCATTGTCATAACTGAGGAAACCTGACTGGAAAGGAATATTGTTTATTGCTGAACACCAAAATAGAGCCACTACTCATGGTGTACATAGGCTAGTCCCAGCCTAAGGCAGACAGTTCTGCAGACCCAACTCTGGGTCTACTTTATAAGCTATTTTTAATCAACCTGTTTATGGACACTATGACATGCAATTGGAGCAGCAGGACTCAAACTCAGGCCTCCTGGCTTAGAGGTAGAAGTCTGTTTTATAATTATTACTTAACAAACCTGTTCAGAGATGTTATCATACAGCTGCGGAGCAGGAAGGATTTGAACACAGGACTCCTGATCCAATGCACCACAAGAACCCTAAACAAATATCTTCTAATCAACCTGTTCAAAGATGTTATTACACATCTCTGGAGTAAGTGGGACTTGAACCCAAGTCTCCTGGCTCAGAGGTCTGCTTAAGAAGTATTTTTAATCAACCTGTTCAGATATCATATTCATTGAATATTCAGTGTTACATTTGCTGAAAATTCAATATTCCCCACATTGACCTTTTTCAAAGCTTTTTGCTGGTGCAAAATGAAACTTATGGGGAAATATTTTCACTACTGCAGAGAAGACTATCTGGATGGTTTATTAAATTGAATGCTTGTAATTTTTTGAAATGTATCTGTTTATGTTTTAAGGTCTGGAATTTCTTTTATTTTAAGATATATTATCAATAGATGATTGAACTGAAATAAAACCAGCAAGGGGAAAAGTGTTTGATGCAAAGTTTACTGTAAATAAATGAATATAACTTGGTTGATGACTTAAGTGTATTTAATACTGGATGACAAATGATATATGTAGATACTTGGTGCTTAAATTGTTTCTTGATGTTTTTAACCAACCTTTTCAGAAATACCTCTGGAGTAAGTGAGACTGGAACCCGGGTCTTCTGATCTAGAGGTAGGGGCACTGCCACCATATCACAACAGCTCATTTGAATTGGTTCTGATATTTGGCCCAAAATAGGTCAGTCAGGATTCCAACTAATTCAGAATAACATTGGATTTGGCTGTGAATCCTGCAACTACTAAACAGTCAGTCAGTCAACGGTCACTGTGTGAGGGATTGGACTGTCATGAAATATGGTGTGACAGTTAAGAGAGAAGAACATTGATGTACAGCTAAATTATGATTTATAAAGCAAATAATTAGAGAAATTGACTAAATGCTAGCATTTTCAACGTCTACTGAATAAAGTTAATGAATCGATATTTAATTAATTCTGTCATTATTTACTGAGGTAAAAACTGAGAGGAATCATTTTAAAACGGGTGGCCGTATAGTTTTCTGTAAGATTGAAATTCTTGCACTTTATAACGTAAAATAACAGAAGAGTTATATTAGTTTACTTTAGTAGAAACCAATTTTGTCAAACTTGTAATCAAACACTTCCCATAATTTCTCAATACAACAAGAGTTATCTGGCAAAATCAATTAATTTGTGTTGGAACGGACCCGGAACCTTTCGTCGTGGCCGCTTTGGTTGCGAAGAGCATGTTTCTGTGATGGACAGAAATGGCAGCCTCCACCCGCGAGGAGAGGCATGAACAAGTGAAGGTGGAAAATTATCAGTGTGAACCCGGAGCAGCACTATATGGGAATTTCACTAACTATTATCGTTTTAACCCTCCAGGCGAGCGGCTACGACTCATTCCGGCCGTCGATTTATTGGAAGTGTTCCCGGGAGGAAGAGTGGTGGCGCTGGACGTGGGCTGTAACTGTGGGGTAGGAGCCTACTCTAATAGGCCTGAGTGTTTCGTTTTAATCTAGTCAGCAATGACACCAGCATACTGCTTCAAATAATGTCACATAATATGAAAAGTCGACTTTTGTCTAATTTGATAGTTTCAATATGCTTTAAAAACGCTATTCAGCCCTTGTTCCTACGATTGATTTTCTAATGTTACAGGCACTCACTAATGTTTTCTGCATTTTAATACTGTTGCCAGATCCATTTCGTGTCCCAGAGGTTAATCCTTCCAGAATAAACCAGATGTTGGAAGTTTGAAATGAAAACAGAAACTGTAGGCAAAACTCAGAGGTCTGGCAGTATTTGTAGAGAGAGAAAGCAAAGTTAACGTTTCGGGTCCAGTGACCCTTCTTCAGACATGCTGAGTTTCTTCAATAATTTCTACCTTTCTTAATCTTTCCACGTTGTGTTGGCATAATTCATCGCAACTCCCATCCTTTTATCAATCAGTGACTTGTACTTTACAAATAACAAATTTTAGGGTACTGATGGATGTTTGCACTTCAAGTGGAAAAGTGGGACGACTTCACCACCACAATTGGTACAATATTTCATTGAAAGCCTGGCAGCAGTACTATGTTTAGTGTAGCAAACTGACATCGGATTTGTCGAAGTACAGAAGGAGCTCTGGGTAAAATTAACTAATCCTTCAGTGGCAGTAAAAGTGTCAAGCTTGAACACAGACTTTGTACATAACAGTGGAGTTCAAGTTTTTGTCGTAGATTCTAGCATGTCCAGCTCTACTGGAAATTTGGCAAGTTGTGCTAGTTTCCAAAATGACTTTCATATGGCTGCACTTAATGCAGATTTCAATGATGTTTAATGCCATTGGGCATAATACAGCACAGATGGAGACCATTTGGTTAAAGTCTATGCTCGTTCTTAGGAAGTTCAATCCAGTTAGTCCTGCTCTCCCACTCTTTCCCCACATCCCTTTGAGCTTTTCTGTTTCAATCCAATTCCCTTTTTTTTTAATCAGACTGTTCATTCCAAATCCAAACACTCATTGTGTTTAAAAAGGTTTTCTTTATTTTACTATTATTTTCCCCCTTTGCAGGTGCAGAATGCCAACTCTGGGAAGCAGACTGCTTAGTCAATGTTTTACACTATTTGAATCAGGTGCTGGTATACCGGATTACAAATCAATGCAGAGTATTCCCTTGCTCTGTCGCAAGCATGTGTTATTCTTCATGCTGAAAAAAAAACCAACCACTACCAATTCCAATACCCAAGCTAATCAGCTCCTTCCATGATTACTATAAACTGAATGAAACTGCTGATTTAGGGCATCAAAGGTAGACAAGCAGGAGGCTGGAAGAACACAGCAAGCCAGGCAGCATCAGGAGGTGGAGAAGTCAACGTTTCAGGCGTAACCGTTCTTCAGTCCTGAAGAAGGGTTACTTCCGAAACGTTGACTTCTTTACCTCCTGATGCTGTCTGACTTGCTGTGTTCTTCCAGCCTCCTGCTTGTCTACCTTGGATTCCAGCATCTGCAGTTTTTTTTGTCTCTAACTGATTTAAGGGCATGGCATCCTTGCCCACTGGAGTTCCAAATTAGGCCCCACTATGATCTCAGTGCCACTGACATCTGATGTACTTTTCCCTTCATTTAAATATTAGGATTTTCTTTTCCCCTGAAGGTTTGCTATTTTGCAGTTAACTTTAGCTCCAGTGCTATTATTCACCGCAACATTTCTGTAGCTACCAGTCTGCTCATCTCTCACTCCTTCATCTTTTGTCTCAGTAGCCATTAAAACCATTAGCTCTCTTGCTGTATAAAAACCAAAAGAATTACAGATGCTGTAAATCAAAAACAAAAACAGAAGTTGCTGGAAAAGTTCAGTAGGCCTGGCAGCATAGAGTCATGGAGATGTACAGCATGGAAGCAGACCCTTTGGTCCAACTTGTCCATGCCAACCAGAATATCCCAACCCAATCTAGTCGCACCTGCCAGCACTTGGCCCATATCCCTCTAAACCCTTCCTATTCATATACACATCCAAATGCCTCTTAAATGTTGTAATTGTATCAGCCTCCACCACTTCCTCTGGCAGCTCATTCCATACAAGAACTACCCTCTGCGTGAAAAAGGTCCCAGACCTGAAATGTTAACTTTGATTGCTCTTCACAGATGCTGTCAGACCTGCTGAGCTTTTCCAGCAACTTTTCTTTTAGCTCTCTTGCACTGATTGTTCACATGATACATCTTCCGTTACAGTTCACTTAAATCCAGAGGGCTCAGATTTGAGGGTTAATAGTGGACAATTGATTTAACCATTCACTGCCAGATTTGGTTGACCACCTAAAACACCTATTGGAGGAGTAAATTACTACAGATGCTGGAATTTTTACTGAAAACAACAAACACTGGAGATCACAGCGGGTCAGGCAGCATCCCTGGAGAGAGAGAGCAAGCTAACGTTTCGAGTGTAGATGACTCTTCAACAGAGTTGAAGTGAAGTGTGGAGGGGGCAGCATTTATGCAATAGTTGGGGGGTGGCGGTGGTGGAGAAAAGATTTTGATAGTTCAGTTTGTGATCAGAATGTGAGAATGGCAGAACAATGGTGTGTCTAACTGCCAGACTGGAAAGAGAAGGCACTGCAAGTGGGATTGGGGGAGGGGAGTTGCTGTCCATCTAAGGAGAAACATTGCTGAACACTCAGATTCTTGTCCTCGCACCCGTTTGTTAGCTGCCATTATCTCTCCTCAACTATTCTCTCCCCTCTCTTCACATGAGCTGGCATTAACCCCTCTGTCCTTGCAATTTATCACCCCATCTCCAACTTTCCTTTCTTCTGCCAAGTCCCTGAACGTGCTGTTTACTCTGAAATTAATGCCTTCTTTCTTGCAACTTGCATCTTTCAGTCAGGTTTCAGCCCACTCTGCAGCTATGAAACTATGGTTATCAAAGTCACAAATGACAACTTATGAGACCTTGATGCACTCATTCCTCTTGGCCTCTACTTGACATAGCTAACCACAACATCTGCTCCAACATTCATTTTTTGTCCTGAGGTAGAATTAATTTTTCTTTGTTCCATTCTGTTATCTAGGTATAGCCAGACAATCATCTACAATGGCTTCTCTTTCTGCACCATTTTCTCTGCTGTCCCCCAAGGATTTATCCTTTAAGTTCCTTTTGTTTTTAAGCTACATGCCACCCTTCAACCACATTTGAAAACACTGTTGGCTCCATGCATCTCCAGGGCTATCCAGCTATACTGCAATGTTTCTCCTACCTGTACTTCACCATCACTTTCCTCAGTCCATCGACTATTTCTGATTTGTCCTACCTCTTGGATTGCACTGAATGAGCAGAATTTTCTTTCGTATGCAACATTAGAGAACTCTGAAGTCATTGTCTTTGGTCCTTGCTGCAATCTTCTGTTTTAGTTGTCAAATCTCTCTCTAACCTTGTGTGGCCCTGCAACTTTCCAAGAACTCTGCGCTTCTCTATTTTTGCCTTTTGCACATCCTCTGATTTCAACTGCTCCATCATTAGTGGGCGGCATGGTGGCACAATGGTTAGCACTGCTGCCTCACAGCGCCAGAGACCCGGGTTCAATTCCCGCCTCAGGCGACTGACTGTGTGGAGTTTGCATGTTCTCCCCATGTCTGCGTGGGTTTCCTCCGGGTGCTCCGGTTTCCTCCCACAGTCCAAAGATGTGCAGGTCAGGTGAATTGGCCATGCTAAATTGCCCGTAGTGTTAGGTAAGGGGTAAATGTATGGGTGGGTTACGCTTCGGCGGGTCGGTGTGGACTTGTTGGGCCGAAGGGCCTGTTTCCACACTGTAATGTAATCTAATCTAATAATGTAATCTAATCTAATTAGTGCCTGTCTTCAGCAAACCAGCCAATATGCACGTGCATTTCCTTTCTAAACCTCTCCACCTTTCACCTTTTTTAGATCTATCTCATTAACCAAACTTTTGGTCACCATCTTATGATCTCTTCATTTAGAGTCATAGAAATATACAGCATGGAAACAGACCCAGACGTTCAACTCGTCCATGCCGACCAGATATCCCAAACTAATCGAGTCCCATTTGCCAGTACTTGGTCCATATCTCTCTCAACCCTTCCTAATCATATACCCATCCAGATGCCTTTTAAATGTTGCAATTGTACCAGCCTCCACCACTTCCTCTGGCAGCTCATTCCATATATGTACCACCCTCTGCATGAAAATGTTGCCCCTTAGGTCTCTTTTATATCTTTCCCCCTCACCCTAAACCTATGCCCTCTAGTTCTGGACTCCCCCAGCCCAGGGAAAAGACCTTGTCTATTTATCCTATCCATGCCCCTCATAATTTTGTAAACCTCTATAAGGTCACCCCTCAGCCTCCGACATTCCAGGGAAAACAGCCCCAGCCTATTCAGCCTCTCCCTATAGCTCAAACCCTCCAACCCTGGCAACATCCTTGTTAATGTTTTCTGAGCCCTTTCAAGTTTCACAACATCCTGCCGATAGGAAGAAGACCAGAATTGCATGCAATATTCCAACGACCTAACCGACGTCCTGTACAGCCGTAACATGACATCCCGACTCCTGTACTCTGACCAATTTCCGTTAGTGTTAAATATTGTTTGATATCCCCTGTGAAGTGCCTGCAACATTTTATTATGTGAACGGTGCTTGTTTGTAATGTGAGACACCAAGAAGGTAACTAAAATTCAACTTGCTCATAAGTCATAAACTCAGTTTTAAATGTTGCCCTTTTGTGGACGTTCTTGCTTTAAGATCTATAAGTTTTTTCAAACTCTGTCCAAATGCCTTCCTCAGGATTTCAGCGTTGCCGTGTACAAACATCTTTATGATCTAACGGAAAACCGGATGTGGATTTCCCCAGATAGACTGGACCTGAAGCTACTTGGTTGTGACATCGATCCTGACCTGATTCGAAGAGCCACTGAATCCAATTCCTTTCCTGAATCCATTTCGTATGCTACTCTGGATGTCATGGATTCTGCTTCCCGCGAGGCCGTATTAAAGTCTTACTTGGAGAAATTAGACCGTACTTCTTTTGATATTTGCTTTTGTATGTCCGTGACAATGTGGATCCATCTCAATCATGGTGACCAGGGGCTACTGGATTTCCTCCTGTATGTTTCAGGACTTTGCAAAGCTTTACTGATTGAACCACAACCCTGGAAGTGCTACCGAGCTGCAGCCCGCAGGCTGCGCAAGCTGGGCAAAAGCAGATTTAACCACTTCAGTACACTCTCTATTAAAGGGGATATGGCCCACAAGATTCAGCAGTTCCTGACAACTGACTGCAATATGGAACTAGTCAGGTGTTTTGGGAGCACCAATTGGGACAGGAGTTTACTGCTTTTTAAAAAACGTTCCTTGAGCCAAGAATGAATAAACCGAATATTTCTAGTAGTTGACGAAGCATTTTATTTTGCATTTAAAATTAAAATCTTTTATAAAACTACACTAAACAGTCTGTTTTTAATGGTCTTGGCTGAATTTGTTATCGATGAAGCTAAGCATTGTCATTGGTATGTAAAGTACACAGATGTTGGAAATCTGAAATGTAAACAAAGTCCTGGCATCAGTGGCGAAAGAAGCAGTTAATGTTTTGAGCCCATCAAGACTTCTTGGTTCAAAACAGTCATATTGGACTGAATGTTAACTCTGTTTCTCTCTGCAGATGTTGCAAGAACTGTTGAATTTCTGCAAAACTTGATTTACTTCATTCTCACTGGTTCAAGTGTCACAATTTCCAGGTTAGTGAGAGTGTTATCCAGCCATACTGCAATGTTTTTCCTGCATTAACCCATAAAATTAACTTCTCTCAGCCCGACTCCTGGTCATTTTCACAATTTATCTTCCTTGCATCAGTGTTGTTCTTGTTTTGCTGACCAACCTGTGTGCGTGTGACACTGCAATGCAGATTGGAATTACAGAAACAGGGTGTTTGGCTCAACCAGTCCATTTTATGTTAATGTGTGACCCATGTCACCTCTTCTTTCCCCATCCCTTATTCTCTTTTTAATTTAATTTGGTTGGGGCTCTGATCTCTTCAGTATATAGAGTAATTTTATCTTTTGGTATTTGTGCCTATTGTTTTCATTCTAGCTGTTAGTAATACTGGACAAATCAGATCCCAGATTGGAAACTGGTTTGATAGGTCACATATTTAATTTTTTTTAGTTAGTTGGCATGGTGGGTAGTTACTGAAACATATTCACATGATGCTTGCAGATGTTCTTTAACATCAGAATATAAGTTAATGACACAGAATAGAAAGTAAACCAAAAGATAAAGCAATTTCGAAAGATCTCAGTATAAAGTTTCAATCTGTTTTACAACATAATCCATTACAGAGACTTCAGTCCAGAAAAACTAAATTGTTATCTCGACTCTTTAAAGTATCTACTGTACTGACTCCTTCCAGTTTCTCTTCCATGGAATGCAGGAATAATTTTACGATTGCTTTCTCAGTCTGCGGGCATAAACAGTTCACAATTCTGAGGCCTAAACATTTTCAGTTCTAACAACTTGAACTATCTATCTAAGCCCTCCTGGCTTACAACGTCCACAGAATAGAAACCACTTCTGCTGAAGTGCTAGGATCTCCTAAACTGAACTGAACTGGAAGAAACTTGATTCCTCTGCTATTAGTAGGTAAAAACAAAGCTACCTTTGTTCTGTTCCTCCTCATCTGCTCAGATGAGGAGGAACGTGATGGGCACCTGGAAGTACTCAGGGATGCCCTCACAAGAACAGGGTACAATGCTCAACTCATCGACTGCCAGTTCCGACATGACACAGCAAGGAACCGTAATGACCACCTTAGGAGACAGACGCGCTGCAACCAACAGGGTACCCTTCGTTGTTCAGTACTTCCCAGGAGCTGAAAAACTACGCCATGTTCTTTGTGACCTGCAACACATTATCAATGAAGATAAGCACCTCGCCAAGACCTTCCCCACACCTCCACTGCCTGCCTTTAAACAACTGCCAAACCTCAAACAGATCATTGTTCATAGCAAGCTGCCCAGCTCTCAGGACAACTCCATACAACCCTGTCACGGTAGGCGCTGCAAGACGTGTCAGAGTGGAGACATGGATACCACCATTACACGTGGGGACACCTCCCACCTTGTACGTGGTGGTACTCATGTGACTCAGCCAACGTTGTCTATCTTATACGTTGCAGGCGAGGATGCTCTGAGGTATGGTACATTGGGGAAACCGAGCAAAGGCTACGACAACGGATGAATGAGCACCGCACAACAACCAACAGACAGGAGTGTTCCCCCTCAGTTGGGGAACACTTCAGTGGTCCAGGATATTTGACTTCGGACCTTCGGGTGACCATCCTCCAAGGTGGACTTTGGGACAGGCAGTAGCGAAAAGTGGCCGAGCAGAGGCTGATAGCTAAGTTCGGTACCCATAGGGAGGGCCTCAACCGGGACCTTGGGTTCATGTCACATTACAGGTGACCACACAGAAACTCCTACACACACACACTCACACATAGGCACTCCTATACACAGACACCCACACCGACACACACACTCCCACACTCTCACATGCACCCCCTCACAGACTTAAGATACTGTACACTCACTACACACACATATACACTCTTTCACACTCACAACCCCCAACCCAGACAGACAGACACACACACAGACAGACACAAAGACCCACATGCAAACATATATTTCGTGGGGTGAATTTGTACTTGCAGAGTTACATTGTACTTTGCTCAAAAACTGCATGAATTTATGTACAACTCTGTAATCGCACTTTTTAGATTAGAATCAATCTAAACATCATGGCATAGACAGAGAACACAGGGGGCTAACACCTTCAACATATTGTCTAGCTAACATCAATTGTTACAACTAACCTGAGAATGCAACTTTTAAAAAAAGAGTTTTGTGATTTACACATGAAAGAAGTGAAACTATCATGGTATTCGAACAGATGAAAGACTCCACAGACAATCAAGGTATTTTTCAATGTGTAATTTCAGTTACATCACACTGTAAATTCTTGCTATAAATTCTGTGCCTTACAATTGTGTCCTCCACTATCAACTGATGAAGGAGCGGCGCTCCGAAAGCTAGTGTGCTTCCAATTAAACCTGTTAGACTATAACCTGGTGTTGTATGATTTTTAAGTTTGTACACCCCAGTCCAACACCGGCATCTCCAAATCATTTGTTCTGTTTGCTCTTCTTGTGATAAACTGAACAGTATAAACATTTTATCAGTTAACACCACAGGGGTCCACCGAGGCACTTGACTGCAGTTGTGTGTCATTAGATCTGATGTACATGGGTCACTCTCTAAATTAGTCACTTCTTGTTGGGGGGTGAGCAACACCTCTTGGTGAGGGTTGAATCTAGCAACATCTGTTGTGAGCTTGTGGATGCAAGCCTGAGGAAGAAATTGTCCTCCACAAATTTTAGAAATCATGCTACCTTTTCCCTCTTTACTCCCAATCCCGACCAATGAACAGATAATTAAAATCTTTCAGAACAATAATATTTCAACTCCTCTTGATTTGTATCCAAATTTCCCACCCATAATCTATGGCTCTTGAACAATCCCAACTAGACTAACCATCTCTTTGTACCTTTTGATCTCTTTAGTGTACATCTTTTCTATAATTGGCACTTCTCTCTAAGTCAGATGATTTATAGATTCGAGTCTCACTGAAACCCGTTCAGCACAGAAATCTGTGTTGTCACTGCTGTGCCGTAAAGGAGAGCTGCACTGTTGAAGATGCCATCTTTTGAAAGAGATGTTAAACTGAGGCTCTATCTGCCCTTTTGGATGGGAACTTAAGTTAAAATCAAAGATTGGCAAAAGCTTCAGGTGTTCTGAGCAATGTTTTTTCTCCAATTAGAGTTGGATAGAAACCGATTACCTGTTCAGTTTACATGTTGCTGTTTGTGGGGTAACAACTTCACTTGTATCACACTGTCAATGTAGTAAAACATTCTAAGATGCTTAATAGGACAAAGCTTTACAAAAGCGACATTAGAATACCATAGGTTCGGTCAAAGAGATTTTAAGGAGCATCTGAAAAGAGAGAGAGCAGTGGACTGGTTTAGTAAGGGAGTTCCAGAATTTGGGACCTAAGTCAGCTGAAGATTATCGGTGGTGGGGTAAAGTATACTTTGGATGTTTGACAGGACAAACTTACCCATTCCCTGATAGGTTATAGAGCTAGAGGAGAGATTGATGAGGCCAGGAAGACTTTGAAGACGGGATGGGAATTTTAAATTTGAGGTGTTGGTGGACAAGGAGCCAATATTAGTCAGCAAGCAAGGGAAAAATAAATGTGTGACTGGGGCTTGTTGCAAATTGGGATGTAAACAGCAAAGGTTTGGATGAGTTGAGGGAGTCAAGAGGTGAGTTACTTGTAGTATTCCTAGCTTCTGACCAGCTCTTGTGTTTATATGGCAAGTTCAGCTGAGCTTCTGGTCAAGGGTAACTTCTAGATGTTAATAGTGCGGGATTCAGTGATGTAACATCATTGAATTCATAGAGCAGTGCTTAGATTCTGTCTTATTGGTGATACTCATAGCCTAGCATTTATGTGACACAAATGTTAATTGCCACTGTCAGCCCAAGCCTGGATATTGTCCAGATCTTGTTGCATTTGAACATGGACTGCTTCAGTATCTATGCAGTTGTGAATGGTACTGAACATTGTGCAATCAATAGCGAACATCCCCACTTCCGACCTTATGATAGAGGGAAGGTTATTGATGAAGCAGCTGAAGATGGTTGGGCCTAGGACACTACCCTGAGGAACTCCTGCAGAGATGTCCTGGAGCTGAGATGACTGACCTTCAACAACCACAGTCATCTTCGTATGTGTCAGGTATGACTCCAACCACTGGAGAGCTTGCCCCTGATACCCATTGATTCCAGTTTTGCTCGGGTTCCTTGATGTCACACTTGGTCAATGCAGCCTTGATGCCAAGGGCTGTCACTCCCCTCCCCTCTGGAATTCAGCTCTTTTGTCCATGTTTGAACCAAGGCTGTAATGAGGTCAGGAGCTGAGTGACCCTGGTGGAACCCAAACTGGGTGTCACTGAGCAGGTTATTGCTGAGCAGGTGCTGCTTAATAGCACTGTGGATGGCACCTTCCATCACATTACTCATGATCAAGGGTAGACTGACAGGGTGATAATTGGCCGGGTTTGATTTGTCCTGCACTTTTTTCGTGTACAAGGCATACATGGACAATTTTCCACATTGTCAGGTAGATGGAAATGTAACTGTACTGGAAGAGATTGGCCAGGGGAGTGACAAGTTCTGGAGCACAAATCTTCAGTCCTATTACTGGAATGTTCTCAGCACCCTTTGTGGTATCCAGTGTCTCCAACCATTTCTTGATATCATGTGGAGTGAATCAAAGTGGCTGAAGACTGGTATCTGTAATGCTGGGGACCACTGGAAGAGGCAGAGATAGATCATCCACTGAGCATTTCTGGCTGAAAATTGTTGAGAATGCTTCAATCTGCTGCTGGCAGATTGGTAAAGGTGAGGTCAAGTATTTTTTTTTCCCTCAGCAACTGCTGTGGACCCTTTCTAGCAACTATGTCCTTGAGGACAAACCAGCTGTGGAGACTGGACTGTCAAAGTCCTAACAACAGCTGTTGAGAGTGGTGACCTAGCTCTGTTGTTAAGTGTCTGTACATTCCAAATTTGATTCTTAGTAAGAATTGAAACTTCCATAGACCTACTCAGGCTATGTCTGATTTTTGTTTTGTTTACATTACCCTAGCATGTCTCTCCCATGTGTCAGTTTATTTTTAAATGCAAGTTGCTTGAGAATCAAGATGTTTGACTGAGTTGAAAGAAAAAACTTACATTTATATAACACTTTAACATAGCGCAATGTCCCAAGGCACCTCACAACCACCCAAGGTCTAGTAATATAATTGTAGTATTTGCTTAACTGATCAGTTCTGTCTTTATTCATCAAAATTGTAGCTTCTTGTCCACATCAACAACACCGGACTCTGGAGTGGCAAAGATTCAAACTGTCAGCATTTGCTGTCCTTACCTGTCTGAAATTGACAGTAACGTCCGGAATTTCTGACGTGCAAGTAAATGGGCAAATCCAGAAATTGCTGCCAGTGATTCTATGCTTCACTCTGCAGTTTTGAGATTGTCCACCAGACTGCAATCAATTAGAAATTGCATACTGTCGCTGTAAACACCCTTGAAAAAGTTATACCTTGTCGAATGAGATGTAACTGGGATTTCAACAGCATTAGTACTGCTAAATATCTTCACTGACCCCACAAAACTAATTTTATATTTATGAAACTTCTGCATTACATTGAATAAAAGTAATCTTTTTTTAAGATTTGGAGATGCTGGTGTTGGACTGGGGTGTACAAAGTTAAAAATCACACAACACCAAGTTATAGTCCAACAGGTTTAATTGGAAGCACTAGCTTTCAGAGCGCCGCTCCTTCATTAGGTGGTTGTCACACCTGATGAAGGAGCGTCGCTCCGAAAGCTAGTGCTTCCAATTAAACCTATTGGACAATAACCTGGTGTTGTGTGATTTTTAATCTTTTTAAAGTTCCTGATATTTTAGATTCCACCTTACTCCATTGTGTATGTTTCAATTTACTGTAAAATGTGTAAAATTCAAAAATGAAATGTGAAGAATTTGTCAGTTTTTAACTTTAAGGTTTGCTCTCTATAAGAAAACTTAAATGTGACTGGCTGCTTACCCTGCCTAGTGCTAACCCTGCTATCAGAAGCTTAGAAATTCCCTTGATGTCAGGCAAGGGGAAAACCATGTAGCAGAGGTAGCTTGATTTTTGGAAGCAGCTTCCTTCAAGAGCAGTGGTTAATGCAATCACTTTGCTGCCCACCAAGAAATTCAATCTCATGAAATGATTTGGACCCAACTTCGTCTCAATGCTGGAGTCTATATATACAAAAACTGCAGCCACTACTCACCACAAGGTGTCACCAATGTGCCATTTTTGTCTCAAAAGGTGAGTCATACATGGAAAGGTCCTTGTCACAAAGCCTTTGTTCACTGCCAAATTTCACCAAACCAACCTGTCAGATCTTATGCACAACCTCTTTGTTATCGAATAATTGATGACTAAATGTGATACTGTCTTCGCTATTCACATGGGAAACTATTGTTAGATTCAACATTCAATTTGATTTTGCTGCTTTTGCCTTTTCTCTCGTTGCCACCCTTAATCCATAAACTAATTTTCTTTTTCAAGATTTGTGATCAGCGTTTTTTGCTGATCACAGGCAATACCTTTTGTTGATTTGTTGAAACAGGTGTACAGCTTTTGCAGTGACAACAAGGAAACTGTCAGGAGATGTCTGTCAGGAGTCTGGGGAGTGGTTGTTAATTTATTTTTTGTTTGACAGACTTATGGCTGCTTTTGGAAGGTCTTTTCAACCCACGCCTAACTAATTTTTAGTGGGATTTCATAGGAATAAGTCCTGGCCAGTGAGTTAAAGAGAAAAAGATTGCCATTAACTTTTTAATCTACTTCTCCTTCTTCACCACTAATTTTTTTTCACTGCCTCAAAATCTTGTCATATGCTGCTGTTCTCTTGTTTTCTCCCTAAACTGACCAATTTGGCTTTTCTTCATGTGTATGCCGAGAGTGCTTGTATTAGTTGGAAGAAATTACTCAGTAAGTGTGCCAGCATGAACTGAGGAACAGCTCAGCATTAATTAGGAGCACTGTGCTGCCAAGTTAGGCATGGCTCAATGGATATGATGTCTTGGTTTGGTAAGGTATAGGTTCTAGACCCACTCCAAAGACATGAGAATAGAAATCAGAGTACGATGCCCAGGAGGCTGAAGTCACAGCTGCCTGTGTTGGTGTGGAGGAGAGAGGGGCATGCACACGAGGTGCTAATCAGAGGAAAAGAGAGTTACAGGTGGATGGCACTTGTGAGGCTATTCAAAGTTTGCATGAGGACTGCGAGGTTCCTGGGACACAAACAGCTACAAAGAAACAAGAACAATGGCTACTTTCATTAATAATTACACCACATATTCTGTTTGCTTCTGTTACAGCTTCATCTGGTATTCTGTATGGAAATTATAAGTGAATACTATATACAAACTGTTATTTCAAAATAGTACAACACTACTAACACAAATATTTTGAAATGAAAGTATTGCTGGAGAGGAAGAATAGAGACAAATGAGAACAGGGGAGATTAGCAGATGTGCCTCCCAACTGCTTAGGCTGTCAACTCTGGAACTCCTTTGCTTTTCCAAATCTCTTTCTCTCTGTCTCTTGCTTTAAAGAGAAAAACTTTTCATGACCATAGGATGTCCTAGAGTACTTTACAACCAATTACAATTATAGGGTATATTTATAACATACATTTCATGTCACACGTTCTCTGGTGTATACAGCCCCTTAGTGCACTATGGCGAGAAGGTCCTTTGAGTGAGCCTTTATGGCAAATGTCCCAAGCTTCAGTGCATCCCGTAGCATGTAGTTGTTGACCTTGCCAGTCTGTAGCATTCACTTGTCGCCAGCTATTTGCGCTGGTAGCTTCAGATAGACCAAACAGTGTATTTTGCCAAATTGATGCCCCTGCATCATCATTACCTAAATATTTGCAGGAACAGCACAGAAACTAAAATGCTACCAAATGAGCTCAAGTCTTCACTGGCATTCAATGATGGCCTCTTTCAGGGCCAACTTTTCCTGATACTCAGTACACCATCAGGCATTCTGGTAATTTTCTATGTCTACTCAGAATCAGAGCAGCTTTTCTTGTACAGCATTATCCTTTCATTTCCAGTTCCGTAATCCCATTCCAATAATCTCCCTAAATCCCAAATTTAGAGGAGTACTTTGTATTGTATCAGAGTGAAATTTTGGACAATCTACACAATGCCAGCCCTTAATCTAAATAATAATCAGTGACAAGCTTAAAATTTTATATGCCAGTAATTGTTTAGGCACAAGTCAAGTATTTGATGTGGTTCAAACAGTGATTAAAAGTTCTAATATACATCTGTATCAGCAATCTTCATGATCCATTTTAATTATATAGAGATGGGAAATATGAATTAAACCAGTTCAATATTTTCAACAAGAGATGCAAAATGATACTAACCATACACATCAGAAGGCTCTTGGTTCAATTCCTGCCTCATTCTTGATTCTGAAAGATGCAGACACAGTTCTTTTATTTTTCAAACAATTTCAAATCTTTCATTGGATAAAAATAAATTTGTTCCACCCTGTCCAAAGTCTGTGTGGTATGTACTGTCAGCTAAGTCTATAAAATTTTGGTGTTCCTTAAAGTGAATAAGATTTACATTGGAAACATTTTCAATTTTCATTCTCATTCTTGGTATCGAGTTGTTGCAAAGGAAGTGTTGGATTAAAAGGAATGGCCCCATCATTTCTCACACACAAAAAAACTTTAGACTCAATGTCACTTCCATCACCTCAACAGCGTTAGTCCTGTATCTTATTCTGATGTGCTCCTCGAATGAAAATCTCAATTTTGTCTGAGATGCAGGGATCAACTCCCTATCCCTTAAGAGCTGCAGTTCACAAAAAACTATTCTTTTTTTTAATTAGCAATTGATCTCGCATTAATTTTGTTTGCAGAAAAGAATTCCAAACTTTGAGTGTCCTTTGTATGTAGAAATATTTCTGAATTTTGCTCCTCGAAAATATGGTTCTTATTTTTAGATTTTGTCTGAGACTCCCAAACTAGCAGTGATAGTTTCTCTCTATCTACCCTATCAGTTCCTTTTAGTTCTTGAAGTCGCCAATCAGAACATCTTTTAAATTCCAGACAATACAACCCTTGTTTATATAATCTCTTACATCCCTGTGTAATGTTTAGAGTTCAATGGAAAGTAAATATTATCTCATAGAATGTATATTTCGATTTACTGGCAGTGTTCTGATGTACTCTATCTTTGAATAGGATTTAGCTTTTAGAACGATGATTTAACTCAAAGGCCTCTTTCACTCTGTAATGCTCTTTAAATTCCATTTAAAATGATACAAAATGTCAGAGCTGCCACCTTTGGACAAACCTCAGGTGTAAGATTCTCAATCCTCTTCACACTGAAAGCAGGAATTAGATTAAAATGCCAGACTATTCTTGATAGGGGCACAAGAGGTATCACGCCTTTGCTGTATTCTGAGTTCCCCTCTTGTCACTGCTGTTGTGGCAGCTATGGTAAAAGACCTGAGTCACACACCCTGGTTGTTTCTATCGTATCGCTTGGAAAAGGTAATCAAGACATTAGCACTCACTTGGAGCAAGGCTTACTTTTTTTTTAAAAAACTGAAGAATTGCGGATGCTCTAAATTAGAAACACAAACAGAAATTGCTGGAAAAGCTCAGTAGGTCTGGCAGCATCTGTGGAGAGAAATCAAGAGTTACATTTCAGGTCTGGTGACCGGACCTAAAACGTTAACTCTGATTTTTCTTCACAGATGCTGCCAGACCTGCTGAGCTTTTCCAGCAATCTCTGTTTTTATTTGCACACTTTTTTGTTCTGGTTTCAGAATACAATGTATATTGAAGTATCTAACTCTTAACATGTATTGAAATCATTTTATCCCTTTGATCACCTGATTCACCCTCTGGCTCCATAATCTTGATGGCTAGGTGTAACAATATTTTGCCCTTAAGAGAGATTTGTTCTGTGCTGTTTCTCTTGCAGAAGTGTTGCCATAGGAGATGGAATGTCTGCTTCATAAGCAGTGGGCAAACAGCTTTAAGCATTTAGGGTGTAGGTTTGCTCGCTGAGCTGTAGGTTTGATATCCAGACGTTTCATTACCTGGCTAGGTAACATCATCAGTGGCGACCTCTAAGTGAAGCGAAGCTGTTGTCTCCTGCTTTCTATTTATATGTTTGTCCTGGATGAGGTTCCTGGGGTTTGTGGTGATGTCATTTCCTGTTCGTTTTGAGGGTTTGATAGATGGTATCTAGATCTATGTGTTTGTTTATAGCGTTGTAGTTGGAGTGCCAGGCCTCTAGGAATTCTCTGGCATGTCTTTGTTTAGCCTGTCCCAGGATAGATGTGTTGTCCCAGTCGAATTGGTGGTTTTTTTCAATCCGTGTGTAGGGCTACGAGGGAGAGAAGGTCGTCCTTTTGTGGCTAGCTGGTGTTCGTGTATCCTGGTGGCTAACTTTCTTCCTATTTGTCCTACTTAGTGTTTGTGGCAGTCCTTGCATGGAATTTTGTAGATGACGTTGGTTTTGTCCATGGGTTGTACTGGGTCTTTTAAGTTTGTTAGTTTTTGTTTGAGAGTGTTGGTGGGTTTGTGTACTACTAGGATTCCGAGTCGCCACTGATGATGTTACCTAGCCAGGTAATGAAACGTCTGGATATCAAACCTACAGCTCAGCGTGCAAACCTACACCCGAAATCTCAACCTGAGCTACAGACCTTCACAAACCTTGCAGCTTTAAGCATCCTGAGTGTTTTTAAATGAGACAAAAGAAGCATGAGTGGGTGGGTTCATACAGACCCAGGGTTTTAGTTTTGCTTCAGTTGGGGTTTTGGAGTTGGCTGTTGAAGCTTATGGATACAGCTCTTTCCCTGCTGTAGCAAAATACTTGAGTTCTGTCTCTGCTGATAGGTTGTTTAGTTTGGTGTTGCTTCCTCCTGAACTGGAAGGGAGATAGCATATGAGGAAAATCTGTTGCTGAATTTGCCTTTGCCAAGGGTGTGTTTATTGGATGCTGCTATATTGAAACAGTTGGTGATTAGTAGTTAAATAACATTATTTTATTAACTATTTCAACAGAGTTAAAGTTATGCCAATTCTTCTTTTTGTTTGTACTTTAACTGTGTTGTAAGAATAAGGTGTGTTTTGCTTAAAGCCTAGGGGTGAACCAATCAAATCATATCTGGAATACAGCACTTTACACTTGCCTATAAATAAAATAAAACATTAGGATCTAGGCCATCTCCTTGATATATTTTGAGAGGATTTGGTCTGATTAATAACAAACTGGGGGCCCATCTGTGATAAAAATCTCTAATTCTAGGTTGGGTTTAGGATTATTGGACTTGAAGACAGTGAGTGGTGAGTGTTGGTGCTCTCTTTTTGGTTGAATTTGGTTGGTTGAAACAATGTGTGCCTTGTGTAGTAATGGCTTTTTCAGTCACTAAGAGTTTCCTGGGAATGGAAGAATTCATTTGGGGCAAAGCTTTCGGAATTGGCAGACAAGCTGAAGTTGAGGTTGCCTATGTCAATGACAAAAGAGGAGGTAATTGTAGCAATAGCTCAGCATCTACAATCGCCAGGATACAATTAGAATCATTGGAAATGGCTAAAATTCAACTGCAAATGGAGCAGCTTGCATTAGAGGCAAAAGAAAAGGAAAGAATAGTCCTAGCAGAATAAAGGGATAAAGAGAGAACTTTTAACTTCAGAAGTTAGAAGTGAAAAGTGAAAATCGACTTAAAATGGCAGAAGTAAAAGTAGAAGGTGGGAGTGGTGATGAGGACAGTGATGAAGAGCAAACGCATCACAGCCAAAGGCCTAGTGGAGATCTGTTTAAATATGTCAAAGCATTGCCAAGGTTCGACAAGAAGGATGTAGAAACCTTTTTTTATTTTGTTTGAGAAAGTGGCTAGACAAATTAAATTGCCATTGGCCATGTAGATATTGAAACAAAGTTGACAGGTAGAGCTAATGAGGTGTTTGTGTCACTATCAGAGGAGGTATCCAGGGAATATGATGGAGCGAAAAATGCCATCTTAAATATCTATGAACTAGTGCCAGAAACCTACAGACAACATTTCAGGAATCTAAGGAGGGAACCTGATCAAACATACAAAGAATTTGAAAAGATCAAACAAAGTAACTTTGATAGCTGGATAAGCACATTGAAAATAGATCAGACGTATGACGGTTGTGGAGAGACTTATTTTGGAGGAGTTCAAAAATTCACTTCCTGAAATAGTGAGAACTCATGTAGCATGATGGCTCAGTGGTTAGCACTGCTGCCTCTCAGCGTCAGGGATCCAGTTTTGATTCTACCTTTGGGCGACTGTGTGGAGTTTACATGTTCTCCCTGTGTCTGCGTGGATTTCCTCTGGGTGCTCCGGTTTCCTCCCACAGTCACAAAGATGTGCAGGTTGGGTGGATTGGCCATGCCAAATTGCCTATAAAGTCCAAGGATGTGTAGGTTAGTTGGGTTAGCTATGGGAAACGTGGGGTTACAGTGAGGTGGGGGGGGGGTGTGAGTCTGGGTGGGATGCTGTTTGGAGCATTGGTGTGGACTTGTTGGGCCGAATGTCCTGCTTTCATACTGTAAGAATTCTATGAGAAGAGCAGAGAGTTCAAACTGCAAGATTAGCAGTAGAAATGGCAGATGATTTTGAGTTAGTTCATAAATCAAAGTTTGGCTACTAGCACCAATTTCCATCTGTGAGGGATAGAAATTAGGGAAAAGCGAAATCCTCAGGTAGTAAAATAAAAGGAGATCTCATTCAAGATAGTAAAGATAGTTTACCACAAATTTTTAAAAAATCAATGGGGGAGGGGAAGAGAAGTAAAAAAACTTTAGGTGTTTTCACTATAATAATGTAGGCCACACAAAGTCGCAATGTTGGTGGTTTAGAAAAAGCATGGGAAGATGCATGTCAGAAAACAGGATAAGCAGTGAGTTTTGTTCAAGTGGTAAAGGAAAGCACAGTGGAAGCTAAAAAGCTGCAAAAGAATGTACAGCCTGGTCAGGAGTTGGTTGAGAAGAAAGTGCCAGTTCTCTTTAAATAATTTATTTGGTGAGTGATGAGGAGATATATATTTCGGAACGAGTATTGCTAGAAAAGATGAGAATATGTTGAATTGAAAGTGAGAAGAGCAGTGTTCCATTATATAAAGTGAGGTTGGCGAGTCTGATGAAAAGTGATGTAATAGTAGTAGGAGTAACAAAAAAATTTACCGTTCTGGAGATAGAATTTATCCTTGGGAATGACATAGCTGGATCACAGGTGGGAGTGATGCTTATTGTGGTGGAAAAGCCAGTGGAAAATCAGACAACTGAGGTATCACAAGAAGTATACCCTGGGACTTTTTCCTGACTTTGTGGTAACAAGGTCACAAAGTGGCCTTGGGGTGGCACAGTGGCTCAGTGGTTAGCACTGCTGCCTCACAGCACCAGGGACCCAGGTTCAATTCCAGCCTCAGGTGACTGTCTATCCCTACATTCTATATCTTCAGTCAAGAGTATCCAGAGGATTGGAACAAAGGGATTCCATTTGTACTTTTTGCAATTAGGGATGAAACAACTAAATTTAGTACATTTGACTGAGTTTTTGGGCATGAGGAGAGAAGACCACTTAAATTAATTGTAGAAAAATTGGTGAGTAGAGTTCACAGAGTCCATATTTGGACTATGTGTCAATGTTAAGGAGAGATTAAATAGAGCGGGTGAGTTGGCTCAGACAGCATTTAAAAGTAGCACAGCATATTATGAAACGGGAAGCAGATAGATCAAAAATTTGTACAGGTCATTCTGCTCTAATGCGACAGTTGCATTACCCTGTGTGGGGGGTGGCACAGTGGCTTGGTGGTTAGCACTGCTGCCTCACAGTGCCAGAGACCCAGGTTCAATTCCAGCTTTGGGCGACTGTCTGTGTGGAGTTTGCACATTCTCCCTGTGTCTGTGTTGATTTCCTCTGGGTGCTCTCGTTTCCTCCCACAGTCCAAAGATGTGTCAGGTGAATTGGCCATTCTAAATTGCCCAAAGTGTTTGGTGCATTAGTTAGAGGGAAATGGGTCTGGGTGGGTTACTCTTTGGAGGGTCGGTGTGGATTTGTTAGGCCAAAGGGCCTGTTTCCACACTAGGGAATCTAATCTACCCAATTTTGCAGTGCACATACACGATCTGCTGATTTTTTAGCCACACACGGAAGGAACATTTGAAGAACAAGTGCAATTGTTCAATCGACTTCAGGAGGTGGGCTTGATCATAAACCTGGCTAAGAGTGAGTGTGCAAAAGTCCAAGTCATATTCCTAGGCCATATCATTGGATATTGACAGATGGTCCCATGGGATGTGAAAATAAAGGTTATTAAGGAATTTCCTGTACTGTCAACGAAGAGAGAAGTCGTACAATTCCAGGGACTGAATGGTTTTTATCAAAAATGCATACTGACTTTTAACAAGGCAGTTACTCCACTGACTGACCTGTTGAAACAATGCAGAAAATTTCAGTGAATGGAACAGTGTCAGAAAGCATTTGACAGACTGAAAACTGTGTTGACCACTGCTCCAGTGTTAACAATTATTTATGCAAGGTTGGAGAAAGTGAGGTCTGCAGATGCTGGAGATCAAAGTTGAAACTTTATTGCTGGAACAGCACAGCAGGTCAGGCAGCATCTAGGGAACAGAAGATTCGACGTTTCGGGCACATGCCCTTCTTCAGGAATGAGCAGAGAGTGTTCAGCAGGAGAAGATAAAAGGTAGGGAGGAGGGACTTGGAGGAGGGGCGTTGGAAATGTGATAGGTGGAAAGAGGTCAGGGTGAGGGTGATAGGTCGGAGTAGGATGGGGGCGGAGAGGTCAAGAAGAAGACTGCAGGTCAGGAAGGCGGTGCCGGGCTTCCTGACCTGCAGTCTTCTTCTTGTCCTCTCCGCCTCCACCCTACTCCGACCTATCACCCTCACCTTGACCTCTTTCCACCTATCACATTTCCAACTCCCCTCCTCCAAGTCCCTCCTCCCTACCTTTTATCTTCTCCTGCTGAACACTCTCTGCTCATTCCTGAAGAAGGGCCTGTGCCCGAAACGTCGAATCTCCTGTTCCCTGGATGCTGCCTGACCTGCTGTGCTGTTCCAGCAATAAAGTTTCAACTTTGATCTCCAGCATCTGCAGATCTCACTTTCTCCTCGAAGATTTCAACCTACTGCGAATCCTCTTACAAGGATGCCTTCCTTGAAGAAGCTCTCTGCCTCTCTCTACAAAGATCTAACACTCTCTGCTCATTCCTGAAGAAGGGCCTGTGCCCGAAACGTCGAATCTCCTGTTCCCTGGATGCTGCCTGACCTGCTGTGCTGTTCCAGCAATAAAGTTTCAACTTTGATCTCCAGCATCTGCAGATCTCACTTTCTCCTCGAAGATTTCAACCTACTGCGAATCCTCTTACAAGGATGCCTTCCTTGAAGAAGCTCTCTGCCTCTCTCTACAAAGATTTCAGTGAGTCCCTAACACTCTCTGCTCATTCCTGAAGAAGGGCCTGTGCCCGAAACGTCGAATCTCCTGTTCCCTGGATGCTGCCTGACCTGCTGTGCTGTTCCAGCAATAAAGTTTCAACTTTATGCAAGGTTGTTCAAGGTGGCTATTGCTACAAGTATTTGGTGGTCGATGCTGTTCCTTGCAAGAAAACAACAACAGTATTGAGAGACCTATTGGATATTTTTACAGAAAGTTGAATATTCATCAAAAGAAATGTTTCACCATTGAGAAAGAGACCTTGAGTTTGGTGGTGGCGTTGCAACATTTCAACATTTATGTTGCCAGTAATGTATCTGAGGCAATTTCTCAGATCATAACCCCTAAACATATCTGGATAAATTTAAGGATAAAAATACATGACAGTTAAGAAGGACTGTTATAGTCATTCAATTTGAAAATTACAGATGTGGCAGTAGGAGAGAACATAATTGGCGACACATTGTCACAACTTTAATGAAGGAAGACAGAAGTGTTCGGTGGCAGAAGAAATGGACTGAGATTGACTATAGTATTAAATGTTTGCATGCTTAGGTTTAGTGTAATGTAAATACGTAATGTAGAGTACTTATAGTGTGAGACTAAGTCTTTGAAAATAAAGCCATCTTTGTATATTGATGTTTCTTTTTTTAAGAGGGAAGGTGTGATGTGTCTTTAAAAGTGATTTGTTCTGTGTTGTTTCTCTAGCAGAGAGGTGTTGGCCCAGTGGTGCTGGAATGTCTGCAGTGGGTAAACAGCTTTAAGCTCCTTAAGAGTTTTTTAAAAATTAGACAAAAGAAGCATGTCTGGGTGGAGTCAGGCTCAAACAGACCCAGGATTTTAGCTTTGCATTTAGTTGGAGTTTGGAGTTGGCTGTTGAAGTTGATAGATACAAAGCTTGCACTCTGCTGCAACAAAAAGCTTGAGTTCTCTCTCTGCCTCAAGGTTATTTCTTATGGTGTTCCTTTCACCTGGATTGGAAGGGGGATAGCATGTAAGGAAAATCTGTTTTGCTGAATTTGCCTTTTCCAAAGGTGTGTTTATGGGATCCTGCATTGGAACAGTTGAAGATTAGTAGTTAAAGGATATATTATTTTATTAAGTAGTTAGTTATGCCAATTCTTCTTTTTTGTTTGGATTTTAACTGTGGTGTAAACATAAAGTGTGTTTTGCTTAAAGCCAAGTGATGAATGAATCAAATCATATCTAGAATACAGTGCCTTATACTTGCCTATAAATAAAATAAAAAGTTAGGGTCTAGGTATCTCCTTGATATATTCTGAGGGGGTTTGGTCTGATCATAACACATAAGGTAAAGATGGGTACTGGCTGTGTTACAATCTGACCCAGGCATTGTTTCCAAAGTTAGTGCAGTTCCAGATAGATATCCCCAAATCATTAAGCTCCCACTGAGCAGGAACTGGCTCTCCTTCTTTACTCACCTGTCCCCTCAGTTGGTTGTAACCAGGTTAACTTAAAAGAGGATTTCTCCCCTGGTGATGCCTTTCTCCCATATCAAATGAATTTATTATTTAAAAGGAGCCAAGGCTTCCTTGAATTAACCAAAGAATGAATTTATAGCTACAAAGGTGAAGGTAAAGTCATCATACTCCCAGAGAACCATCGAGTTGTTCTCTCATTAGAGATACAGATGACTGGCAGTGGTTTAACCTGAGGTTGAAAAGGAGGGACCTTCATGGTAACCTCAGTCAATGTGGGAATTGAACCCACACTTGTTGACATTACTCTGCATTGCAAATCAGTTGCCCACCTATCCCAATGCCTCACTAGTTAATAAATGTGAGATGACATAATAACACAACACAAACACACAAGCTAGGAATAAGACATGAGTCCAAAAAAATGATGAAATGAATATGGATCAGTTTCTCCAGGTCTTTTGTGAAAGGTAGATCATTGAAAAGTCAATTTTGGGTTCTTGGCTTTGCGGGTTAGTTGAAATCCTTTTGTTCTGTTTCCTTTGGACAGCAGTTGCTTAGCAGCAATCAAAGTGAGAGAGTTCTTCTTGTCCTTTTTCCATCAACTGGCTTGCTGGCTAGTTGGCTTCTAGCACTGAGTAACGAAGTTCTTTTACTTGCAACACTGGTCGTTCTTTGACTGTGACTTTTACAGCATACTAGCACTCAAAGCCAGGCTAGTACACACAGAAAATGTGGTACTGGTTACACCTCACAGTAAAGAACCAAATCCAGATGATTCTGGATTTGATAATGAGAAAGTTCTCAAAAATTGGGATAAATTATTGAGTTACGTTCCAGACGAAAATTGAAATGACCCAAAAGAGTCATTACAATCACAAGAAGTTATATGTGGGAATAAACTGGGAACTATTCAACTGGTTATACATGATGTAAACATAGGAAAAGCTAATCCAATTAAGCAACATTCTGAAAGGTTTAACCCTCTAAAATCGGTACAGGTTTCAAACAGAGATTGAAAGCATGCTCAGAGATGATATAATCAAAGTGAGTTCTGGCAAATGGAGCTCACCCACAGTGATGGCACTAAAATCAGATGGTACCCAATGATTACATGTGGATTATTGCAAAGTCGGTTACGAAATGCAGTTATGAAATCCAATTTGTATGCTCTTCCACATTTGGAAAAGTGTATTGCGAAGGTGGGGCAAGCAACTTATATTTCTAAGCTGGACTTACTCAGAGGACACTGGAAGAAAGTGAGGACTGCAGATGCTGGAGATCCAAGTCAAAAACTATGGCACTGGAAAAGCACAGCAGGTCAGGCAGCATTTCAGGCATAAGCCCTTCATCAAAGCTACCTTTATCTGAAAGGGTGAGGAAATTTTGACTTTCATGACACCGAATTGACTTTACCAGTTTAAAGTTATGCCATTTGGTATGAACAATGTGCCAGCCACATTTCAAAGTTGAACCAATAAGGTAATTTGGGGTTACACGCAGATACTTCAGTCCAATACCATACCTTCTTCCACTAGCATACATAGACCAGAGTTGTCGTCAGTTTTTAATTGTGTACTTTGTGTGCATTTCTTGTGTATTCCTGAAAGGGCAAAACACAAAAGAATGTCTGCAAGAGGTAGCTTTCTGCTGAGAGAGGGAAGATAGTCTGCCCTCCCCTGTTATTTCTCTGTCTTTCTCTCTGTTTGAAGTTTCTTTAAAACCCTACAGGTGCAACATTGTACGAGTCCCACACAGAACTCTACCAGATAGCGAATGAACTCACATCTGCAGTAACTTTTGTCCGTAGTAGTACACATTTAAAAAACAATGGGATTTTGTATTAAAAGTTAAAAATACCCATAGTACTTTAGGGTTCTGCTGCTTCAAGTGAAAATGAAAGACCTGCATCTCTATAGCCCCTTTCATGACCTCGGGACACCCCATGATGCTTCACAGCCAATTAAGTATTTTTGAAGTGCAGTACTGTTGTAATGCAAGAACGCAGCAGCCAATTTGCAAATGTCAAACTCCCCAAAACAGCAGTATAATAATGACCAAATAACATTTTTATGAAGTTAATTGAGGGATAGATATTGGGCCAGGACACCAAGGTTAACTATCCTGCCCTTCTTTGAATAGGTGGATTCATTTACATCCAGCTGAGAGGGCATACAGAACCTTGGTTCAGAATCTCATTGAAGAGGCAGCAGTTCCAGCAGTACAGCATTTCCTCAGTTCTGCACTGAGATATCAGGTGAAAATGTTGCACTCAAGTCTAAAGGGAAACTTTAACCTAGCACCTTTTGTCTCAGGGTGTAGGAATGCCAGGTTAGCTGCATTGCATGTGGTGGAGCAGCTGGAGGTGATGGTGCTTTGTGAAATAGGCCTCCTTAAAGAGGTCATGTCAACTTCAGTCATTGCCATGTCAGGATGACGATGCAATGTAAGGTCCAGCCGCCAGCTTGCAAATGAATCACCAACTAATAACCCTCAGCACATCTTCACACAGCACAGCCAGGCACTTGAGGGCTGGGCATGATCCAAGAAGTACAGATATTTGCATGTTGAAGGGTATGCATGCAGTGCGATGTCTGATGGGCGGTGAGCAATGAATGATTGATGGCAGGTTTTTGCTATTGCATCAGCTTCATCTAACAGTAGAGCTTACTTACTCTGCATCAAAGATAAAAGCAATGACAGGTGAAATTTTAAGACAAGTTGTAACACACACATTGTGAAATTCAAGAATTTATGGGTGCAGTCTGCCACTTTTGGGATTCATCCAAAGTCGGCAATGCTTGCAGTAGTTTTTATTTGAACCCTTAAGACTCAGCTAATTTTGCATTAAGGCCTTGACGAGAAAGGATTCTTCTGACTTTGCATTTTTTGAAAGGCCATCGCAGAGAAAGTAATCCGTTATTGCCTGTTGCTAATGTTTATCTCTGCACCATTAAATCACAGTTTCTATTACTGTTCTTCCCCCGGAGAACCGAGACTCATCTGATGACAGCCTGAATGCCAACTGAAACCAAGATACGTTGCTGCCTCTCATGATGTTCACATGGAAAGGCTTTTGGCCTGCAGCCTTGATTATCCATTGTTGTCCTGAGCAAATCAGCAGTATTGATATTTTAGTGCAGGTAATCTCTGTAATAATTTCAGTCTTCACACCAGAATTCTAAATCTGTTATTAGGGAGACTGAAGCAATGTAGTAATGTTACTTGACCCTTCCATGACATGAGTTAAAATCCTACCACAGTACCTGGAAGTAGCTAAATTCAGTTCATGAATAAAACTTTGGAATAAATTGCTAGTCTCTTTGAAACAACACAAACATCTAATCAGTAATAAGACCATAAGACGTAGGAACAGGAATTAGGCCATTTGGCCCAATGAGTCTGCTGCACCATTCAATCATGGCTGGTAAGTTTCTCAACCCCATTCTCCCATTTTCTCCTCATAACCTTTGATCCTCTTGGCAATCAAAAACCTTATCTATCTCTGTCTTAAATATACACAATGACTTTGCCTCCATAACCTTCTGTCACAGTGGATTCCATAGTTTCATCACTCTCTGGCTGAAGAAGTTTCTTCTCATCTCTATTGTAAAAGGTCTTCCCTTTAACTCGAAGGCTGTGCCCTCGGCTGCTAATGGAAAACATCTTCCTAATGTCCACTCTGCCCAGGCCATACAGTATTCTGTATGGTTCAATTAGATCCCTCCTCATCCTTCTAAATTCCATCGAGTATAGACCCAGAGTCCTCAAACGTTCTTCATATGTTAAGCCTTTCATTCCTGGGATCATTCTCGTCAACCTCCTCTGGACGCATTCCAGGGCCAGGTATCCTTCTTAGATATGGGGCTCAAAATTGCTCACATTATTTGAAATGTGGTCTGACCAGAGCCAGAGAACTTCAGAAGTACATCCCTGCTTTTATATTCTTGTCCTCTCGAAATAAATGCCAACATTGTATTTGCTTTCTTAACTACTAGCTCAACCTGCAAGTCGACCTTGAGAGAATCCTGGACAAAGACTCACAAGTCTCTTTGCACTTCAGATTTCTGAATATTCTCCCCATTTAGAAAATAGTCCATGCCTCTATTCTTCCTACCAAAGTCTATGACCTCACACTTTCCCACGTTGTATTCCATCTGCCACTTCTTTGCCCACTCTCCTAACCTGTCTAAATCTTTCTGCAGCCTCCCTGCCTCCTCAATGTTACCTGTCCCATCATCCATCTTTGTATCATCTGTGTCGGAGAAATTCAGCCCAGTGAATCAGAGACCACAAATGAGGATCGCGGTGAAATTGACCAGTGGTTTATTCAACAAAGCGATATCACAGAAGAGAAATTGACCAGGCTGACACAGAACTGATTCTCTGCACAGATGGCCAGAACGCTCTCCCCCGAGCGGAAGGTGCCGGTAAGTTTTACAGGGGTACAACACAAAGGTGATAACTGTAAAGCAGTTACAGTATAGAAATTGTAAACCGAGCCTGCTCTTAGGGTATTGGGACCACAGTGCTAAGAGCTTTACTGTGAAAGCTGTTTGGGAAGTGTATTCTCTGGTCTGGGAATAGCTTGGCCATGTCTGGTTTCTTTGTTAGCCTGTTTGGCTAGGACTGGGGCATTGTGGGTGTGTTCTGTATATGTTGGCAGGCTTGATTGCTGTGTTTCGCAGGCCTGCTTCTGTGTTTCTTATGTGGTCACGCTGTAGGTGGCAGGGCAGCAGATCGTTCCCCCACAATCTGCAAACTTAGCCAGAATGCCCTCAGTTCCTTCATCTAGATTATTAACATATCAAGTGAAAAGCTGTGCTCCTACAACTGAGCCTTGTGGAACACCACTAGTCACCGACTGCCATCCTGAGAAGAATCTTTTTATCCCCACTCTTTGCTTTCTGCCAGACAGCCAAGCTGCTATCCATGTTAATACCTTGCCTCCAACACCATGTGCCCTTATCTTACTCAGTAGCCTTTTATGTGGCACCTTGTCAAAGGCTTTCTTGAAGTCCAGGTAGATAACATCCTTTGACTCTCCTTGGCCTAACCTGCTCGTTACCTCCTCAAAGAATTCTAGCAGATTTGTCAGGCATGACCTCCCCTTGATGAAACCATGACTTTGCCCTATTTTACCATACACTTTCAAGTATTCAGAAATCTCATCCTTCACAGTGGACTCCAAAATCTTACCAACGACTGAGGGCAGGCTAATCACCCTATAATTTCTCAACTTTTGCCTACTCTCTTCTGAAACAAGGGGGTTACATTAGCGATTTTCCAGTCCTCTGGGACCCTCCCTGACTCTAGTGATTTCTGAAAGATCACTATTAATGCTTCCACTATCTCTTCAGCTATCTCATTCAGACCTTTGGGGTGGAGTCAGTCCATCTGGTCCAGGTGACTTATCCACCTTCCGATCTTGCAGTTTTTCTAGCACCTTTTCCTTAGTGATGACCACCATACTCAGCTCTACAGCCCTGACATGAATTTTTGGGATGTTACTCGTGTCTTTCACTGTGAAGAATGACGCAAAGTACTTTTTCAGTTCCTCTGCCATTTCTTTGTTTCCTTTCTCTACCGTCATTTTCAAGCAGTCCAATGTCCACTTTTGCCTCTCTTTTACCCTTTATATATCTAAAGAAACTCTTGCAATTTATTTTATATTACTGGCTAGCTTACCCTCATATTTAATCTTCTCCTTCCTTATTTCTTTTTTGGTTGTCCTCTGTTGGTCTTTGTATGTTTTCTAATCCTCTGGATTTCCACTGCCCTTCACACCATAAGATGCTTTCTCTTTTGCTTTTATGCTGTCCCTGATGTCCCTTGTCAGCCATAGTTGACTTGTCCTTCCTTTAGTATGTTTCTTTTTCGTGGGGATGAATGTCCACTTTTAGGATAGGGAATCTGCCCTTACCCAATTTGGCTGAAATGTGACTTAAAATCTATACCAATATGTTGATTCTTAACTGCCCTCTGAAGTGGCCACTCAGTTATAGACAACTCATGACGACTTGCTCAAGGGCAGTTCAGAGTGGGCAATTATTGCTGGCTTTGTCATGGCACGCATATCCCAGAAACAAATTAGTAAAAAGAAAAGCTTGCTACAGAGTTAAGCAAAGGCTCGTAAACCAGAAGTGTTAACTCTGTTTCTCTCCTCACATATGCTGCCAAACCTGCTGGGTATTTCCAGCATCTGTAGTGTTTTGCTTTTACACAGAACAGGAGGAAAGGCCACCTAGCCCTTCAAGCCTGTACCACCATTTATTTAGATCAAAACTGATCTGTAAACGGTTGATTCCATTTACCTACCTTGGTACCATATAGCTTTACCTAACAAAAATCTCTCGGTCCAGATATTGAATTTTTTAATTAATCCCCAGTTTTTGAGGGGAGAGCTCCAGATTTCCACTGTTTGTATGGACGAAATGCTTCTAGACATCACTGCTGTTTAGACTAGCTCTATTTTTCCCACCTGAGGAAAGCCTTTGTCTCTATCGACCTTTTAAAATTGATGAATTATCTCAAGCACCTTAATTAATTCATCCCTCAATCGCTTAATCTTCTATAACTATATGAGAGAGGGCGTAGAGGCAATTTACAAGGATTTAGCCAGGCCGAAAATTGCAGCAATAAGGAAAGGTTGGGCTTTCTGTCCTGAGAACAAAGAAGCCAAGGGGAGATTTAATTGAGATGTACAAAATTGGGAGGAGCCTGGATAGAATGGCTGGGAAGGGCCTATTTACCTTGCAGACTCTTCAGTGATTGGTAGAAGGATGAGAGGGATAATGAGGAAACATTTTACAACCAGAATATGTTGGAACACACTGCATGAAAGGGTAGAGGAAGGAGAATCCCAGAACTCATTTAAAAGGTATCTGGATATGCATCTGAAGTCCTGTAACCTCCAGGGATATGGATAAAGTGCTGGAAAATGGAAATAGGTTGACTGGACTATTTTTCAGCTGGGACAGATATGATGGGCAGAGTGGCCTCCTGTGTTATAAATGTTTCTACACTTTCTAAATAACTGAAAGGGTTTGGGGAGAGCTGATTGTACAGGGATGTAAGGAGTGGGTGGACGAGGGACAGTATGTGAATTGCTCCATAGGAGGCTCCATGGAAGTGATGGATTATAAATGGTCATTATTTAGTACCATAAATATTCTATGATTCTAATTTATGCATCCATTTGTCATAACTTAACCTCTTTAGCTTGGTTATTTTTCAGGTGAATTTGCACTACAGCCCCTCCAAGACGAATATACTTCCTGAGGTACAGTGCAAACAGCAGAATGTTATAACCCATGCACAGTCTAACTAAAGCATAAACAACTATACCACCCTATGGAATTAAGGCTAACATCCCACTAGCCTGTTAAATTATTGTTGTACAACCGGATCTGAAAATTGAATTCAGCATCTGTCTTGAGATTGCTTGCAGAAAATTGAGTTTCATTAGATGCTGCATCAACTGTTCTGCCACCGACAAACGGACCCCACCACTAGAGATATATTTTCCTCCCCACCCCTATCTGCTTTCCGTAAAGACCATTCTCTCCGCAACTCTATTCCACATCCATCAAAGTTTCACCTGCACTTCCACACATGTCAATTACACTATCCAGTGCTCCCGATGCAGTCTCCTCTACACTGGGGAGATAGTTTGTCTACTAGCAGAGCGCTTCAGAGCACATCTCTGGGATACCCGCACCGACCAACCCACCGCCCTGTGGCCGAACACTTCACTCCCCTTCCCACTCTGCCGAAGACATGCAGGTCCTGGGCCTCCTCCACTGCCACTCCCTCACCACCCGACGCCGGAGGAAGAATGCCTTATCTTCTGCCTCGGGACCCTCCAACCCCAGGGCATCAATGTGGATTTCACCAGTTTCCACATTTCCCCTCCCCCCACCTTACCCCAGTTTCAACCTTCCAGCTCAGCACCGTCCTCATGACCTGTCCTACCTGTCAATCTTCCTTTCCACCTATCCACTCCACCCTCCCCTCTGACCTATCACCTTTACCCCCACCTCCATCCATCTACTGCACTCTCAGCTACCTTCCCCCCAGCCCCAAACCCTCCTATTTATCTCTCCGTCCCTGAGGTTCCTGTTTTGGTACCTCTCTACCTGGTAAATTATGAGGGACAGTCCAGGGCATGGATGGGTTTTCTGCCACCCTACATTGTGATGTGCTCACTTCATCACTGAGTATCTGCCTGGCAACAATGGAGGAGGGTGAAGAGGAAGAGTATGCGTAACATCCAGCCCACATAATCTGGTCGTTCCTTGATTGTTGTGTGTGGGACCTTGCCGTGTGCAAATTGTTTGGTGCATTTCCTACAGAGCTGGTGCAGACCCAATGGGCTGAAAAGCCTCATTCCTCACTGGAACAATTCTGTGATCGAGAAAGTATTGGCAGCAAAACGTGCTGAGGGATTTGGAGTTTGCGAAAGGTGTTATCAAAATGCAAATTCTTTCTGTCCTTCCATCTACATCCAGTTCAGTATCTCACCTCAGTTACAAAGAGTTCCTCCATATTTCTGTAGGCAGTGCTGGTGTTGTTGTTGAGGTCTTCAGTAAAGTTCCAATTGATGATTGAAATTGAAGCTCTGAATGCAATAAAGGCTGAAAAGTCAACAAATTGAGACATTCAGTTATTATAAAACTACCTGTGGCCATTCAGGATGAAAACATGAACATATGTCATGCAGTAGTGAAAGGTATGATAGAAATACAAGTCCTCCTTTCATTTAAAATCCTTCTCTGTCATGTACAGGTCTGGTGAAGCCTACAATACTGAAACCTCAACATTTGTCTTTCCTTTTTACAGATACTGATTGGGCTGCTGTGAATTCTAATTGTTGCAATTTCTCATTTGGACTATATTCCCTGCTCCACAACTTCAACCAATCTACACAGAGACAAATAAACATCTCTAATACAAAAGATGCGGAGAACAGTTGAAAGGTTAGAGCACAAAAATAGGTCACTCATTCCAACATGTCTGCATCGGCTGAGTAAAGTAGTCATAGAGCCATAAAGTCATTGAGTTTTACAGCGCAGAAAATTGGCCTATGTCCCTCTAAACCCTTCCTATTCATGCACCCATCCAGATGACTTTTAAATGTTATAATTGTACCAGCCTCCACCACTTCCTCTGACAGCTCATTCCATACACGCACCACCCTCTGCATGAAAAAGTTGCCCCTTAGTTCCCTTTTAAATCTTTCCCCTCTCACCCTAAACCTATGCCCTCTAGTTCTGGACTGCCTCACCTCAGGGAAAAGTTCTTGTCTATTTACCCTTTCCATGCCCCTCATGATTTTATAAACCTCTGTTTATAATTCCTCAGCCTCCAACACTTCAGGGAAAACAGCCCCAGCCAATTCAGCCTCTCCCTATAACCTCCAACCCTGGCAACATCCTTGTAATTCTTTTACGAACCCTTTCAAGTTTCATGATTTCAAATAAACCTGATGGACTATAACCTGGTGTCGTGTGACCTCTGATTTTATCCATCCCAGTCCAACACCGGCACCTCCACATACCCAACACTTCAAGCACACTTGCCCTCTATATCTGCAGATTGTGCACTGGACTCATCAGGCATCTTAGAAGAAATTGCCTCAGAAGAGAAGAAGGAAGGAGAAAATTAACACAGTTCTTAATTGCATTACTGTGGTCCTGATCAAAACTTCTTTATGTGTTAAGAAAAAAAGATTAAATAGTCTGTGCAGCTGAAAGCTTGGGATAGATGCTATCTAGAATCAAGAGTGTTGTGCTGGAAAAGCACAGCAGATCAGGCAGCATCCAAGGAGCAACAGAATTGACGTTTTGGGCATAAGCCCTTCATCAGGAATGAGGGTTATACCCAAAACGTCGTTTCTCCTGCTCCTTGGATGCTGCCTGACCTGCTGTGCTTTTCCAGCACCACATTCTCAACTGATCCCAGCATCTGCAGTCCTCACTTTCTCCATAGATGTTATCTAGACCTTGCCCTGCTAGTGACCTTAGTTTAAAAGACGAATGCATGACACTGTAGCTAATCATTCAGACCAGTTTAAAGTGCTGTATTTGCTGTTAAAATTGAAATGTATGCAATGGGTTTAAGGTGAGTAAGAGGGAAATACAGAGGAACCTCAATTATCCAAACGAGATGGGCAGGCAGTATTTCATTCAGATAATTGATTATTCACATAAGTGACTCAATGCCTCTCCTCTGGGACTTGGAGTTTTCTGAAGTTTCCTTTTTCCTCTCTGTCTCAGGGTTTGTTTCTGAGCAGACACAGACTTGTGTGTAAGGGACCTGCAGCATTGCTGTAGCCTCTCCCCACCGTTGCCTCACTTCAATGGGATTGACAGAGTGAGCACTTGCTATGTCCGCGCCCCATTCAGGAGACTAGGTAGCAGCACACCACACAACACTGCCCACACCCCCACCCTGCCCCCCCACGCACCCCCGCCCCCACCCCTGGAATGGAGACATAGCCAGACTGGACACCAACAGCAAGACTGCTGCTACCTTTGGGGGGGGGTGAGTCTCAAAATACCACACACACACACACACAACTTTTTGACAAGTTCCCATCTGCCCTGTACAGGACAATGTTGGAGAGATTGTCTGGGGAAGGGGGGGTTTAGGGTACACCCCTGTGTGGAACTCCAGGGAAAGTTTGAGGAGAGAGAGAGGGCAGGTGGTCAGTCATTTGGAGACGGTGCCTGGGCTCCCATCAATGTCCAGGACTGTTCTTGGCAGCATTTCAGTAAGCAGAGTTCATTTTTAATCATTGTAAACAAAAGATGTGATTAGTGTTGGTAACACCTCTTTGATGTAATGTTTTTATCAGGACCTTGAGATCTTCAGATAATCCAAAATTTGGATCATTTTTATTCGGATTATCGAGGTTCCTCTGTATTTGAACAGACAAATTAGGAGCAGGAGGAGGTCTCTCAAGCCTGACAAGAAAATGACTTAGAAGTAGAATTACTGTTGAGCTGTCACTTTTGGAACAAAGCAAATCGAATTCTGGGCCGAGCAAAAAAAAGTCAAACAGTAAAATAATACCCAATCCAGTTAGTAGCAAGCTCCCTCTGGACTCGGTAGGGTTTAGACATATGATTTAATGAACACTGAAGCAGTACTGAGGATTTGCTATTTTGTTGGCAGCATCTTTAAACAAGAAACTAAGAATCTGATCAATATGTATGCTGGCTGCTGCGATTGCCTGAAAAATGGCAATGCCAACTCTTCAATGGCAGTGAGAACAAAGTCCAACTGATGCCACATTTCATTCTGTTAATGGAATAAAACTATAATTTTAGATTGAAGAAACAGCTAGATGATGGCAGGCATGGTAGAGAGGGCTCGGTGAATTGGGAGGGCTGATGTATTGCCCTTGATGAGGTTGCAGTAATGATCCTGTGCAAAATGTCTTACAGCAATTCTATTCTGGGCAAATGGCATATAGTGTCCAGGTGCTCTATTACGAGAAGGAAGATTCACCCTGGGCAGCTCCACTATCAGAGCACTATTGACAATACCCTGGCAACAGCCTGTCCTTTAGGCAGGAAAGCAGGTGGGGAAAATATCTTAATCAGGAAGTCTTGTGTGAAACTCACAGCAAATGCATCAGGAAACAAGTAACAATGATCTTATATTCTGCAACAGCGAGACATCTTAAAAGACCCATTCAAATACCTAGGGCTGAATATTACATATTTTTCACTAATTGTGAGTTGCATTGAGTTTTTGTGGAGGGATTTTTGCCATGAGGCTTTGTGGGATTTCTTGCTGTATCTTTCAAAACACACTTTTATAAACTACCTACCCTGTTCTCTGGTGTCCCTCACATTCAATCTGTCCTCACCTTACCATGTGTTGTTTCCTGAACAACTCACCATTCAGCAGATATCCACCGAAGAACCAGCATACCTTAAGACCACACTATCTTTGAAAGGCTGCTGTGCACCCTGATGAGCACCTGCATTCCGAAGTTGCTTTGCTTGATCAAGGATGGACTCTAAACATGTTGGAGTAGGGGGAGATAGCACTATGAGTTTTCAACAGGTAGCTGGTGGTTCTAGTCAAGGAAGTAGTGCAAAAGAGAGGTCTCCTCTTCCTAGAAGACTGGCAGAGGGGGCTGTATCACCAGACTATGCTCCCACACTTTGTAAGCCTAATGTTCCCCACAGGGTGTCAATATCTAAGCTGGTAGGGGAGTGCAGGAGGCAGCTTCGCTAATGCTTCCTCTCAAGCCTCGGTACTCTCAACCTCAGAGGCTGAGAAGATGACTTCTGTGGAGCCAGTCATTTCTCCATGTTGGTGGGCATTCTGCTGATATCTGAAAGAAATATGAGTGAGAAAGCATACTTTCTCCAGCTTAGCTTCACTGCCAAGCAAGCTCCTTCCATGCCAGTTGTGCAACCAAGGAGTACATGTACTGGTGCCATGGGCAGGAAAGGAAGAAGAAAGTTTATTGAAGACACTTGACAATACGCTGCATATTATTTGGTATTTTACTACAAATGGCATGGTTTTGACTGTACATTTGGTTGTTTGGGTGGCTCAGAATGTCATTATTCCAGCTTGAAGCATTACTTCATGGTCACACAGAATGTATGATGGGTTGAGAGCTTGTTGCAGCACGTGGAAGCAAGATGAACAATGGTGTCCTGCTGACAGCATTGGCCCTCATCCTCCAATATCCCCTTTCTTTTCCTAGCCTCTGTGTCCAACAGTGTTGCTGTGAATGAAGTGGTCAGTGATGTCTGGGGAAGGAAGGTGCACAACATACAGGGAGTCAATGCAATGGGATAGCCAGGGATTTGGGACCCCACAGATCTGTGCTCTGTACAGTGCATGGGGTTGTGTGTAATATTCTTGCACTTTAAAGGCCCTTGCATCAATGAGTTCTACAGCCCTCTTCCTCACAGGCACAGACACTTACCCCACCAGCTCCAAGGGTGATTGCATTCATTTTCTTTCACATTGCAACCTTTTGAATTCCAGCACGATGGAAGGAGACAGAGTGCTCTTCAGCCAGTAGCTTCCAACCATTGTCTCAATATGTCTGTAAGAACCAAACATCCTGACAGCCCTCCCAGTGAACCTCATAGGCATGTTGTGTCCCTATCTCGCAAGGTCCCCACTCAACCCATCTGCATGTGCCTACCCCTGCCCCCAGTTATATGGAGTCACCATACTAGATGACTCCTTGCTTCTGACCATGGAGGGATTCCCCTCCCACATGACTCCTTTCCAATAATGCAATACATATCCCCTCCATGTGAATATTGTTGCCCAACTTCACAATTGTTACTCCCCATCCCCCACCCCCCAGTCCAGAAGAATAGTTTACCAAGTCCCCAGAAGCAGCCCCCTTTCCCATAGTTTCTCTGGACTAACCCAAGAGACAGACCGTGACCCATCTCCTCAATCAACCTAACCAGACAATCTTAGATGAGAAGTGCCCAGACACCTGACTGGTGGCTATATATCTCCAAGACTGCATTAGACCTACTCCCAGACTAGTCACTATAGAGCCAAAGATGAAACTGACTCCCCAGACTGCAGAGACACAGGTCCCCTGAATGAGAAAGCCCCAATTGGCTGTCTGACTGTAGCCAATCCATGGACTTGTATTGATTACTGCCTTTGATTTACTCTGCTGGACCTCCCTGACTGACAGCTGCCTCAATGTATTTCAGTGAGAACTGCTCTCCTAAGACTTGACATATGGATGCCTGCTTGCTGCACATACAATGAGTTTGCCACATAAGTTGCTGGCATATGGTGCAGGTGTGTCATTTACGCAGCACGGTAAGATCCCTTGACTGAGAACTACTGAGAGCAAGGCAAACTGCCCAGTTGTGTGACTGCATAAATTGGCAAGGCATGGATAGTGTGAGCATCCAGATTGGTGCTACATAAGCAAGTGCTCAGAGAACAAGCAAGCAACCATGCAATGTAGCCTGGTCCAATCGGTGAACTGTATGCCTGTCTCTGCAAGCAAAATGTCCTTGCTGCAGACTTATAGAGTCATACAGCATGGAAACAGACCCTTCAGTCCAACTTGTCCATTACGACCAGGTTTCCTAAACTGAACTAGTCCCATTTGCCTGCATTTGGCCCATATCCCTCTAAAACCCTTCCAATTCATGTTGTGATTGTATCCGCCTCTACCACTTCCTCTGGCAGCTCATTTCATAAACACACTACCCTCTGTGAGAAAAAGTTGCCCCTTAGGTCCATTTTAAATCTTTCCCCCAACCTTAAACTTATGTCCTCTAAGTTTTGGACTCCCCTTACCCTATGAACAGGACCTTGGCTATTCACCTTATCTATGCCCCTCATGGTTTAATAAACGTCTATAAGGTCACCCCTCAGTCTCCATCTCCAGGGAAAAAAGTGTCAGCCTATCCACCCTCTCCTTATAATTCAAACCATCTGTTCCCAGCAACATCCTCGTAAATTTTTTCTGCACCCTTTCTAGTCTAACAACATCCTTCCTAATTGTTGGTGCGCCCTGCAGTGCAGCTCTGTGCTTTCCTACACATGAATCAGAGAGGAGCCATGATGGTTGTGAGGGTTGGCAAATGCTGGATGCCAATGTCCATGGACGAGGGGTGCATGCAACTGGTGCACATTGATCATACACTGAGATACTATTCGTCCGAAAGGACACACATCAAGTGGTGAGCTGAAGTCGCCAGGTACCACTCTGATTTCCATGTCAAAGATTTCTCAATGTCTAGCTTATTTGGCATATTTTGTAAGATAGGAAACAGAACATTAATGAGGGGAGTTGGTCCATTAACAATGCATTTAATAAGCAATAATCCCCCTTGATTAGCAACTTGGCACTATCTCGCAAGAAACTCTCTATGCTGCTCAGCAGAAGCAAAAAAGGTAGAGCAAGATGCTCTCAGCTGTAAGATAGACCACACTGAACTTCTTGTCCGATTCTGCCGAAAATGCACCATACTCCACATTCCTCAGACCTCTATAATATTCCACCTCTAGGAAATAAATAGATTTATCAAGAGTAATCTCAAAATAGGTGAAAATCTTTCCTGTCTAACAAATTGAGATTGATATCCTATAGTTTAACAGCATTGTCAGGGATTGGGCGTTCCTGCAAGATTTAAAAATTGGGTGCTTAATAAATCTTGCAATTCAAAGAATCTTTTAATTGCTCTTCACATCACCCTTTTGTGTTGAAAGTCTCTATCAGTCATGGACGGTGTATATGATCTAACCTGATCTCTGAAACCAGCAATGAAAAAATACTTTGTTTGCCTGACTGCCTAGCTTTCTGCCCTGAAGTAAAAGTTTTTTACTCCTGTAGTTCTGACATTTGTATGCTAACCACTAGAGAAAATATTTAGAGCTTTTTGGATGACATTGCCCTCCAAATGAGTTTGTCAGCCATTTAGTCTTTACCCATTCAATAATTTTTTAATGTAGTGTTGCTTGCATTATACTATAAGAATCAAACTTGCAGAGACATGCAACAGTGCTTTATAAATTACCTTCCTTTTCATAACGTGGTGCAGCCGTTCTGCACCTGCACAAACAGGTAACAACATGAATTATTGGTTAATCTATTTTTTTAACTTTTTTTTGATTGAGGGAGGAACATTGGCTAGGACACCAAGGGGAATTTTAGCTTTCTTTTGAACAGTGGGATCTTTATAAACCAGAGAGTCAGGTGGGTAGTCCCTTGGTTTAATCGTACACCCAAAGAATGACACCTCTAATAAAAGTGCTTGGATTGAAGCTGATGCAAACTACAAATGAGCTACAAGACAGAAAATAAATCACAGAATTGTTACAGTACAGAAGGCGGCCTCTTGGCCCTCTGTCTGCACCAGTTCTATTGCCTAGTGCCAATCTCCTGTTTTTTCCCCATATCTCTACACACCATTGCTATCCAAATAATGATCCAATCTCCACTTGAATGCCTCAATTGAACCTGCCTTCACCAGCTGTCCAGGCAGCACATTCCAGACCCCAGCAACTCGCTGTGTGAAAAGGTTTTTTTCTCACATCACTCTTGCTTCATTTGCATAGCACTTTAAATCTTTGCGCTCTCCCTCTTTTTCCTTTTATAAGTGGAAACAGGTTCACCCTATCTACTTTGTTCAATTTGCTCATGATCTTGAAAACCTCTATATTTCAGCCTTCATCTCTCTAAGAAGAACAGTCCCAAATTCTTCAGCCTATCCTCATTACTGAAGTTTCTCAGTCCTGGAGCAATTCTTGTAAATCACTTCTGCACGCTCTCCAATGCGTTCATATGTTTCCTGTCGTGTGGGGCCCACAACTATGCACAATACACCAGCTGAGGTCTAATGAGTGTCTTGTACAAGTTCAACATCACTTTTTTGCTCTTGTACTTTGTGTCCTAATAGTTCAGTTGGCTGGATAGCTGGTTTACAATTCCTATACCAACTATGGTTATCATGAAGGACTGTCTTCAACCTCTCTCGTTGCCTGAGGCTTGGTGACCATCAGGTCAAACCCAACACTAGTTGTCTCTTCCTAACGAGAGAGCAGCCCTATGCTTTGATAGGATTAGAGCGACTTTATCTTTTACTTTGTGCTACTATTAATAAAGCCGAGAAAACTGTATAATTTATTAACGACTCTCTCCATCTGTCCTGCCACTTTTCGTGATTTGCACATAAACACCCAGCTCCCTCTGCTCCTGCACCCTTTTTAGAATTGTATCTCCTATTTTATATTGTCTTTCAATGTTCTTCCTACCAAAGTGCATCACACTATTCTGCATTGAACTTCATCTGCCATCTCTCTGCCCACTCCACCAACTTTTCAATGTCCTTTTGGAGCTCCACACTGTACTCTTCACAGTTTACAAGTCTTTCAAGTTTTATGTCATCTATAAGTCCTGAAACTGTCTTCCGCACATCAAGATTCAGACAATTAGTAATTATCAGGAAAAACAAAGATCTCAATACTAACCCTGGGGTATTCCATTACAAAGCTTACTGCAGCATGAAAAATATTGAATGACCATAATTCTCTTTTTACAATCACTCAACCAATTTTGAATCCAAGGAATTCAGTGAGGCAGAGGTCAGGTGTGGCTCAGTTGGTGGTATCCTCATTTCTGAGTCAGTATTGGTTGCGGGTTCAAAAATCTCAGATGATATTGCAGGGAGTACTGCACTGTCAGTTGTGCCAGCTTTCAGATGAGATATTAAACTGTCTTGCCTTTCAGTGGTAGTAAAAGGCCACAACACTTATTTCAAAGAAGCGAAAGGTTGATTGGATAGGGGAGTTCTCAGTATCTTGAGCCAATATCATGAAAAGAGGTTGTGGGATCTTGCAGTGCTTAAATGGGTTTTTGTGTTTCTTTTGCTACAACAATGTACACTTCTAAAGTGTTTCTTTGACTGTAAAATGCTTTGGGACAATCTGAGGGCATTAATGGTGCTACAGTAATGCAAGACTTTCTTTTCAACTTTAACGAGGAAGGAAAATCTTTGAGTGCCTTAACAGCTCTATGAGCAAGCTTGTGTGGATTAAAATGATTGCCAAATGATGTGCTTGTTTAAGCGCATCATGTCACAACAGCAATTGTGCTGAAATGTGAGATTCCAGTTTTTTTCCCAAAGCTGTACCTGGGTATGACTTTTACTGCATTAATTTTGTTTAACTGGACCTTTCCTGCTTGAATACTCTAAGATGAAATACTACAACAAATTCTTTCAGTGAAAAAAAGATTATTGGGCCACACCCTATACTCTACAGTTCTCCTCCATGAATCATCATGTGGTTTTGGGCCAGCAGCTACAGAACACAGAACTCAAATGAGGCAATGGCTTCAAGTTGCCCAGTCCAAACCTGCCTTATACTAATGTAAAAATAGTTAGGCAGGTCCAAACTAGGCCTCACATTGCTATTGGTTTAATTGGCAAGCATGAAAACAGGATTGTTTTACTGCTCATATTACATTTCTAAAAACTCCCAGTTAAGCAACGCCTAGCTGAGGCTGTCTGATGTAAAATTATTCTCATCCTGTTTTTTTTTGATTGTAACATCATAAGTTGGGCCATCAGTTATCTTCACACTGAACTGGCAAAACTGCACATCTCAGAATAGAACAGTGACAACAATTGCCTTCGTACTGAGCTTTAATGTGGTAAAGCCTCCTGCGATACATTGCAGAAATATAATTGGAACAAGTTTTAGAAGAAGCAATGTAAGGAGATAAGAGGACAGATCTTAAGAAAGGTGGATGTGTGGAGAGGTTTAGTAATTGAATTCCAGAGCTTACCCTTTCGACATCTGAAAACATGGGCTCCTAATTGTGCAGACCTGAGAGTTTTGCATCCACACAAAACAGAGTTCTGACTGAACAGAATGTGGTAAAATTGGGGGTGCACAAGAGGCCAGAATGGGAGGAGTACAGACATTTCAGAGATAGGGAGAGGCAAGCTCTTGGAGAAACGATCAGAATTTTAAAATTTTTGTGTTGCCAGATAGGAAGGCAACAGAGGTGATAGTCAGCACAGGGGTGCTTGGACTGTGGGACTTGCTAGAGTCGTAACCAAATGGATGGAGAGTTGCTGAAGTAAAATGTGGTTGATTGTATCAGAGGTGACAGAGTGGTCAAGAAAGTAAAAAATGGTAATTTGATTTTGACACACACAGGATGTGATTTCACATGAATTGAACATCCATATACAACCATGTGTTCTCTTATCTACTCTGCTAATTGGAACAGGAGCAAAGAAAAGAAAGCAACAAACAGTATCAGCCAACATGGGGCCAAGAATGGAAGCTGTGTGGTCAAAGGTTTAGTGGGATTAAGATCAAGACAGCGGGAGGTGTGTCTCATGGACAAGATGAGCTTAGACATGGTACGAGGCAGGATAGGATTTCAGGGCTAAGGAGTAGGGAAACATTTGTTTGACATGGTGGGCTTGGGAAAGGGAGGAAAGTGGCAGAGACAGGTTAATGTATGGTCGCAACATTTGGGACAAAACTGCACAGAGAATTCCTCACCTTGCAGTGGATGAAGCAAAACATAGAGTTATAGAGTTGTACAGCACAGAAACAGATCTTTTAGTCCAACTCGTCCATGCCAACCAGATATCCTAAATTAATCTAATCCCATTTGTCAGCATTTGGCTAATATCCCTCTAAACCCTTCCTATTCATATACCCATCCAGATGCGTTTTAAATGTTATGATTGTACCAGTCTCCACCACTTCCTCCGGCAGCTCATTCCATACATGTACCACCCTCTGATTGAAAACGTTGCCCCTCAGGTGCCTTTTAAGTCTTTCCCGTCTCACCTTAAACCTATGCCCTCTAGTTTTGAACTCCCCTACCCTGGGGAAAAGACCTTGCGTATTTACCCTATCCATATCTCTCATGATTTTATAAACCTCTATAACGTCACCCCTCAGCCTCCGATGCTCCAGGGAAAACAGCCCCAGTCTATTCAATCTCTGCCTGTAACTCAAACCCTCCAACGCTGGCAACAGTGCTTTAACCCTACACGAGTTGACAAGTTTAATCTCCAATAAAGTACGAATAATTTGATATAAACATTCACTGCTTAGAGTCAAGTTGTGTGAAAATATTGGATTTAAAAAGAAACATTGTTGATTGGGCTCCTTTAACACACAATTCTATGTTTAGAGTTTTGAACTGCGTAACTGGCTGGAGCTTGGAAGCAGAAGGAGACCATTTAGCCCCTTTAGCCTTTTCTATGATGCATTGAACTATGGTTGATCTGAGACCCAATTCCATTCTAGGATAGCTAGTGACTTCTGAAAGTTGCACTCTCCTACATCGACATTTGTTATGCATGCAGGTCAAATTGATGAGGCTGGTTATCTTTCCCACTTGACCTTTTGTTATAACAGTGATGATTGATTTCAGTCCTTTAGAATTTGTATAGACAAGAAGCTTCCCGAAAAGCTGAGTTTAGATCAATGAACAGGAGAAGGGCAGGCTGATTTCCATAAAAACTATATATGGGCACTGACAGAAGTATTTGGTTTTTACAATTTTTTTTGTCTGGTATTGGTGTACTTTAAGCTAATGGTGAAGTGCTGCCTCTTTCCTCATTCCCAGATAATAGTCAATTCATTACTCTTTGCCTGCAAGGGTTTTTGGTACAGAGTATGACTGCACACACCCTGTGAGGAAATATGCACTCAGGCAGTTATTGACCACCCTGACTAGTTTGGGAGCATTCCTCCCAGTATTTATTTTACTCTGCAAAATCACACCACATTGAGTTAGAAATGTGACCAAAACAGGTTCCATTCAAAAAGGACATATCAGCTCAAAATAAATGTGTTTTAAACAAAGCCATTGTATTCCTTTTTTGTGACTATCTCATAAAATTCAAAAGATGCTTATTACAAGGACAGACAAATAAGTTCAAAAATATCAGTTTCATAAGCCTGTAATGCAAACGATTAATTTGTTAGCATTTTTGGAACTTTTTGCTCTGGTAATTCACCATATCAAAGGGCTGGGACAACACGTATACAATTTTGGGCTTTTTACCCATCAACAAAGTGTTGTAACTTACTTACCCAACCCTGAGCTCTGATCCATGTTCATAAGTTTAGGGATATGTATACTTAACAGTGGAATAATCTGCACTTCAAGCATTCAGGTTCAACTTCAAGTATACATTTATATGGACTAATGCCCTCTCTGGTCTGCCCCCAAGCATACCTCAACTCCAAATTCAGAAGCGCATCTCCCTACTTCACCAGTGTGACATATTCTATTTCCAACCACAGCCAGCTTATGAGCTCTGAATGAAAGTGCCTGTTCGGGTCAGAGTCATGAGCACTAGGGACTGGATTGAGGTTTTCATTGGACATGTCTTTATACAGTGACTAAAATCAACACATAATTTTTATGTGGTTGCATTGAATCTTTAAAAATCTTTATGGTGATTGACAAAAGAAGCAATGATGAGGTATAAGGCAGACCTTCATGTAGGAAGTGGTTACAATCCGGAATGCTCTGTTTGAACCATGGTGGAGGCAGATTCAACCACAAGGGTATTGGATCATTACCTGAAGAGAAACATTTTTCAGGACGACAGGGAAAATGCAGAAAAGTGGCACAAGGTTCTTGTAGACAGCCAACACAGATACAACAGTGTGAATGATCACCTGTGTTTTAACCATTCTATTTTTCTATGAAAGCTTTCCAAAATTTCTAACAGCAGTGACACGGGGGGGTTGTGGGTGGATGAGTTCAGCTGGAGTAATGATAAGTGACAATATGTTTGAGCTCCACATATTGAGATTTGATTGCCCTATATCCTTCAGAAAGAGTGTAGAGTTAAACAAAGATCTACATTAATATAGCACCATTCACAAACTCAGGATGTCCCAAAGCAGTTTGTAGTTAGTGAAGTGCTTTTTTGAAATACAGTCACTATTGTATTGCAGTAAGATATCATAAATAGCAATGTGTTTAGATAATTTTTTTTCAAGTGATTAAGGGATTAAATAAGAGACAAGACACTGGGGCTAACTTCCTATTTTTCTTCAAAACAGCTCAAAAGGATATCTTATGTCCTTGAGAAGGAAGACAAGGTGTCACCTGAAAGATAGCATCTGTGACAATGCAGCATTCCCTCATACTTCCACTGGAGTTTCAGCCTGGATTTTTATGCTCATGTCTTTGGAGCGGAGTTTGAACTGACAATCCTCTAACTCAGAGGCAGAGGTGTTGTCAACTGAAGCACCGACTAACAATTTAACTATTCCTGAACATAGAACCCACTTTCTTCTGTGCCCTAACTCTGAAGACAAACACATAATTTATGTTTAAACTCTAGTGCAATGTTGAAGGAGTGCTGCACTGTTTGAGGTGCCATTTTTCAGATGAGACATTGAAGCAGACTCCCATCTGCTCCCTTGGTAGATGTAAAAGTTCTTGGGGCACTATTTCAAACAGGAGCTGGGAAATCTTCCTTGGTGTCCTCGCCAAACTTTATCCCTCAATCAACATTACAGTAAACAAATAACCTGCTTATTATCATACTATGTTTGTGGGAGCTTGCCATGCACAAATTGGCTACAACATTTCCTTCATGACAAAAGTGATTATATCAAGAAGCACTTCAAGAGGACACAATTAGTCAACAACCGAGATCTATGTGAACTATAAGGCTGAAGAAAGAAACAAAGCAAGGCAGTGAGTGAGGTCGTGCAGAAGGTTGAAAATGAAGATAAGAATAAAATTGTGCCATTGCTTAGCTGGAAGTCACTGTTGGTCTGCAGGAACAGGGGAGCTGAATGAGTATGAGCTCTTTTGAGTTAAGACCCAAGCAGGAGAGTTTTGAATTACTTCAGGTTCTGGAAAGCTGGAGAGGTCTGCCAGGATTGCATTAGAACAGTCAAATCTAGAGATAGTAAAGGCATGAATGAGGATTTAAGCAGCAGATGAGCAGAGACAGAGATGAAGCCAGGCAACGTTATGGAGGTGGAAATAGATAGTCTTAGTGATTGGGCAAATATCTGATCCAAAACACATCTTTATGTTTAATATGACATTGAGAACAGTCTGATTCAGCCTCAGACAGTTACCATTGTCAGGAAATGAAGTTTGGGACAGGAACCAAAGGCAATGGTTTCAGTCTTTCCAATGTTTAATTGGAATAAATTTCTGCTCATCTGACAATTTAGAGGTGGTGCAGCAGTTGAGAGAGGTGCTGAGGCAGAGATGGGTATCATTGTGTATATGTGGAAACTGTCGTAGTATTTCTTTGGATGATGTTGTCAAAGGGCACAGAGTGCCATGAGAAGTTGGAGAGGCGTAACTTGGGGGATGCCAACGCTAACAGTGCAGGAGTAGAAAGAGAAGTCATTGCAAACCCTTGTATCTTGATAGAATTAGATAAGAATGGAACTAGGTGAAAGCAGTCCCACCTAACTGGATGACAATGGAGAGATATCAGAGGAGGATGGTGGGGTCACCTTGTCAAAGGCTGCAGATAGGTCGAGAAGGATGAGGAGGTATAAATTACTCTTGTATATATAGATACTTGGGATAAAATAATAGCTACAATACACAGTAATAGCTAATGGAAGATGCTATCCAAAAGACACAGTCATAGATATCTGAGGATAATGTCTATAATTAATAAATACAAGGAGATGAAATCTGTAATTATAGTTACTGAGGTTAATTTCTGTGCTAGTATCAGTATATAAACTCAATATTCTGGGCATGTTCTGTAATATTATACCTCCCAGTCAAGATCAGAACCTATAGTGTTTAACATAGTTTTATTTGAGCAGTGAGCAGAGGTGATAATACCTGTTTATTCCTGTGTTGTGGCATTGAGTGCCATGTAGTATTATTTCTGTGTCATTCGATGACATTATTGTATTATGCAAACTGGTCCGTGAATAACTGAAAGCAGGAATTTCAATGAAGCGTGCAATGCTATCGAGCTTCCCTTAAAGGAAGTAAAAATTTGCTTATCAGTCACATCACTCCACCTAGCAACCCAGTTGATACCTGACTAGATCTTATCCTATTATATGCATTTCAATGTACCTTCCAAACACAACATAAAATGCTCAAACATAGTTTGAAATTTTAAAAGCATCATTGACAATTGTTGAATGAGGTGACCATTTTCCAAATAATCCCTTTGTTGCTTTGTTATTCTATATTAGGTGATGCAAAATAATTACCAAATGGAAAACATCTGCTTAAAAGTTCCTTCCAGCTTAGTCAAAGTAGCAAAGTTAACATGCTCTCATTAATTATTAGTCAAATAATGAGCTGGCTTCTGTGTTGGTGCTCTCATCTCCAAGAGAAAGCATCCTTGCTAAATAATGCTTCAGCTATAGCCAGATGTGTTTTGCATGATGTTATTGGGAGTGTAATTTTTTAAAAAAATTCCCTAAATCAGTTAATCAAGAATAGGAGGAGGCAATGCCCTGGTGGTATTATCGCTAGACAATTAATCCAGGAACTCCCCACATATGTTTGGGACACCACCCACGCCCTCCACCTCCTCCAAGACTTCCGTTTCCCCCGGCCCCCAATGCCTCATCTTCACCATGGACATTCAGTCCCTCTACACCTCCATTCACCATGACCAGGGCCTCTAAGCCTTCCATTTCTTCCTCTCCTGACATGCTCACCAGTACTCTTCCACTGACATTCTCATTCGTTTGGCTGAGCTGGTCCTCACCCTCAACAATTTCTCCTTCGAATCCTCCCACTTCCTCCAGACAAAAGGGGTAGCCATGGGCACCCGCATGGGCCCCAGCTATGCCTGTCTCTTTGTCAGCTATGTAGAACAGTCCATCTTCCGTAGTTACACCGGCACCACTCCCCACCTTTTCCTCCGCTCCATTGACGACTGCAATGGCACCACCTCGTGCTCCCGCGAGGAGGTTGAGCAGTTCATCAATTTCGCCAACACATTCTACCCTGACCTTAAATTCACATGGACCATCTCTGACACCTCCCTCCCCTTCCTGGACCTCTCCATCTCCATCAATGACGACCGACTTGA
>NC_057752.1:4084319-4091392 GCF_004010195.1 Chiloscyllium plagiosum
GGACCAGTTCCACCACAGAACACACCAGATGGCCTCCATCTTGAAAGACTGTAATTTCCTCTCCTACGTGGTTGATGATGCCCTCCAACACATCTCATCCACGTCCCGCACCTCCACCCTCAAACCCCACCCCTCCAACTGCAACAAGGACAGAACCTCCCGGTCCTCACCTTCCATCCCACCAACCTCCGTATAAACTGCATCATCTGCCGACATTTCTGCCACCTACAAACGGATCCCACCACCAGGGATATATTTTCCTTCCCACCCCTTTCCACTTTCTGCAAAGACCATTCCCTCCATAACTACCTGGTCAGGTTCATGCCTCCCAACAACCCACCCTCCCTTCCTAGCACCTTCCCCTGCCACCACAGGAAATGCAAAACCTGCGCCCACACCTCCCCCCTCACCTCCATCCAAGGCCCCAAAGGAGCCTTCCACATGGATCAAAGTTTCACCAGCATTTCTATAAATGTCATTTATTGCATCCATTGCTCCCGATGCGGTCTCCTTTACATTGGGGAGACTGGATGCCTTCTCGCAGAGCGCTTCAGGGAACATCTCCAGGACACCTGCATCAATCAACCCCACCGCCCCATGGCCAAACATTTCAACTCCCACTCCCACTCCCACTCTACCAAGGACATGCAGATCCTGGGCCTCCTCCACCGCCACTCCCTCACCACCCAACGCCTGGAGGAAGAACGCTTCATCTTCCACCTTGGAACCCTTCAACCCCAGGGTGGACTTCACCAGTTTCCCCAGTTCCAAACTTCCAGCTCAGCACCATCCTCATGACCTGTCCCACCTGTCAATCTTCCTTCTCACCCATTCGGTCCACCCTCCTCTCCGACGTATCACCTTTACCCCTTCCTCCATCCACCAATGCACTCTCAACTACCTTCTCCCCACCCAAGGCTTCCAGCCTCATTCCTGATGAAGGGCTTATGCCCGAAACTTTGATTTTCCTGCTCCTCGGATGCTGCCTGACCTGCTGTGCTTTTCCAGCACCACTCTAATCTTGACTTCAATTAATCCAGAAACTCAGCTAATATCCCAGGGTTTACATCCCGTCATGGCAGATGGTGGAGTTTGAATTCAATAAAGAATCTGGAATTTAAGTCTAACGATGACCATGAAACCATTGTCGATTGTCAAAAAAACTCATCTCGTTCACGAATGTCCTTTAGGGAAGGAAATCTGTTCTCCTTACCTAGTAAGACTACATGTGACTCCAGACCCATAGCAATGTGATTGACTCTTAACTGCCCTATGGGCAATTAGGGATAGGCAATTAGGGATGGCCAGTGACACCCTCATACTGTGAATAAATAAAAAAAGTACAGTTACTATGGTAGGTATCAGTAAGAATGATATCCTTACCAAGCATGCGTCAAGAAGTAAATTATGATGAGATACTGACAATAATCATCCTTAAGAAATATTAAATAACTTAGTTGTGAAAATAGAAAATGCTAGAAGATGTTCAGCAGGTTTAGAAGCTTTTGTGAAAAGAGAAAGAGAGCTAACACTTCAAAGCTGTGACCTTTCATTCGAATTGTCCTCATGAACTGGTCATTATCTCAATGTTGTTTGTAGGCAACTGCTGTGTGCAAGTTGACAGTCATGCTTCCTACTGCACTTCATTGGCTGTAAAGTGCTTGGGGCATCCTTAGGAGAGAAAGTGAGGTCTGCAGATGCTGGAGATCAGAGCTGAAAATGTGTTGCTAGAAAAGCGCAGCAGGTCAGGCAGCATCCAGGGAACAGGAGAATCGACAGTTCGGGCATAAGCCCTTCTTCAGGAATGAGGAAAGTTTGTCCAGCAGGCTAAGATAAAAGGTAGGGAGGAGGGACTTGGGGGAGGGGCGTCGGAAATGTGATAGGTGGAAAGAGGTCAAGGTGAGGGTGATAGGTCAGACTGGGGTGGGGGCGGAGAGGTCAGGAAGAAGATTGCAGGTTAGGAAGGCGGTGCTGAATTCGATGGATTTGACTGAGACAAGGTGGGGGGAGGGGAAATGAGGAAACTGGTGATGTAAGGTGCTATATAAATGCAACTCTTTCTTTCAATCAGAATGGATGAAGAATGGACTCTATCTGGAGCTCTGAAGCATTGAGCCACTGTTTAATCATTGTTTTGAAATCTGCATGATCTAACTGCACCACCTCACCATCTCCTTCCCTCTCTGTAGTCTGCAGATTACTTCAAAGAAGTACAAGTGTGCTAAATTGGAAAATAATCTAGAATTTTTTTATTTCCACTTGATCGTGTGCAGAAACAGTAATAGTCGAAGTCTACAAAACTTATCACTATCCAGACAGGAGTGTCTATTACATGCCTGATCCAATATGTGGGATATTGTTAAATCTGTCAGGCCAATTGCTAAATTCCCACTAAATTCTTCGCGAAAGAATGTGGTCTCCAGTTTATGCTTCACTCTTACCAATGCATTTTTCTGAGACAGCTACTCAAACAAGTATGCAGTTTTGGAAAATGTCGGGAGTGATGGACTCTCAGGGAAATGGAGCACTGACAGCCAGGTTTCTGGTACTGAGACTGCCTCTATTGTAATGAGGGGTACACCAAGTTCCAAGCGATTGATTGTGTTAGGGGACTTTCTAGTCAGAAGCACAGGCAGACATTTCTGCTGCCAACAGAGAGAAATCAGAATGGTGTGTTGCCTCCCAGGTGCCAGGCTCAAGGAGATGGTGCAGAATATTCCCAGAGGAGAGAGTGACCAGCAGGACGTAAGAGGAGAAAAAGTTGAGATTCTCAGGAGAGAATATAGGAAATTAGGAGATTAAAAAGTAGGTTCTCGAGGATAATAATATCTGGATTACTCCTGGTGCCACGTGCTAGTGAGAGTAGGAATAGGAGGATAGAGCAGATGAATGTGTGGCTGAGGGGCGAAGGATACACATTTTTGGATCATTGGAATCTTTTCTGGGGTAGAAGTGACATGTGTAAGAGGATGGGTTGCATCTGAATTGGAAGTGGACTAATACACTGGCAGGGAGATTAGCTAGAGATACTTGGGAGGGTTTAAAGTAGAAATGGGGTGGGGCGGGGGGGGGCTGCAAAATGTTAGTGAGAAAGAACATCAGTCTGAGGCTGGTGCAGTTGAGGAAAAGAGAAAGTCAAACAGTCAGGGCTGGCAAGGACAAAGCAGAGAATGAGGCAGGACTAATAAATTAAACTGCATTTATTTCAATGCAAGAGGCCTAACAGGGAAGGCAGATAAACTCAGAGCATGATTGGGAACATGGGGGCTGGGATATTATAGCTATTACAGAAACATGGCTCAGGGATAGGCTGGACTGGCAACTTACTGTTCCAGGGTATAGATATAAAAGGAAGGATAGAAAAGGGGGTAAGAAAGGAGGGGGAGTGACGTTTTTGGTCAGGGATAATACTACAGCTGTACTTAAGGAGGATATTCCCGGGAATACATCCAGGGAAGTTATCTGTGTGAATTGAGAAATAGGAAAAGGAAGGTCACCTTAATGGGACTGAACTATACACATGCCAATAGTCAACAGGAAATTGAGAAGCAAATTTGGTAGGAGATCACAGTTATCTGTAAGAATAATAGTGTTGTAATGGTAGGGGATTTGAACTTTCCAAACATAGACAGGGACTGCCATAGTGTTAAGGGTTTAGATTAGATTCCCTACAGTGTGGAAACAGGCCCTTCAGCCCAACCAGTCCACACCACCCAGACCTATTTCCCTCTGACTAATGCACCTAACATTATGGGCAATTTACCATGGCCAATCCACCCTAACCTGCACATCTTTGGACTGTGGGAGGAAACCGGAGCACCCGGAGAAAACCCACACAGACACAGGGAGAATGTGCAAACTCCACACAGACAGTTGCCCGAGGCTGGAACCTAACCTGGGACCCTGGTGCTGTGAGGCAGCAGTGCGAACCATTGAGCCACGGTGTTTAGATGGAGAAGAATTTGTTAAGAATGTATTAGAAAATTTTCTGATTCAGTATGTGGATGTACCTACTAGAGAAGGTACAAAACTTGACCTTCTCTTGGGAAATAAGGCAGGGCAAGTAACTGAGGTGTCAGTGGAGGGCATGTTGGGGCCAGTGACCATAATTCTATTAATTTTAAAATAGTGATGGAAAAGAATAGACCTGATCTAAAAGTTAAAGTTCTAAATTAGAGGATGGCCAATTTTGATGGTATTAGGCAAGAACTTTCAAAGGTTGGGTGGGGAGGGGGGCGGTATTCAAAGGTAAAAGGGCGGCTGGAAAGTGGGAAGTCTTCAAAAATGAGATAATGAGAGTCCAGAGGCAGTATTTTCTTGTTCGTATGAAGGGCAAGGCTGGTAGGTATAGGAAATACTGGATGACTAGAGAAATTGAGGCTCTGCTCAAGAAATAGAAGGAAGATATAGGGGCGGAGATTGAGTAAATCCTTAGAAAAGTATAGAGGCAATCGGAATATACTTTAAGAGGGAAATCAGGAAGGTAAAAAGGGGACATGAGATAGCTTTGGCAAATAGGTTAAGGAGAATCCAAAGGGATTCAACAAATACATTAAGGACATAAAAGTAACTAGGGAGAGAATAGGTGCCTTAAGATCAGCAAGGCCACCTATATTTGGAACCGCAGGAGATGGGCGACATCCGAAACGAGTATTTCATATCAGGAAATATCTCCTACTGAGGAGAAAGAAATGGAAGCTACAGAACTTGGGGAAATTAGATTAGATTACTTACAGATTAGATTACTTACAGTGTGGAAACAGGCCCTTCGGCCCAACAAGTCCACACCGACCCGCCGAAGCGCAACCCACCCATACCCCTACATTTACCCCTTATTACCTAACACTAAGGGCAATTTAGCATAGCCAATTCACCTAACCTGCACATCTTTGGACTGTGGGAGGAAACCGGAGCACCCGGAGGAAACCCACGCAGACACGGGGAGAACGTGCAAACTCCACACAGTCAGTCGCCTGAGTCGGGAATTGAACCCGGGTCTCTGGCGCTGTGAGGCAGCAGTGCTAACCACTGTGCCACCGTGCCGCCCAGTAAATAAATAGTGATATCTTGAAAAGCGTTCATATTACAGAGGAGGAAGTGCTGGACATCTTAAAATGCATAAAGGTGGATAAATCCCTGGGTGTACCCCAGAACTTTGTGAGAAGCTAGGGAAGTGATTGCTATGCCCCTCACTGAGATATCTGTATCACTGAGAGCCACAGGTGAGGTGCCAGATGGCTGGAGGTTGGCTAATGTGGTGCCATTCTTTAAAAAAGGTGATAAGGAAAAGTCTGAGAACTATAGACCAGTGAGCCTGATGTCTGTGGTGGAAATCGTGTCTCACTAACTTGAGTTTTTTGAAGAAGTGATGAAGAAGATTTATGAAGGCAGAGTAGTGTACGTTGACTCTATAGACTTCAGTAAGACATTCAACAAGGTTCTGCATGGTAATCTGGTTAGCAAGGTTAGATCACATAGAATATAGGGAGAGCTAGCGATTTTGTTACAAAATTGATTCATTGGTAAGAGAAAAAAGGTGGTGGTGAAGTGTTGCTTTTTGAACTAGAGACCTGTGACCAGCGGTGTGCCGCGAGGATCAGTACCGAGTTCACTCTGTTTTTGTCATTTACATAAATTATTTGGATGTGAATATAGGAGGTATGGTTAGTAAGCTTGCAGATTACATCACCTATTGCACTCTGAGATAACCTTCTTTGCTGTCCACTACACCAAAATGGGACCTTGATCAGATGGGCCAATGGGCTGAGGAGTGGCAGATGGAGTTTAATTTAGATAAATGTGAGGTGCTACATTTTGGTAAGGAAAATCAGGGCAGGACTTATACACTTAATGATAAGGTCCTGGGGAGTGGTGCCAGAAAAAGGGACCTTGGAGTGCAGGTTCATAGTTCCCTGAAGGTGGAGTCACAGCTAGACAGGCTGGTGAAGAAGGCGTTTGGTATGCTTGCCTTTATTGGACAGTGCATTGAGTGTAGGAGTTGGGAGGTCATGTTGCAGCTGTATAGAATGTTGGTTAGGCCGTTTTTGGAATACTGCGTTCAATTCTGGTCTTGCTGCTATAGGAAGGGAGTTATTAAACTTGAAAGGGTTCAGAAAAGATTTACAAGGATGTTGCCAGGGTTGGAGGGTTTGAGCTGTGGTGAGAGACTGAATAGGCTGGAGCTATTTTCCCTGGAATGTCAGAGGCTGAGGGGTGACTTTATAGATGTTTATAAAATCATGAGGGGCAGCGATAGGGTGAAAAGCCAAGGTCTTTTTCCTAGGGTAGGGAAGTTGAAAACTTGAGGGCATAGGTTTAATGTGTGAGGGGAAAGATTTAAAAGGGACCTAAGGTGCAACGTTTTCATACAGGGTGATGTGTCTATGGAATGAGCTGCCAGAGGGGAGTGGGGGGGGGCGGGGAGGCTGGTAAAATTTACAACATTTGAAAGGCATCCAGATAGACATATGAATTGGAAGGGTTTAGAGGGATATGAGCCAAATGCTGGCAAATAGAACTGGATTAATTGAGGATATCTGGTCAGCATGGATAAATTGGACCATCGGGTCTGTTTCCATGTTGCACATCTCTATGCCTAGTGACTCCACAGAACCAGAAATGTATGTTACTGTATCCTTTGTGCTGGAAAATAAGATGAATATGTATTTTTTAACTTATCTTGCAATTGTAAGAATTGAGGTGAAATATTTTATGATGGCCTTTGTTCTGTTTCTGCTGCTTGAATCCAAAATCTAAACTTATCTCTCCAGAACCATGAAGGGTCACCTGATGAAGGGGCAAGTCATAGAGTCATAGAGATGTACAGGACAGAAGCAGACTCTTCGGTCCAACCTGTCCATGTCGACCAGATATCCCAAACTAATCTAGTCCCACCTGCCAGCACCCGGCCCAGATCCCTCCAAACCCTTCCTATTCATATACCCATCCAGATGCCTCTTAAATGTTGCAACTGTACCAGCCTCCACCACATCCTCTGGCAGCTCATTCCATACACGTACCACCCTCTGCGTGAAAACGTTGCCCCTTAGGTCTCTTTTATATCTTTCCCGTCT
>NC_057752.1:4093285-4101010 GCF_004010195.1 Chiloscyllium plagiosum
AGGTGGATAAATCCCCAGGACCTGATCAGGTGTACCCGAGAACTCTGTGGGAAGCTAGAGAAGTGATTGCTGGGCCTCTTGCTGAGATATTGGTATGATTGATAGTCACAGGTGAGGAGCCGGAAGACTGGAGGTTGGCAAACGTGGTGCCACTGTTTAAGAAGGGTGGTAAGGACAAGCCAGGGAACTATAGACTGGTGAGCCTGACCTCACTGGTGGGCAAGTTGTTGGTGGGAATCCTGAGGGATAGGATGTACATATATTTGGAAAGGCAAGGACTGATTAGGGATAGTCAACATGGCTTTGTGCGTGGGAAATCATGTCTCACAAACTTGATTGAGTTTTTTGAAGAAGTATCAAAGAAGATTGGTGAGGGCAGAGCGGTGGATGTGATCTATATGGACTTCAGTAAGGTGTTCGACAAGGTTCCCCATGGGAGACTGATTAGCAAGGTTAGATCTCATGGAATACAGGGAGAGCTAGCCATTTGGATACAGAACTGGCTCAAGACAGAGGGTGGTGGTGGAGGGTTGTTTTTCAGACAGGAGGCCTGTGACCAAGTCTCTGAAAGCTTGTGATTTCAAATAAACCTGTTGGACTATAACCTGGTGTTGTGTGACTTTTGACCTCATCCACCCCAGTCCAACACTGTCACCTCCACATCATAACCATGAATTGGCATTGAATTATTGAAACCAAATTAGCATGTGTGTAACATCGCTGAGTCACGTACAATGATCTCCTTTGGCTTTGTGCATTTCTGTGACAGTGGGCTGGATTTAATGGAGCCTATCATGTAAGGAAATGCAGAAGAGGTTGCACCTCATCTCCAGAGGGTGGGAAAACCTTCCACACTTACATTGGAGGCACAAATGGACCTGTAGGGAAACCCATCTGCTCGTTGCAGCTTGTGAACAAGGGTTATTATTGAGCCAATGGCAACAGGTTATCTCTGAACCCACTGAAAATTATTGGTAGTGCAGCGATTAAGTGCAAGTGGCATGGTGTTTCTGTGCCTCAAGAAAGATGTCAGCCATGTTGGTTATCTCTGTGGTCTCCTTGAGGAAGGAGTACGGAGATCTCTTTCAACCCACTTAGCGCCCAGTTAAGGGACCCAGCATTAGGTAGTGTGATGGCTACGCAGCGCTATGCATTCTCTCATGATCCTATCTCCATTATCTCCATCTTGCCCTCGTTCACCCATGTCTTGGGTCTCTCACTGATCCTCTATCTCTCTCTGGGTGCATAATTGTCAGCAATCACCGATCCTGGTAGCTGCTACTGACCAAGGAGAGTTACCAGCCTCTGATTAGCTATATCTCTTGGTGGATAGAATATAATGTGGGAAAATGTGAGGTTATGCAGTTTGGTGGGAAGAATAGAGGAACTGAATATTATTTAAATTGAGAAAGACTGCAAAAATCTACAGCACAAAGGAATTTGGGGTACCTTGTACATAAACCACAAAACACCAGCATACAGATTCAACAGATAATAGGGAAGGCAAAAGGAATAAAATTTCAAAGGGAATAAAAATAGGGATGTCTTGCTAAATCTAAACAAGGCACTAGTTAGACTTCACCTGGACTGCAATGAGTAATTTTGATCCCCTTGTCAAAGGAAAGATACACTGACATTGTATACAATCCAGGGAAGGTTAACTAGTTTGATTTTGGGTGTGGAGGGTTTGTCTTGTGAGGAGAGGTTGAGTCAGTCACGCCTGTACTTGTTAGAGTTTAGGAGAATGAGAGGAGACCTAATTGAAACATACAAATTCTTAGGAGACTTGACAGGGCAAATATAGAAAGTTTGTTTCTCCTTGTGTGAGAACCCAGGACCAGAAGGTATAATCTCAGATTAAGGGCTCACTCATGTAAAACAGAGACGAGAAGGGATTTTCTCTCTCAGAGGGTAGTGAATTTGTGAAATTCTTTTCTGTTGAGGCTGGGTCGTTAAGTATATTCAAGGCTGAGACAGATTTTTAATCAGAAAAGCCAAAGACCTGCGGATGGTGGAAATCAGAAACAAAAACAGAAATTGCAGGAAAAATTCAGCAGGTCTGGCAGCATCTGTGGAGAGAAAGTAGAATCAACATTTTGGGTCCTATGACTCTCCTTCAGAATTTTCAGATTTTTAATCAATAAGGGCATCAAAGTATCTGTGGAAAAGGGAGGAATGTGGAGTTAAGGATTATCAAATCAGCCATGATCTCATTGAATGAGAGAGCAGACTCAATGGGCCTATTGGCCTACTTCTGCTCCTGTGTCTTATAGTCTTATGGGTGAGCATTCCATTGCTGGGGTCCTGTATCTTAGGGAAGGCCAGTTAAGTGCCTGACTGGCATTGATTCTGACGGACCTTCCCCTCTGAATCAAAGCCATTTTCCCATTGTTTCTCCAAACCAGGACAAAGTTGCATTGGAAACATTAAATTCCACCCAGCATCTCACAAAAACCACAAAAATAACCAATGTGGGATGCAGAAGTGATGCACTAGTGCAGTAGAGGTTGCAATTCCATGTCCAAGTATTCATCGAGTGGAGTTCATAATGTATACTTGTAACTAAGTGTCTCCCAGCTCTTTGGCTTATATTGATCGGAAAGACTTGTATTTATGTTATTCTTTTCACAATCACTGGGCAGCTTAAAATGTATCACTGTCAATTAAGTACTTTTATTGAAGTGTAGCTATTGTGTTGGAGAGGAAAACTTTACTTCACAAACTGCTGTGTACATACAAACATAAGAATTAGGAGCAGCCCCGTTAGCCTGCTCTGCCAATTGATACGATCATGGCTGATCTCATCTCAGCTCCAACTCCACTTTTTTGTCCATTCTCCCTAACGCTTTAACCCATTATTCATTAAAAATCTGTCTATCTTCTCCTTAAATTTACTCAATGCCTCAGTATCCACTGCACGCTGTAGTAGTGAATTCCACAGATTCACAACCCATTGAGAGAAGTAATTTCTCCTCATCTCTGTTTTGGATCTGCTTCCCCTTCTCCTCAAACCTCTTGTTCCAGATTTCCAACATAAGGAAACATTTATTCTACATTTACTTTGTCAATCCCCTTTAACATCTTGTATACCTCAACTAAATTTCTTCTCATCCTTCTCAACTCCAGAGAGTATAGACTTAAATTGCTCTATCATTCTTCATGAGACAACGCCCATATCTCTGAAATTAATCATGTGAACTTTATCTGGACTGCGTCCAATACAACTACATCCCTCCTCAAGTAAAGGGACCAAAATTGCATGCAATAGTTCATTAATGCCTTGTACAGTTGCAACAACCTTTCTCTACTTTTATACTCTTCCTTTAGAATAAATGTCAAAATTCCATTTTTCTTCCTTATTATCTGTTGATTCTGCATACTAGTTTTCTTTGATTTATGCATGAGGACATGCAGATCCCTTTGTGTTGAAGCAAACTGAAGTTTCTCTCATTTAGATAATAAGTTGTCTTTCTATTCGTCCAACCAAAATGGATAACCTTATATTTATCCACGTTAAACTTCATCTGCTAAATTCTGGCCCATTCACCTAACCTGTCCATATCCATTCATAAAATTTTTATTTCTTCATTACAACATAATTTCCTACTTATTTTAGTATAATCTGCAAATCTGGTGATAGTACCTTCTAACCCTGCATCCAAGTCGTTAACATTGATTGTAAATATCTGGGGCCCAAGGACCGAAGGCTGCCACACTCTACTAATTACATTTGCCTACCCAGAAAAAGACCCTTATATTTCCACTGTCTTCTTTCTGTTGATTAGCCAATCCTCTATCCAAGCTAATAAATTACTCCTAATCTCACATGATCATATCTTTTTAAAAATCTTTTGTGTAGCACCTTATCAAATACATTGTGGAAGTCCAGATATACTACATCTACAAGATCCCCATTATCCATATTGCTTGTTATATCTTCAAAGAATTCTAGCAAATTAGTCAAACCTGATTTACCCTTCATAAAACCATGTTGACTCTAACGGATTGTGTTTTGACTTTCCAAATGCCCTGTTATTACTCCCTTAATAATGGTTTCCAACAGTTTCCCAATAACATGTTAAACTCGCTCAACTGTAGATTCCTACTCTCTGCCTCCCTCCTGTTTTGAGTAAGAGTGTTACATTAGCACTTCTTCTGCATCCAGGGACTTTTGGAATATTATAAACAATAGATCCACTATGTCTGCTACCACTTCCTTTAAGATTCTAGGATGTAGGCCATAAGGCCCTGAGGATTTGTCTGTCTTCAATCCCATTAGTTTGCTCAGTACGTGATGTTCTAAGTTCCTCCTATTCTATAACCCTTCATTACCTCTTACTATTGGGATGGTACTAGTGTCCTCAACCATGAAAACTGAAGCAAAATATTGATTTAGCGAGTCAATCATTTCTGTGTTCCCCTCTAGTAACTCTCCAGTTTCATCCTTCAGGGGACCAGCATTCACTATAGCTACTCTCTTCCCTTTTATTCACTTATAAAAGCTTTCGCCATCTGTTTTTATATTTCATGTTTTGCTATTTCAATATAGATAATGAAATGAATGTATTAATGCATTTAAATGTAAGGACAGAACATACAACTTTATGAGGAATATGAATTATATCCATCTGTCTTGGTCCAATTACTTGCTTCCCTCTAAGATCGTCACCTGGTAACTGTGCTTTGTTTTGATTCCCTGTGTGCAATTTGGTCAGATACAAAGTACATTTAGTTGAAGAACTTGATACCTAGAATTTTTTATGGCCCATTAACCATCTGTTGGCACACTGCCTTCTCCTTTGATGGTGATTTTGTGTATAGCCAGAGTTAAAATTGTTCTGTTGTCATCCACTTCAGGTAAACCAGTTTTGTTTCGGCCATTGTAAATTTAAGATTAGTAAAACAGCTTGATTCAGTGTGACTGAAATATTAATGCTCAGGATGTTAAATATTTAAATCCCAGCACCAAAAGAAGCTTTCCATTTATCACTGATATACATCGTTAATATTATTATAAATCAAGATATCTGAGATGAAATAACTTCTGGTTGGGAATTAGACATTAAGATGGAAATCCATGTTTCATCATTCAGTTTTATCTTTCCACTGAATATCTTGGTTCCTTGTGCTTTCTATTGAATTCTATGAAAAGGAAATATTTATGTACAATATTCATGAGGTCATTTCTGTCCACCTAAAAGGACAGGCAGGCCCACGGCTTAAATTCTCATCCAGAAAATGTTCTGTACTCCTCAGTACTGCTGTAGAAGGTCAGCCTTAACTTTTGTGCTCACATCCAGCTCTGGATTCTGGTTCCAGAATCTTGATTTAGGGGCAAGAGTGCTCCCAACTGAGTCACTTTGACACATTATGCAGGGAACCGCTACATTGTAATAATCAGCAGCTTACAATCCTATCAAATCATGGAGCAGTAAAAGAAATGGAGGAAGGCTGAAGTAAAAATAGTAGCTATATTAAGACATGGAGGGAGGTGAGTAGGCCAAGAGATTTTAGGAAATAAAATACAGAAGATAGGGCAAAGAATCGGAGGAGGAAATGAGAAGGAGCAGTAATCTGGTGTAGGATATGTTCATTGCTGTAGGGCTGGGGAAGGTCACCCCAACGGGGTGTAGCAATAATGCTGAAATTTGTAAATCATGAGCAAAGTGGCTGGAGGACAGAATGAATTAGGAGCAATGCTGTACACATACTTCCATGGTAAGTGCTTTTGGGACAAGAGGGCACGAAAAGCCAAAAGGAAGTCAGTTAAGAAATCCTTATCCTCCTGAAACATTGAGGGATCACCTAGAGATTGTGTTATGTCATGCCATGCCATGTCTTGTTCAGCTATACCGCGCCATGCTGTATCATGCCCTGTATTCCTAGATAATTAAATTAATTGCTGCCAGTGAATGATGTAAACCTTCATCTGTAGTGTTGGGCTGAAAAAGTGATATCTCAAAACCAAATCATGAAGGGTTAATCATTAAACATTAACTGGACATGACAATGAGCTATTGAAGAAAGTGGAAAATCGCATGGAAATCAGGCCTAGTGCAAAAATAGCCTGTCATGGCTGGGAGTTAACTGCTCGGTGGGAAACAGAATATTGTGCAGTTAACATGGGGCAAAATGGAAATGTTTTCTGCACAATAGAATACCTGAAAAAGTACTGAAAGTACAACAAAATGGTGATATAGCACGTAACATTGGATTCAGAACAGTATTAATATCTGGAACTTTGTCCCATTCGTTGGACTTTCACTATCATACCAGGTTCGAAAGACTGGGGCCATGGACTTTCGCCATCAGACTGGGGTTCTTGAGACCAGTGCCATGGAATCTGAGATAGAGCTCCGAGTGCCACTGTTGCCAAGTCCTTGATGTACAAAAGGCAATGAGACTCATTAGATTGCATGTGTATAAAGTAGCCATGACATGGAGGTGCCGGTAGTGGACTGGGGTGGACAAAGTTAAAAATCACACAACACCAGATTATAGTCCAACAGGTTTATTTGGAAGGACTAGCTTTCTGAGTGCAGCTATCTGACGAAGGAGCAGCACTCCGAAAGCTATACTTCCAAATAAACCTGTTGGACTATAACCTGGTGTTGTGTGATTTTTTAACTATGTATAAAGTAGTTTAAGCTTATAGATTCACTTATTAGTTTGTATGTGTGTGTATATATATATATATATATAAATAAATATCTCAAGTAGATTAAACCAATAAATTTGCTATATATTTATGCGCATATGATTCTTGTATTCATTTTGATCAGACCTTAAGGAACCTTTTAGGTACTTTCAGTCTCACAATACACCATCATAACTCAGAAAAAAATATTGGGAATGGACTTTGTTACTGTAACATTAGAAAACAGCCTTTTCCCAGAATCCCTCCAAATTAGTGGGTAGTGTAGCAAACAAAAGCTTAATGTTCTGGTAAGTTTTAAGGAAATCCACTTAAATGTGCTGTGCTGCACTTGCATTAAACAGTCTGTTTAGCTAAAAGAGGCTTACAGCCAAGGGCAGTTTGGCAAGGCTTTGGGTGTTGTCTATGGAATGTAGGTAAATGTGAGAATTGTTATTTGTGCAAACCCAAGCAATCCGAACAAAGCATTTGAACTCAATAGTGCCAGACCTGCACTTGAGTGGATGAAGTGTCAAACTTGCAAGATGACATTATGTGAATCCTTGGTAGCCATTTTAAGCAGCTCCCATAACTAAATAATCAAACTTGTAGAAACCAACACGTTTCCCAATTGTGATTCAGAAATAGTTAAATCCATTGCACACAAAAAGAATCACTAGTTTGCTTTCATTCTAATCACCCAATAGTAAAACTTGTGCATTTAATAACTACAATCATACCTAGCAAGCAGAATAACAAGCAGAATCTTGTTAGGCTAGTAACTACCATTCAAATAAAATAACCCTGGCTGGTTATCTTCTCATGGTTTTGTCTACATGTTTTGTTTTTCTTGTTCAGCTAAATGGATTGAGTAATTTCTCTTATGTTCAAAAACGTGTGCCCCTTTAGCGTCAATGTTATATTGACCTAATAACTCATGTTATTCCCAGAGTGACAATCATGAGAAAAGTCACATAATGGCCTTCTACCAATGTTAACAAAGCAAGATTGTTATGGCGTGAGGTTTGGAGATGAACAGCAGAGGCTCCTGGAGGGTTGAGATCACCATACTTCATGTATCTTCTATCCTT
>NC_057752.1:4101510-4128791 GCF_004010195.1 Chiloscyllium plagiosum
GGTTGGTGTGAACTTGTTGGGCTGAAGGGCCCCTTTCCACACTGTAGGGATTCCAGATAGGTTTTACTATGGTTAAAGGAAACAACCATAGTTTAGAGAGGGAATCTTTTAGGTTTCAGATTTCACTTTGAGTAGAGCAGTCCTGTGAAGTCTTTGAAATAAGATAGCTGAATGTACCCATACTCCTGAGATAGAAAGGATATATAGTGAACTATACCTTAGAGTATCATGTTAGGATTATCCCTTAGAGTGGGGGTTAGTGTTAGTCTCAGATCAGGAGTGTTGGAATAAAACCCTATAGAGATTATACATAGATAGGCTAAGTGAGTGGGCAAGGGTCTGACAGATGGAGTATACTGTTATTAAATGTGAGGTCATCAATTTTGGTAGAAATAACAGCAAAATGGACTATTATTTAATGGAAGAAATTGCAGCAGGCTGCTGTGCAGAGGGACCTGGGTGTCCTTGTGCATGAATCATAAAAAACTGGTTTGCAGATGCAGCAGGTAATTAAGAAGGCAAATGGAATATTGACCTTCACTGCCAGAGAGATGCACTTTAAAAACAGGGAGGTTATGTGCTAGTGAGGCCAGATGCCAAGTACTGTGCACTGTTTTGGTCTCCTTATTTGAGAATTTTTTTTATTGCATTCTCAGGTTGAGGGCATCCCTGGTTGGGATGTTAAGAGTTACGAGTCAATCACATTGCTATGGGTCTGCAGTCACATGTAGGTCAGACCAGGTAAGAATGGCAGTTTTCTTCCCTAAAGGACATTAGTGAACTATTTAGTGTTTTCCTCACAATTGATGTACTGGCATTGAAGGGAGTGCAGAGGAGGTTCACGAGGTTGATTCCGGAGTTGAAGGGGTTGGCTTATGAAGAGAGATTGAGAAGACTGCGACTATCCTCATTGGAATTTAAAAGAATGAGTGGGGATCTTACAGAAACATATTAAAATTACAAAGGGAATAGATAAAATAGAAGCAGGGAGGTTGTTTCCACTGGCGGGTGAAACTATAAGTCAGGGACTCAGCCTCAAATAAGGGGCAGCAGATTTAGGACTGAGTTGAACAGGAACTTCTTCACCCAAAGAGTTGTGAATCTGTGGAATTCCCTGACCAATGAAGCTGTTGAGTGTTGAATGTTTTTAAGGCAAAGATAGATAGATGTTTGAACAGTAAAGGAATTAAGGGTTATGGTGAGCAGGCAAGTAAGTGGAATTGAGTCCATGAAAAGATCAGTTTGATCTTATTGAATGGTAGAGCAGGCTTGATGAGCCAGTTAGTCACAGAGTCACAGAGATGTACAGCATGGGGAACAGACCCTTCGGTCCAACTCATTCATGCCGACCAGATAGCCTAACCTAATCTGCCAGCACTTAGTTCATTTTCCTCAAAACCCTTCCGATTCATATACCCTCCCAGTTGCCTTTTAAATGCTGTAATTGTAACCAGCCTCCACCACTTCCACTGGTAGCTCATTCCATACACGTACCACCCTCTGTGTGAAAAGGTTGCCCCTTAGGTCCCTTTTAAATCTTTCCCCTCTCACCCTAAACCAATGGCATCTAGTTCTGGACTCCCCCAGCCGAGGGAAAGACCTTGTCTATTTACCCTATCCATGCCCCTCATGATTTTATAAACCTCTATAAGGTCACCCCTCAGCCTCTGACGCTCCAGGGAAAACAGCCCAAGCCTATTCAGCCTCTCCCTATAGCCCAAATCCCAACACTTGCAACATCCTTGTAAATCCTTTCTGAACCCTTTCAAGTTGCATAACATCCTTCATATAGAAGGGAGACCAGAATTGCAGACAATATTCCAAAAGTGGCCGAACCAATGTCCTGTACAGCCGCAACATGACCTCCCAACTCCAATACTCCAATACTCAATACCAATAAAAGAAAGCATACCAAACACTTCTTTACTATCCTATCTTTCTGCGACTCCATTTTCAAGGAACTATAAACCTGCACTCCAAGGTCTCTTTGTTCAGCAACACTCTCCAGGACTTTACCATTAAATCCTTGTAAATCTTTTCTAAACCCTTTCAAGTTGCATAACATCCTTCATATAGAAGGGAGACCAGAATTGCAGACAATATTCCAAAAGTGGCCGAACCAATGTCCTGTACAGCCGCAACATGACCTCCCAACTCCAATACTCCAATACTCAATACCAATAAAAGAAAGCATACCAAACACTTCTTTACTATCCTATCTTTCTGCGACTCCATTTTCAAGGAACTATAAACCTGCACTCCAAGGTCTCTTTGTTCAGCAACACTCTCCAGGACTTTACCATTAAGTGTATAAGTTCTGCCCTGATTTGCCTTTCCAAAATGCAGCACCTCACATTTATCTGAATTAAACTTCATCTGCCAGTCCTTGGCCCATTGGCCCATCTGATCAAGATCCCGTTGTAATCTGAGGTAACATTCTTCGCTGTCCACTACACCTCCAATTTTGGTGTCGCTTGCAAACTTATTAACTATACTTCCTATGTTCACATCCAAATCATTTATATAAATGATAAAAAGCAGTGGACCCAGCAGCGATCCTTGAGACCTCCAGTCTCAAAGGTAACCCTCCACTACAACCCTCTATTTTCTACCTTCAATCAAGCCAGTTCTGTATGCAAATGGCCAGTTCTCCCTGTATTCCATGAGATCTAACCTTACTAACCAGTCTACCGTGACAAGCCTTGTTGAACACCTTACCGAAGTCCATAGAGATCACATCCACCGCTCTGCCCTCATCAATTCTCTTTGTTACTTCTTCAAAAAAACTCAATCAAGTTTGTGAGACATCATTTCCCACACACAAGTCCATGTTAACTATCTGTAATCAGTCCTTGCCTTTCCAAATACATGTAAAATTTGTCTCTCAGGATTCCCTCCAACAACTTGCCCACCACTGACGTCAGGCTCACTGTCTATAGTACCCTGGCTTATACTTACCACTTTTCTTAAATAAAGGCACCATCTTAGCCAACCTCCAGTCTTCCGGCATCTCACCTGTGATTATTGATGATACAAATATCTCAGCAAGAGGCCCAGCAATCACTTCCCACAGAGTCCAAGGGTACACCTGATTAGGTCCTGGGGTTTATCCACCTTTATGCATTTTAAGACAGCCAGCACTTCCTCCTCTGTAATATGTACATTGTTCAGGATGTCACCATCTTATTCCCCACAATCTATATCTTCATTCCCCACAGTAAACACAATGCAAAAAACTCATTTAGAATCGCCCCCATCTCCTGCGATTCCACACATAGGCTACCTTGCTGATCTTTTGGCCTACTCCTGCTCCTATTTCTTATGATTTTATTACTTAAAGCTGAGTACAATGAAGGTCAGGTGTGTGATAACACCAGGAAGAAGTCTAAAAGTTGAAGTCACAAGTAATAGATACAGGGATTCTGATGTGAGTATTGCACAAATGTAACAGTGGTGTTTGTACTGTACAAAAACTATTTTGTTTCTTTTCAATTTACAAAAGGAATGTTTTGGGATTAATTGGACTATACATTTACTGCGTGTTTAAAAATCTGAATTTGTATTAAGCTAGATAGTTTGGTTTATTCTATTTATTTTTTCTTCATTTCTTTCATTAATAAACATCTGTTTTATTAATAAACATGTTTTATTGTAAAAGCAAAATCTGCAACATTGTGTGCTTATTTTTCAGTGACAGACTTTTTTGTTAAAACTAAAAACTAATCAAAATATGATCTATCAAGTTAAGTCTTTAACTGGGATCTGACTTGTATGGTAATAACATCAGCAAGGTTATAACAGGTCATTTAGGGCTTATGGAGTAGCCTGAGCACCAGCCTGGCTAAATTCAATTCACTTTGCAAAATCCTTATTTCAAATTTTTCTATGGCCTCACCCCTCCTTATTTCTGTAACTGCCTCCATTGCCATAATCCTATGAGATATCAGAGTGTCTGTATTTTGGCCCTTCTGTATCCCCGATTTTAATTGTTTCACCATTGGTGGGCAAGCCTTCAATCAACTAGGTTACAAGCAATTAAATAACCTTCTTAAACCTCTTTGCCTCTTCAGTGATTGTAACAAGGTCAGTCAGTTGGACCTCATAGAATATGAGTTCCCTGATTAGGGCTGTTAACCTGGTCCAATTATGGAGCCCCGACTGACAGGTAAAAAGGTAAAAATGTAAAAACTCCTTAACACCCAGCTTTAAGATCACAATTTGGCCATCTGACCTAATATCTCCTCATGTGGCTCGGCATAGTACTTTGTTTTATAATGTGCATTGTGCTAACATTGCAAAAGTTGTGTTGAAAGGGTTTGTATATGTGTATGCTCTAGTTGTGATGAAGAGCAACAGATACAAACCAGAGAAAGGTTAGGGCACATATATAAGAATGTTAAAAAAGAGTTCCTGTGGTGCAGTGATAGTTCTCCTACCTCTGGGTTAGCAGGCCCAGGTTCAAGTCCCACCTGGCACAGACTGTGCTATAACATATCCAAATTGATGGAAAACTGACAAGAATCAGTTTCTGCTTAGGTAGGGCTGGTCAGTGGAATGGAAATTGAATCTGCACCAAAGCGGTATTAGATACTGTAAGTAAACTGACATGGAAGACAGACTAACTCTCCCTTTGTCAGATGATGTGGAGGAGCCGGTGTTGACTGGGGTGTACAAAGATAAAAATCACACAACATCAGGTTATTGTCCAACAGGTTTATTTGGAAGCACTAGCTTTCAGAATGTTACCACCTGATGAAGGAGCAGTGCTCCTAAAGTTAGTGCTTCCAAACAAACCTGTTGGACTATAACCTAGTGATTTTTAACTTTGTCAAATGGATATTTACCAGATTAATATCTTGTTAATGGTTAACTGTTAAATGTTATCATAAGATCAAGAATCAAATTTTAGATCTTGTGATCAGCGTGATGCTTTTCTTCTTTTTGTTACTCAGCCATTCTGTCCAAAGTCTCCCCCCACATCTCCCTCCTAATCCTGAGGCCTTTCTTTTACTTCATCTTGACTGCAATGAGTGAAGTATTTTCCTCAGAGACATAGCATGGTTAACATGCTGCCTTACATGCCTGCCTGTTCTCCATACAGCCGTTTAATCCTTTCAAAATGAATATGCAAACAATGACATTCAAATCTGTCATAAAAACTATTTGCCCAAGAGCAGTGCCCAACCCCCATAAGATCCATGCAACACTTTATTTTTTCTACATATTTCCCACACTCCTGCTACCCCCTCCCTGACCACACCCCACTCATTATCTCATCAGTCTGTCTGCAAGAGATGCACAAACATGGAATGAAACTTTCTCTGACTTTGTCTCTGTCCCTCCCTCCCCTGCAGGGAAGCACAGATAAGAGTACAAACTCAGCATAGAGCACAGGTTGGAGGTAGGCTGGGTTCTGTCAAGCAGTGTCACAACATAGTGACTTTCCCTAGTGGCAGTGTGAAGGACACATCTATTTTACTAACTTGCAGGAGCTGCACTCTCCCACTCATCATTGAACTCTCCAGGTTTAGCACTAAGTCAAAGCTGCAAACAGATTGGGTGCTAAAATTTAAGGGAATACTCACTCCTTTTTTCTTGTCACATTATATCAACACCTGATTTAGGCTGCATAGATAGATATGAATCACAAAACACAAGACAAAGCCACTAAGCCCATCACTTCTGAACTAATTTTACAAGGCAGTTATCTAAGTAGCTATCTCCGACCTTTCCCTCTAGCCTATAGCCATAAAATATTAAAGAGTACTCCAGTTTCCCTTGTGCAACCTCTTATTAAATTTTCTTCCATTGTCCTTTTAAGCATCTTGTGACCACTCTGCGTCACAGGCTTGGGCTCAGCTCTGAAGCCTTCTATCAAGGAATAGCTGGACAACACTGCCTCGAGTAGGGGTGAAGTATCAGAGAGATACTGAGAGTGATAGAACCATATCCTAGCGGTATACACCACGTTCAGGAGCAGAGCCGAGCAAACTGGGAAATTGGCATCTTGGAAAATGTCATTATCCTTCATGGTTTATGTCCTTTCTTAAGATGTTGCATATTTCATTCATATTTTGTAGGGTTTCACGAAAGAATTATTGTCAAAAAGCAGCACAGCAGATTAGTGTATCATAAAATAAATAAAGCACACAAGAAGGCCATTCAGCGATTGAATCTGCACTGACTCTTTCAAATTGCAATCAAGTTAGTCCCACTCCCCTGCTTTTCCCCATGCCTCTGCAAATTTTTTCTCCTTCAAGTATTTTTCTAATTCCCTTTTGAAGGCAACTATCAAATCTGTATTCACCTTATCAGGCAGTACATTCCAAATTGTAACTACTTGCTAGGAAACCTTTTTCCTCATCATCTCTGGTTCTTTAATAGTTGGTTACTTGAAATCAATGGCCCCTTCCTGATCCTTTGTCACACATGCGACAGCTGTAGTAAATATTGACCATGTATGTTGCTGTCTTAATTTTCACATAAAGCAGTAAGATTTCACAAGCTGAAAGTATTTTTTATTCCCTGATGTGACTCTGTTCTATGTTTATTTCTTACCATGGTTTTTAAAAATAAAACTTGAGGTAAAACTACTTCCATTTTGTTTTTCTACTGCATGCACTAACCAGAGTTGAGAGAGCAGTCAGAGACTTGATCTGCAACATTCCCTAGGACCTTATCATTAAGTGTATAAGTCCTGCTAAAATTTGCCTTTCCAAAATGCAGCACCTCACATTTATCTGAATTAAACTCCATCAGCCCATCTGATCAAGATCCCGTTGTACTCTGACGTAACCTTCTTTGCTATGCACTACACCTCCATTTTTGGTGTCATCTGCAAACTTACTAACTACTCCTGTGTTCACATCCAAATCATTTATATAAATGATGAAAAGTAGTGGACCCGGCACCAAGACTTGTGGCACTCCACTGGTCACAGGCCTCCAGTCTGAAAAACAACCTTCCACCACCACTTTCTATCCTCTACCTTAGAACTAGTTCTGTATCCAAATGATCAGACTGATTCTAATCTAAAAAACGGATTTACAGAATCTTACATGGATTCATGCATTATTTGAGCAAACTAAAATGTAATTCTGCAAGTTATTTAGATTAGAATCCGTTTTTTTAGATTAGAATCAGTCTGACCATTGTGGCACAGACAGCCTCACAGGGAGCTAACACCTTCAATACCTTATCTGGGCCGACATGACACCAATTGTTAAAGTTCATTTGAGAATGTAACTTCTAAAAAAGTTTTGCAATTTACATATGAAAGAACTGAAACCAACATGGTCATTCTAAAAGATGAGAGACTTAATAAACAATCCAGGTCTTTTTCAATATATAATTTCAGTTACATCACACTGTAAACTTTTGCTATAAATTCTGTGTCTTACAATCTTATTCTCCACAATCATCTGATGAAGGAGCAGTGCTCCGAAAGCTAGTGCTTCGAATTAAACCTGGTGGACAATAACGTAGTGTTGTGTGATTTTTAACTTTGTACACCCCAGTCCAACATCAGCATCTCCAAATCATATTCCATCTCAGTCATTCAGATTTATTGTGATTACTTGGGGGCTACTTTGTTTTTTTACTGGCAGAGCATTTCACAAAGTGTTCATGTGCAGAACTTTCCGCATGCACAATTTGAACTTTTCAGAGGTGTCAGTGGACTCAGCCATAAAACAAAGTTTGACACTGAGCCACATAAGGAGAAATTAGGTGTGATGAACAAAAGCTTGGTCAAAGAGAGATGTTTTAACAAGTATATTAACAGGTAATTGAGCTAGAAGATGCAGGAAGAGAATTCCAGGGCTTAGGTAGCTGTAGGCACAACTATTAATGGGTAAATAAAATTGGGGTTGCACAAGAAACCAGAACTGGATGATTGTAGAGTTTTTGGGTGATTACGGGGCTAGAGCCTATTACAGAGCTGGGTATTGTTGGGGGGGTTGGGTTGCGGGGTGGAGACAAGACTGCAATTTGAAAACAACGATCAAATTTTAATGTCAAGGTGCTGCCTTTCTCGAGATAATTTAGGTAAACAAGCACAGCGGTGATGGGGACATGGAACTTGCAATGGATTAAGACATGGGCAGCAGGGCAATCCTTTCCTATGATCCCTGTACTCATTTTTGGGCTTTGCACAATTTCACAATTGGAAAGGGTTCAAAAAAGATTTACAAGGATGCTGCCAGGGTTGGAGGGTCTATGCCATCAGGAGAGGCTGAACAGACTGGCACTATTTTTTTCTGTGGCATCAGAAGCTGAGGGGTGACTTTATAGAGGTTTATAAAATCATGAGGGGCATGAATAGAGTAAACAGGCATGGTCTTTTCCCCAGAGTGGGGAGTCCAAAACTAGAGGGCATAGGTTTAAGGTGAGAGGGGAAAGATTTAAAAGAGACTAAGGGGCAACATTTTCATGCAGAGGCTGGTGCATGTATGGAAAAAGCTGCCACAGGAAGTGGTGGAGGCCAGTACAATTACAACATTTAAAAGGCATCTGGATGATTATATGAATAGGAAGGGTTCAGAGGGATATGGGCTAAATGCTGGCAAATGGGACTAGTTTAAATTAGGATAGCTGGTTGGCATGAACAAGTTGGACCGAAGGATCTGTTTCTGAGTTGTATATCTCTATGATTCTATAACAGTTCAGCAGAAAGAGTCGTGAATGGTCAGCGAAAGCTCATCTGAGAAGCACATGGTGCAGAAGTAACTTCACCTACAGGAGCCCAGCATGGGTCTGAAGGTCAAAGTGGCAGCAGAAAGAGACCCCTGGGAATTGCCTAAAATACATTCCTGAATTTCTTGCCAAACCACAGTTTGTTATCACAGTTCTGCCTAAAGGGTGAGGTTGGCATGGGGTGGGGCTGTTGAAAATGAAGCAATTGTTCATAAGCTGCTTTGCATATAGCCCAGCTTGATCATGGATGGCTTCTATGTAAATGTATCCTAAAAAACAAAACGTCAACGGATAGGTCAAAGTATAACTTATGGTATTCTCTTTGTTGCTTGAATGGAAAGGTGAAGGGAGCTGGACATCTGATAGTAACTGTTGGTGATGTTACTGGATGAGCACTTTTATTACACTCCTTCATCACCTATTTTAATAGAAAGGTTAACCTGTTCTTTTTCACTCAGTTGCTCCTGCAGGGAAATGAATATCATTTGTTCACTAAAATCGCCAATCATCATGCCTGGTGTTTAGTTCCTGGTGTGAAGAAGAGTCGTGGAGCTTCCAAGGATCTCAGTCTAGTGTCCAACAGATCTTAAGTTTACAGGTTGAAACTCCAATAAATTTCATTTTTATGGCCAATAATGCCTGGACATGATTCCTACAACATTCAAGAGGTTCGACATGATCCAGGACAAACAGGGCCACTTGAACAGCATTCACCCAATATCTTCAACATTTACTCCTTCCAGCACCAACACACAGTAGCAGCAGTGTGTACCATCTACAAGATGCACTGCAACAACTCCTCAAAGACCCTCTAAAATCATCTTTCAAATCCACGACTACTACCACCGAGAAGGGCAGCAGATTCATGGGAATACCACCACATGAAAGCTCCCCTCCAAGCCACACAAGATCCTGACTTAGAAATATATCGCCTTTCCTTCAGTGTCACTGGTTCAAAATTCTGGAACTTCCTCCTTATCGTCATTGTGGGTCTACCTACAGCACATGGACTGTGGTTCAAGAAGGCAACTCACCACCATCTTGCACAGGGCAATTAGAGATGGGCAATAAATATCATGAAACTTCCAGAAATTCATCTAATGAAAGTGAGCAACTCTAACTGCACCCAGTTGTGGCACTACCCTCACCCAACCTCCACATAAGTGCACTTCTCAAGAAAGATAGTGATCAGGAGCAGAAATTCCTCTTCCTCACCCTAATATTGGCAAAGGTCAAGTGATCTGCTCCAAATGTTGCCACAGTTCAGATCACCAAAGGCTGAAATTGAATTTTTGGGCCCTTTTCGACCAGTATGGGCACTGGACAATGACAGTCCTTTAAGGTTTGCAGGTGAGGTGACACTTGTGAAGGGTGCTGCAATGTTCTAGTCTCCTGAGATTTTAAAACAAAATAAAAACAAGATATTAAGTTCTGTTCATCTGGTATTGAATATTGCTTCAATCATATGTGAAATTCAAACAGAAATTGCTCGAAATACTCAGCAATATTTGTAGAGGGAGAAACTGAGATAATGTTTCAGAACCTTTACAGCATTGTGCACAGTGCTGGTTTTCATTCTATAAAAATGACATAAAGATTCAAAAATGTTACATTTGGTTGATCTCAGAAAGTTTTATCAGGGAAGTTTGAACAGGCTGTGGCTCGAGAAAAGAGAAGGCTGATGCATAGTATTTTAAAATTGGAAAAGAATACGTTCATGCTAATGGAGAGAAGATATTTCCACTTGCAGGCAAGAGCAGAACCATTAGTCATGTGGTCTTAATAAATCCAAAAGAAAATGTTGGAGAAACATCTTTACATCAAGAGTGGTCAGAACATGAAACTCATTACTACAGGGAGTGTTTGAGGTGAATAACATGATTACATTTAAGGCAATGTTTGACAGGCATATGAGAAAGGGAACAGCAAGATTATACTGAAATGAAACAAGTTGGGAGGATGCTTGCATGGAGCAGAAATATCGCCACACCCAGTGCAAACCCTTAACAGCCAAAGTTTGACATAAATGCATCTGTCAGTTATGACATACTTATTCGCACATTTGTCACCAAATCACAAGGTTCCAGTTGCAAGCCATTGTCAAGATCTGAATACAGAAATAAAGGCTGAAATCTGACATTGAGTGAGTGCTGTCTTTTTGGATGAGATGCTAACCGAGGATCTGATTTGCATGTTCAGGTGGCTGTGAAAGACCCCTTTCGAACTATATTGAAGAAGTATCAGTTGAATAACCACAGTAACCTAACCGAACCTAATCTCCCTCGATCAACAGCACCAGATAAAGATCTAGTCATTATCACATTGCTCTTTGTGGAAGCTTGCTGTGCACAAATTGACTGGTGCATTTCTTAGCTGAAAATGTGTTGCTGGAAAAGCGCAGCAGGTCAGGCAGCATCCAAGGAACAGGAGAATCGACGTTTCGGGCATAAGCCCTTCTTCAGGAAAGGCTGATTCCTGAAGAAGGGCTTATGCCCGAAACGTCGATTCTCCTGTTCCTTGGATGCTGCCTGACCTGCTGCGCTTTTCCAGCAACACATTTTCAGCTCTGATCTCCAGCATCTGCAGCCCTCACTTTCTTTCTGGTGCATTTCTTACATTTACAACAGTGACTATAATTAAGAAAGTATTTCATTGGCTGTAAAGCTTTATGAGACATCTGATGGTCCTGCAAAGAGCTATATAAATGCAAGTATTTGCTTTTATTTTTAAAGTCTGCATCCTTCATCACAAGGAGCAAGGATTGGCTGCTTCTGGAACTGGTAAAGAAATACTTCACTGCATTAAGATTTAAAGTCATAGAATCATAGAGATGTACAGCATGGAAACAGACCCTTTGGTCCAACCCATCCATGCCAACCAGATATCCCAACCCAATCTAGTCCCACCTGCCAGCACCCGGCCCATATCCATCCAAACCCTTCCTATTCATATACCCATCCAAATGCCTCTTAAATGTTGCAATTGTACCAGCCTCCATCACTTCCTCTGGCAGCTCATTCCATACACGTACCACCCTCTGCGTGAAAAAGTTGCCCCTTAGGTCTCTTTTTATATCTTTCCCCTTTCACCCTAAACCTATGCTCTCTAGTTCTGGACTCCCCAACCCCAGGGAAAAGATTTTGCCTATTTATCCTATCATGTAGATTGAGCTTCAGTCTCCACGGACATCGTAACTGCAACTTAACAACCAAGCAAAAAGAGATTATTTAAATCTATTACAAACATTCACTAAGTAGTGAAAGAATTCATACCTCCACCTTAATTTAATTAAGTGGGGAATTTAAGCAGAATGGAAGGTAATTTTCTACAGTACTCAAATTTTAAAAAAATTAGTACACAGTTGTGAGCCCATTTTGGGGTTAATGACTGACAAAAGAAAGATGTATAGGCTTTCCCATTCTTAGGACATCCTGAAGCACTTCACAGCCAATTTGAACTGTGGTCACTGTTGTAATGTTGGATATTGAACTAATTTGGGCACCGCAAAAAAACACAATCAGCTCCCACAAACTGCAATGAGTGAACAACCAGATCATTTCTCACAGCAACGTTCAGAAGAGGATGTTGGCCAGGACCTGGGGAATCACCAATGCTCTTCTTTGAATCATGCCCAGGATCTGATGTATCTTCCCAAGAAGGGGTAGGAAGGATCTCAGTTAAATGCCTCATCTGAAGGATGACTCCTCTGACCGTGCAGCGCTCCTTCAGTCTCCGAAGGGGGCCTTGATCTGGAAGCAACGTTGGTACCCACTGATTCTTGGCTAACAACATTTATCTGCTTCTTCTGCACACAGAAACTTGTGTAACACATCCTTTCTCGTTAACTAGTTTGATAAGAGCATTTAGCTTATTCAAAGGCTGCTGTTCTCAGATAGGGGACCATTCACACAGGAACAATACTTTGTTCCTGGTACAATAAACATGAATTTGCTTAAGAAACACCAAAGTGGTTGTAGTCTCTGGGGAAGAATGCAATGTAGCAGTGCTCTCCTGTCTGTACAGTGAATACGTATGAAGGTTTTCATCTTCATTTGATAAATATAATACAGTCACCAAAGTCCTACTCTCCTATTAGAGGCAGGTAATTGATGGTGATTTCACTTGAGGGTTACCACATCTTAGGCAAGGGGAGAGGTTAAGAAGGAAAGCCATCTACAATAACATGAGCTAGAGTAGGAATCAAACTCATGCTGTTGGCATTCCTCTATGTAACAAACCAGTCACCCTGCCAACTGAACTAATTTGATTAAATTGTGGTTAAATTGTCTATCTTTTGCTGTAAATGTGATTGTTACTAGAAAGGTGATGGCTTTGATCCATGTACAAAGGAAGCAAAGGGCTTGTCAAGTTATTGCTCCCCCTTGATATTGTCCATATGACAACCATATTTGCAACAAGAGCGCAGCTGCAAGGAGGCAATTTTACTCCCAGTAAAAATTGAATCCATTGGAAGACAAGACCATGATATATCTATGCTGTTTGCATTCAATTATTTTTTTTTAAATCCTAATCCAACTTTTGTTCACCCACCTTCTTGTTACACATGTTTTGGAACAGGCACAATCAACCCAGGCGAAAAGTATACCCTTGTACTCCTGTAGATTGTAACGAAGTCAGCCAGGTGGACAACATAGAATATGAGTTCCCTTATTGGGGCCGTTAATCTGGTCAATCAGGGAGCCCTGGCTGACAGGTGGACTTAGTTGTTAGCACTGTTCAGAGTGTGGTGCTGGAAAAGCACAGCAGGTTAGGCAGTATCAGAGGAGCAGGAGAATCGACGTTTCAGGTATAAGCCCTTCATCAGGAATGATCGGGAAGGGCTAATGCCTGAAGCGTCAATTTTCCTGCTCCTCGGATGCTGCCTGACCTGCTGTGCTTTTCCCGCACCACACTCTCGACTCTGATCGCCAGCATCTGCAGTCCTCACATTCTCCTGGTTAGCTCTGTTGCCTCACAGCGCCAGGTACCCAGATTCAATTCCTCCCTTGAGCTACTGTCTGTGTGGAGTTTGCACATTCTCCCCGTGCCTGTGGAGGTTTCCTCCAGGTGCTCCAGTTTCCTTCCACGGTCCAAAGGTGTGCATATCAGGTGGACTGACCATGCTAAATAAAATACTCAGTAGGTGGCAGTATTGCCTAACAAAACGATCTGCAGAGCCTTCACAATGATCCCTTTGTACTTGCAGATGCAACCACTCCCCTGATCTCAAGCCATTCCTATCACGTAGAACTTTATCTGTCTGACATGTTCGAGGGTCTTATTGAAGAGAATAACACCATGTCACGACTTGCCAATTTTCTGGAAAATTGTACAAGATAAATGATTGTAATGTGCACAATGTGGATAGAAAGATGTAAATTTCTTTCATCAGGAAAGCAGCCTATTCTGTACATTTTGCATGACTTTAAAAACATCTACATTCCTTTCAAACAGGTTGCCACAGGCTAAACCTGGGTGTGGTGGATAATCATCCGATTCCATGGAAAAGACTTTAAACAGATTAGGTCATTTTGTGAATAGATTTAAAGCGTGTTTCTGGGGTATTTGATTAATTTTTTTATCAACGATAAAGTTCACTGTCTTTTAACTTAAAGCAGAGCCTGCACCTACATAACGCTATCATGAAAATTAAAACCTCTTGTAAACTGGGCAAGAACCAAGTGACATGTAATAAGATGGGTGAGAAAGATCCAGTTGGCCCCTCCAACATGTCCTATTCAGTAATGAACCTGACAGCCTTAGACACCTGGGACAGGGTGACAAGTTACAATTTCATATGGTAGAAAAGTAAGGACAATTTGTCTCCAACATGGTGGCATGATCTAAACTACCCCAAGACATTAGGATCTCAAAGTGGCACAGAAAATTGACTTTGGACTTGCATTTTTTCTATTTTATTTCTGTATTACTCTTTGCCCACACACTGCCTAGTCATCTTTCCCCTTCTCCCAAAGCTCCTTGAGCTGGGTTCTGGCTGGGGTAAGGTTGGCCATGATGAGTTCTGCATTCACTATGGATGTGTGATTCTGCACTGAGCCTTGGCCAAGTTTTCACCATACAGAGGGTTTTGGGGATCGGGAGTATGGGTTTTTGGGGGATGAAGTGGGGAATGGTTGTTGGTCTTAGCGGGAAGTTGGTTTTTATGTTTGAGCCCACCCCATTCTTACTCTGCACAATTCCTAACAAGGGATTGACCAGATGAAGATGAGGAGTGCCCTGATGAGTTTTTCCCATTTTCCTGCTATTTACAATTGAACTCCAAACCCTGCTGAAACAAACTGACAAAAGCCAGTCTGTGGATTGGGGCTTGGAATTTGGTGTCGTGCATGGCTCAGTTAAAAGCACAGGGCCATTGTCAACGATCAAGGAGTAACAGCCCTGTGCCTTTGACCACAACTTAATTTATACAGTGACTTTGAGGGAAAGCCCCAAGGTTCCTGCACAGGAACAATCATGCAGCAATATATTTCATTATGATATATATTGGGGTGTGCATCCTATGGTTTAAGGTATCTTAAATGTGGCAAAGTAGAAAAGTAAAGAAACTTAGGGAATTTCAGAGCTTTGAGTCCAGGCAGCCGAAGGCACAGCCACCAGTGATAGAGCAATCAAAATCAGTGATATGCAAGTGACCAGACTTAGTTGAATTCAGAGATCTCAAAGGGTTTTGGGGCTGGAGGGGTTTACAGAAATAGGAAGGTGGTGAGGCCACAGAGAGATTTGAGAACAAGGATGAGAATTTTAATATCAAAGTCCTGGGAGCACATGTTGGTCAGCAAGCTTGTTCACTCTGCTCCTGTTGCTGATTATACAGTGAAGTGTTGAAGGATGAAGGACAGATTATTGGTTGAGGTTTGAATACAGTCTTCCACTCACCTCTACATTGTGGCTGTGGGTCCAAATGGCATTGCAAACTGCTGCAGAAGCATCACTGATTCTTTTCCTTTTGTGCAGTCTACAGACATTAATACTAGGTTAGCCTCGAGTGATGAGGAAAAGACTATTTTTCCCCATTCTGTACTACAGGATTGCTTTTAGTCAGTGAGAAGATAGGGCCACAACTAGCTCACTGTGGTTTGTAATTTGCCTGAAAGCTTTATAATCTTACAGTCTGTGTGTTCTAAACTAAATATTCTGCCTTTAACATTATATGTGCATAAAAGGACTGAACTTGTGTCAATGGACGTTAAGTGTTGTGGAACAAAATATATTTTAAACACTGTAACCTGGATGTAAGAATATTAAATGAAAGCTTCATGTAACTAGGATTCAATAGCCTCCTTAAAAGCCCTCTTCTTTGACATAAGGCTTAATGTTTCTCTGAGGTGCGTTGCAGTAAAAATAATGTGCATTACTGTAGCATATTTAAAGTCGGTGCTTTGAGGGAGCAATTGTCAGACAACATTTGGTGTTCAATGACATAATCGGGTATGAGAGTAGATAACTGAAATCTTGGTAGGGTTTAGAGAGTGTCATAAAGGAGGGAAGAGAGAGACAAGGAGGAGGAAAGGTCACCAGAAGGAATTCCACAATTTAAGGGTGGGGCAACTGAAGGCACAGATGTCAGAATGCAGAATTGGCAGAGTGCAGATCTCTCAGAGGAATGTAGAGATCAAAAGAGACAGATTTGCATTAGTATAGTAGTTTTCATGATCATTGGACAGCTCAAAACATTTTACAGCCAACATTTTGAGAAGTTGGTACTTTTTGATTTGCAGTCTTTGTTGTAATGTAAGAACCGTTGCAGACAAATTTTGCACAGAAAGATCCCACAAATGGCAACGTGACAATAACCAGACAATGTGTGTTGTGTGACAAGGATAAATATTGGGCAAGACAGCAGAAAGCTCTCCCCTGCTCTCAAATTCAAATATGCGGGATTTCGCATGTCCATCTGCCTGTTGCTGTAGTTTAACATCTCATCTGAGCACCCCAGGCAATGCAGCATTCCCTCAGTACTGAACTGGAGTGTCAAACTAGATGTCAGGCATCCAAGAAACCTTTCTGGGTGAGATTCTTCAGTAGTGCCAAACAATAGAACAACAACAAAAGGAAATTACTGCTGAGAAATACTTAGCAGACCAGGCAGCATCTATGAAGTGAAACAGAACCAACTTTTCAGGTCATGACTTTACATGAAGAAGTCAATGATTTAGCAGTTTATGTGAGGTTAAGAATGTGGATGAGGGAACAAGAAAAGACAAACGGAATGGCAGGCAGGAATAACAAAAGGGTTCACAGTGGAGGGTGAAGTTGGAGGACTATGGCAGAAGCAGCAACATATCGACATGGAGGAGAACTCCATCACAGTAGCAGAACCATCATCAGCAACTACTCACCTACTCTTTGAGGTTTATCTAAAGTTATCAAAACCTGTATTGAGGTAAAAGGATGCAAGCTTGTCTTATCAAAAGATACAGTTTATTCCTCAATCTCCCATTGCCCAAACAATGAGCACTTGACTGTTTTGACTCCATGTTAACCAACAACTGGTCTGCTTGTCCCACCATCCTAAACATTTCCCAGGGAGGCATGCAGACAGCAGAGAGGAAAAGTGTTCATTGCCATCTGGCTTGAAAGATGACAGCATAGTGTCTAAGCTACTGTATCTCCAGGCACTCCAGTTAGCTTATTAACACATTTCTCATTTATTACGATCATTTTTGAAGCCATTGCCCTCTTGCTTTTGAAGTAATTCAAGAATTTGTCAATCTGGGGAAACAATTGTCATATAGTTGATTATCTCTGCCCTGAGGGGGATGAGTGAGTGAGGCATCAATCAAAGTAGAGACCAGGAAGGGTGGGGAGGCTAAACATGCGAAAGGAAGGTCGACGGAATGGGTGTAGTCCAATAACTCACTGATACTTAAAGCTTTGCTATGTGTTTGGCAGCTCAAAGGCTTGAATTAACCAGTTCTGACAAGTCTTGTCCTAGGATTCCTCTGAGACTGAATGGGTGCAGGCATTTTGCTGAGGTGTTTGCAGGTTTTACTTTTTCTCATACAACTCAAGTTTGAATAATGACCAGGTACTGAGGCCCAGAAGAGAGCCAGTCATCATTGTACGTGCCCCAACTGTGCTGGAATCACCAATCTCAGCAAGCACAACAGTCAGTGTGCCATAATGGGCTTCAGTGAGGGAAGATTAATATAAAGCATCTGCCAGTTCCTATACTCTTCACTGGAATCTAGTAACAGTTGTTTGAAAGGTGATGTATATAGACACCAAGGGAGAGCAGGGTTGATGTTACTTCATCACTACCACTACCTTTCACCCCAGTTGACCAGTTTCCCAACAGTTAGCACCTGGTAAATAGGCAAACAGCTCCCTACAGTTCTCACCACATGTTTTGGTGATTGTAGTCATCCTTTCGGACTGCGATGGATGGAGTGAGGATCCTGATATACATTGATAAAGGTGCTTTTGGAGGTGCTGCACCCAATGTCAAACATTTTTCAGGTATTGTGCACAACTTTATCCTATAAAAGGTTTGAGTGAATTAGGAGAAAGCTAGTGATCGAGATATCATTCTGTTAAAGGGGAGGAGAGAGTTTTAAGGTTTTATACAAAAGTAAGTACTGTTTAGAGAATAGAAATAAGGCATTTGTGCTCCCCCTTTAATTACAGCAGAATTGGGAGAGGTAAGCTTTGAGGCACTTAATTTTAGAGGGTGAGGTGTTACTGGTATCCAGGGAGGAAAATTAAAAATATTTGTGTGTACCTTGCCTGCCCTAGTTTGGTCATTGAACTTCTTTCTGCACTGATATGCAATTTTATAGGTGAAAGAATTGGTAATCAGTAGTGATGTCCCCTCCCTCCACACTACCAGGGACATTTTTTTCTCTGGCCTTCTCCATTTTTGACCTTGCCCAGGAGAGGTTTAGGGTTACTATCATAAACACTGCAACCCCTTCTTTTATCCATCATTAACTCGCCCTTGTCCCCCTTACAGTTATCGGTGACAGATCCTTGCCATTCCTGAAAGGTGGCAATGAGCAGCCTGGAGTGCAACTCACTGATGGTGAATGGAATAATCCAAATGCTTTGCCACTTATCTGTAGCTATCCTTGCCTGCTGCTGCTTCCATCTTCCTTTTCAAAGGCTGTACTCAGTACTAAGCACTTCCACTCCCCAGCACATTATTTTGCATGGGATTTATGCCAATGGATCCTCTAATTCACATGCAAACATGGCGTGCCTTGGAATTTTGGAGAAGTAAGAACAGACATGGTCCAGGCAAAGCTTACTCCATGATTGACAAAACTCACCATATGGAATTCTGGAACTTATGTCTTTAGTATAATTGAGCAAAGAGTTGTTATCTCATGAGAATAGACAATAGGTGCAGGAGTAGGCCATTCTGCCCTTCAAGCCTGCACCACCATTCAATATGATCATGGCTGGTCATCCTTAATCAGTATCCTGTTCCTGCCTTATCTCCACAACCCTTGATTCCATTATCCTTGAGAGCTCTATCCAACTCTTTCTTGAAATGAATCCAGAGACTGGGCCTCCACTGCCCTCTGGGGAAGAGCATTCCACACAGCCACCACTCTCTGGGTGAAGAAGTTTCTCCTCATCTCTGTCCTAAATGGTCTACCCCGTATTTCTAAGCTGTGTCCTCTGGTTCGGCACTCACCCATCAGCGGAAACATGTTTCCTGCCTCCAGAGTGTTCAATCCTTTAATAGAATAGAATGCAGCCACAGTAGAATCGTAAAATTCCTACAATGTAGAAGCAGGTCATTTGGCCATCAAGTCCACATTGACCCACCGAAGAGCATCCCACCCAGACACAAACCCCCTACTTTATCCCTGCATTTCCCGTGGCTAACTCACCTAGCCTGTGCACTGTGGGCAATTTAGTATGGCCAATTCACCTAACCGGCACATCTTTGGACTGTGGGAGGAAAATATAGCACCCAGACATCGGGAGAATATGAAACCTGCACACAAATAGTCACCCAAGGCTGGGATCAAACCCAGGTCCCTCGCACTATGATGCAGCAGTGCTAACCACTGAGCCACCATGCCACCTGAGTACAGTTTGAATTTATAAAGTGTCAATGTTGTGGTCAGTCATGGGCAAGATTAAGCTCAAATGACATGGCCTTTTCTTTTTGGAGTTAAATCCACTTTCAAAAAAAATTCAAGGATTGTGGGGTTCAGCCAGTATTTATTGCACATCCCTAATTGCCCTTGAGCAGAAGGTGGTAAACTGCCTTTTTGAATCACTGCAGTCCATGTGCAGTAGTAGACCCATAACACTATGAGGAAGGGAATTCCAGGATTTTGGCCCACCTACACTGAAGGAACAATGATATATTTCCAAGTCAGGATGGTGCATAACTTGAAGGGGAAATTGCAGGTGGTGGATCTGCTGCCCTATCCTTTCAGGTGGTAATCATTATGGTTTTGGAAGATGCTGCTTCGGGAACATGGGAGAATTTCTGCAGTGTATCTTATGGATGGTATCACTGAGTGTTGGTGGTCAAGGCAGTGAATGTGAGTAGGGTACCAATTGAGCAGGCTGTTTTGTACTGGATGGCATTGAGGGATTTGAAATTGTTGGAGCTGCACTCATTCAAGTAAGTGGGGAGTATTCCATCCTACTCCTGACCTGTGCCTTGTAGATGGTATCAAGGTCAGAAGTCATGTCACACTGGGTTAGAGTCCAACAGGTTTATTTGAAATCACAAGTTTTTAAAGCACTGCCCCTTCATCAGGTGAAGTGACTGTAACATGGTGTTGTGTGACTTCTGACCTTGTCCACCCTAGTCCAACACCAGCACCTCCATATTGTAGATGGTGGACAGGTTTTGGGGAGTTAGGAGGTAAGTTACTTGCTGCAGGGTACCTAGCCTCTGACCTGCTCTTGTTGCCACTGGTTCAGTTCAGTTTCTGATCAATGATAGCCCCCACAATGCTGATTGGGGGGATTCAGTGATGGTAGCACCATTGAATATCAAGGGGGGGCGAGTTAGATTCCCTCTTGTTACAGATGGTCATTTCCTGACATTTGTGTGGTGCAAATGTTACTTCCCATGTTTCAGTTGAAGCCTAGATATTGTCCAGGTCTTGCTGCATTTGGAGATGGACAGCTTCAGTATCTGGGGAGTCGTGAATGGTGCTGAACATTGTGCAATCAGTGAACACTTCCATTTCTGATCTTATGATGGAAGAACAGTATTGATGTCGCAGCTGAAGATGATTGGATCAAGGATACTACCCTGAGGAACTCCTGCAGAGCTGTTTAGGAGCTGACATGACTAATGTCCAACAAAGACCATCCTCCCATGTGCCAGGTATGATTCCAACCAGGAGTCTTAACTTGATTCCCATTGATTTCAGTTTTGCTAGGGCTCCTCAACGCGATACTTGGTCAAATACAGCCTTGATATCAAAGATATTCACTTTCACCTCGCCTTTGGAATCCAATTCCCATATGTGAACCAAGGCTGTAGTAAGTTTAGGAACTGGGTGGCCTTGGCAGAACCCAAACTGGGCGTCACTGAGAAGGTTATTGCTGAGCAGGTGCTGCTTGATAGCACAATGGATGGCACCTTCCATCACTTCACTCATGATCGAAAGTAAATTGATGGGGTGGTAATTGTCCGGGTTGGATTTGTTCTGCTTTTTGTTTACAGCACATATCTGGGTAATTTTCCACATTGTCAAGGTGTCATTGTTGTAACTGTACTGGAACAGCTTGGCTCGAGATGCAGCAAATTCTGGAGCACAAGTCTTCAGTACTATTGCTGGAAGGATGTCAGGGCCCATAGCCTTTCCAATGCCCAGTGTCTCCAACCAATACTTGATATCATGTTGAATGAATTGAATTAGCTGAAGACTGACATCTGTGATGCTAAGGACCTCTGGAGGAGTCCAAGATGTGTTATCCACTTGGCACTTCTGGCTGAATATTGTTGTGAATGCTTTACCCTTAACTTTTGCGCTGATGTTTTGGGCTCCTCTGTTCTGGAGGATGGAGATGTTTGTGGGGCCTCCTCTTCTGGTAAATGTCCATCACCATTCATCACTAGATGTGGCAGGACTACAGATATTACATCTGATTCATTGGTTGTAGAATTGCTTACCTCTATACATCATTTGCTGTTTATACTGTTTCACTCTGTAACATGATGGAGGGTATTCTCAATGTGAAGGTAAAATTTCAAGGACTGCACTTTGGTCACTTTTATTGATACTGTCATGGACAAATGCATCTGTGGCAGACAGACTGGTAAGGATGAGATCAAATTTGTTTTCCCTCTTATTGGCTCCCTCACTACCTGCTGAACAGCAAATCAAGCAGGTATGTCATTAAATTATACAGCACAGAAGAGGCCCTTTAGAAACCAACCAGTTCAATCAGTAGTACGGCTGCCAAGACACCTTTGGTGCTGGGCATTGAAGTTCCCTACCCAGAGTACATTCTGTGCCCTCACCACCCTCAGTGCTTCCTTAGAGTGCTGTTCAGCATGGAGGAGTACTGATTCATCAGCTGAGGGCAAGCAGTACATGGTGAGCAGTAGTAGGTTTCCATGCCCTTGTCTGATCTGATGCTGTGAGCCTTCATGATGTCCAGAGTCAATGTTGAGGACTACTAGGGTAGCTGCCTCCCAACTGTATACAAGTGTTCCACAACCTCTGCTGGCTCTGTCCTGCCAGTGGAACAGGACATAGCCAATGATGGTGATGGTGTTGTCTGAGACGTTGTGTGAAAGATATGACTGTCAGGCTGTTGCTTGAGTAGTCTGTGAGACAACAATCCCAATTTTGCACTAGTTCCCAGATGTTAGTAAAGAGGATTTTACAGAGGGTTGTTGCCCTTGTCATTTCTGGTGCTTTAGCCATTGCCAGGTGATCCATGCAGTTTTATTCCATTTTTCCTTTCTAGCATTTGATACATCTGAATAGCTTTCTAGACCATTTCAGGGGCAGTTAAGAGTCAACCACATTCCTTGGGTTTGGAGAGCAGGTGATGAAACAAATAGTTATATTCCAATTTTTTAAAAATTAAATTATCCACATCCCCAGAACATTACCTTAGTCTCTGACAATATCCACTCGGCCATCACCTCCCCCTAACGACTACAACATTGCCTGTTTCTACCAGTGCCTTAGCTCACCTGCTTTTGAAACTCTCATTTTGTTTTCAAATTCCCCAATAACCTTGTCTCTCCCTATCTCTGTCATTTCCTCCAACCCCCAAAACCCTCCAAAATACCTGCACTCCTCCAATTCTGGCCTCTTGCATGTTCCAAATATAATCACTCCACCATTGATAACTATACATTCAGCTGTCAAGGCCCTAACTCCTGGAATTTCCTTTCCAAACCTCTCATTTTCTAGACTTTCTTTCTCCTTTTAAATCAATCCTAGAAAACTACTTCTTTGACCCAGGATCTTCGTCATCTCCCATAATATCTCCTTCCAGGCTTCAGGATCAAATTCTGTTTGGAATATTACATTACATATGAATGCATGTTTTTACTGATGAATATATATGAAATGTTGTTACAAAGTAGGTTCAGAGGAAATATTTCCCCTTTTGTGTCACTCACAATAATTCAAAAGAGTAGTAGATAACTTGAAGAACTTTGAGAGCAACTGATGCATAGGATCAACACCACCTGCAAGCTCCCCTCTGAGCCACTCACCATTCAGACTTGGAACTATATCACTGTTCTTTCACTATGCCTGGATCAAAATCCTGGAAATCCCTCCCCCAGCATTGTGAATGACCCTACATCCCATAGACTGCAGCTCGCCAACACCTTCTCAAAGGGCTTTCAGGGAGAGGTATTAAATGCTGACCTAGCCAGTGACACCCATATACCATAAAATAAATATTTAACAATTTGGAAAAGTTCTAAAGTTTAGAAACAATTTTCCTATGCTTTATATACCATGACTTGAACCTTTGAGTGATGATAGAATCTTCATATGTTTTTCAACCAGAATGAAAAACACATTTGTGCCACTACACTGTAAAACAAAGCTCCGCATGAACTGATACATTTTAATCTTATGATACACAGTTGTTGGGTGATATGCTGAATTCATTAATGTAAATTGTTTCCACCACAAGTTACTGACAGTAATCACTGCTAATGTTGCCCAGTTCTTGCTCTCAAGACCCAACTCAGGCTTGGAAGAGCAAATTTATATTCTCGGAGTAGTACAATTGCATATCTTGCAAAACGTTTCTATCACTTCCACATCCTACCATTTCATGATGAAGGGGATGAATATTTGAAACCAAAGAATATGGGAACAAAATTGTATAATCCCTTACATAAATACATAATTGCTGCATGTCCAAGCATGATTTTAAAGGTTAATGAGAAACCAACACTGCAATTATAATAGACCCCACACCCCCTACCTCCAGTGATTAAATTTCTTAAACACATGATCTGACAATACCTACAACATTCTTCGTCAAGTACCATAAATTGAACTTAATCTGTCTTAAACTGTGAGGTTAATTTACGTCAGATGGGAGGCGGTCACTTATTCATGGTTGTCTCGTATAAAGCATAATCAATTAAAACTCAACTGAATAATTGGGTAATTAGAGTGTGGGTAATGGACGTTCTGCTGCATGCAACAGTAATGTCATTACAATTGCTGGAATATGAAGGAACAAGACACCTTTCAACCCCTTCAGCTTGTTCCACCTTTCAATGAGAACCAAATCAACATTTGGTCTATTTAGCACATTTGTTCCTCGACATTGGAAAACAAGAACCACTTAAACAGATACATTTCATCTTGTTATACACAGTTTTTGGTGATACTCTGAATTCACCAGTATAAATTGTTTCCACCACTCATGGGAACAATAACTTGCTGTAACTGCATGTTAGCACAGCATATGTGCTACATCTGTAATAAATGTTTATATTGGTATTCAATGACCAACATGACCAATGTTTGCAGCATCTGACAGTCATTGACTGAAAACCCATTTCATAAAACCAACTCCTGTGGTTACTTAGAAGGCATGCTGGCTCATCATCACCTTCTCAAGGACAACTAGGAACATTCAGAGCTAAGAAAGTTGCTTCAACTGAAAAAGAACAAAAAAAAAAGGCCATAGCTGAAACACTGCGTAAGACACAATGCAATGTTTCCTCTCCCAGCTCATGTCAAAGTGAAAAGTGCTTTTTCAATATGCAATGGCAAAATTATAAAATTGCAACAGATATGTCTATGCATATATACACTCAGAATGCTGTTGGGAAGAGACTAATTTAAAGTGTATTCCACCCACAATCTCTCTGAAGAACAGTAATACACAGACTGCAGAAATTTGAAACACTTTGAACCTCAAGTGAATTTTTTTTTCCCTATTATTCATTCATGGGATTGGAGCAGTGCTGGCTGGCCAGAGTTTATTGCCGATCCCCAGCTGCCTTTGAGAAGGTGGTGGTGAGCTGCCTTCTTGAATTGCTGCAGTCCATTTGCTGTGGTTAAACCTACAATCCCTTTAGGGAGGGCGATCCAGGATTTTGACCCAGTAAAATTGAAGGAATGGCAATATATTTCTAAATCAGGTTGGTGTGTGGCTTGGAGGGGAACTTGCAGGCAATTGTGTTCCATGTTTCTGCTGCTCTTGTCCTTTTAGGTGGAAATATTTCTCAGTTTCTTAGGTGCTGTCTATGGAGCCATGGTGAATTTCTGCAGTGCATCTTGTATTTGGTGCATACTGTTGATACTGATCGTCAGGAGTGGAAGGAGTGGATGCCTGTGCATGTGATGTCAATCAGGCAGGTTCCTTGAGTGTTGTTGGAGCTGCACCCTCCCCTTCCAAGAAGGTGGGAGTATTCCACCACACTCCTGACTTGTGCCTTGTAGATGGTGGACAGGCTTTGCAGAGTCAGCAGGTGAGTTACTTGTTGAAGGATTTCTAACCTGACCTGCTCATGTAGCCACTGTATTCATACAGAATCACAGACAATGCAGACAGAGGCGATGTTGGCCTATCGAGTCTGCACTGACCTTCCAAAGAGTACCCCCAATTTTCGTGACCTCATATTTACTATGGCTAATCCACCTACCTCGCACATTCCTGGATACTACAGGGTAATTTAGCATGGCTAATCCGCCTAACCTGCACATCTTTGGATATGACCAATCCAGTTCAGATTTTGCTCAGTGGTAACCCCCAGGATATTGATAGTGGGGGAAATCAATGATGGTGATAGCATTGAATGTCAAGGAGTGGTGGTTAGGTTGTCTCATATTGGAGATGATCACTGCCTGGTGTTTGTAAGGCAGGAATGTTACTGCCATATATCAGCCCAAACCTGAATATTGTCCAGGTCTTGCTGCATTTGGACATAGAACATAGAACATTACAGCGCAGTACAGGCCCTTCGGCCCTCGATGTTGTGCTGACCTATGAAACCAATCTGATGCCCATCTAACCTACACTATTCCATTTTTGTCCATATATCTATCCAATAACCATTTAAATGCCCTTAAAATGGACTGCTTCAGTGTCTGAGCAGTTGTAAATCATTGAGACATAGAGGTCTACAGCACAGAAACAAGCTCTTTGGCCCACCAAATCTGCGCCAGTCAAAACCAAGTGCTTAACTATTCTTCAGAATAGTTTTTCAGAACTTGGTCCAGTGCCCATCTCCATCAGTGACGACCGACTTGACCTCTCCATCTCCATCAGTGACGACCGACTTGACCTCTCCATCTCCATCAGTGACGACCGACTTGACACTGACATCTTCATCAGTGACGACCGACTTGACCTCTCCATCTCCATCAGTGACGACCGACTTGACCTCTCCATCTCCATCAGTGACGACCGACTTGACCTCTCCATCTCCATCAGTGACGACCGACTTGACCTCTCCATCTCCATCAGTGACGACCGACTTGACCTCTCCATCTCCATCAGTGACGACCGACTTGACCTCTCCATCTCCATCAGTGACGACCGACTTGACCTCTCCATCTCCATCAGTGACGACCGACTTGACCTCTCCATCTCCATCAGTGACGACCGACTTGACCTCTCCATCTCCATCAGTGACGACCGACTTGACCTCTCCATCTCCATCAGTGACGACCGACTTGACCTCTCCATCTCCATCAGTGACGACCGACTTGACACTGACATCTTCTACAAACCCACCGACTCCCACAGCGACCTGGATTACACCTCTTCCCACCCTATCTCATGCAAAAATGCCATCCCGTATTCCCAATTCCTCCGCCTCCGCCCTATCTGCTCCCAGGAGGAGCGGTTCCACCATAGAACACACCAGATGGCCTCCTTCTTTAGAGACCGCAATTTCCCTTCCCACGTGGTTAAAGATGCCCTCCAACGCATCTCATCCACACCCCGCACCTCCGCCCTCAGACCCAACCCCACCAACCGCAACAAGGACAGAACGCCCCTAGTGCTCACCTTCCACCCTACCAACCTTCCCATAAACCAAATCATCCGCCGACATTTCCGCCACCTCCAAACAGACCCCACCACCAGGGATATATTTCCCTCCCCACCCCTCTCCGCCTCCCGCAAAGACCGTTCCC
>NC_057752.1:4128831-4138771 GCF_004010195.1 Chiloscyllium plagiosum
ACTCTCTCCCCACCCCCCCCCTCCTCTAGCTTATCTCTCCACGCTTCAGGCTCTCTGCCTTTATTCCTGATGAAGGGCTTTTGCCCGAAACGTCGATTTTGCCTGTCCTCGGATGCTGCCTGAATTGCTGTGCTCTTCCAGCACCACTGATCCAGTGCCTTGTATGTCTTGGCATCACAAGTGTTCTTTTTTCATTCATTCATAGAGAATCATAGTCAGAGAATCATTGAGTCACACAGCATGGAAACAGACCTCATCTTAAATCATCATCCTCTGATTCTTTATCCTCCTAGTAGGAACAATCTCTATTTTATCTTGACTCCATGACTTTGAGCACTTCTATTAAATTTCCCCTGTAACCTTTTCCTCTCTAAACAGAAACCATGTTGTTTACTGTAATCTACCCAGATCATCAAATTCCCTGGAATCATTCTCGTGAATCTTTAGGCATCTTTCTAGTGACTTCACATTCTTTCTAAAGTGTGGATCCTAGAATTGGACACAATACTATAGTTGATGCCAAGTGTTTTGTAAAAAGGTTCACTGAAACATTCTTGCATTTGTACTCCAAGCCTTATTTATAAAGCCTAGAATCCCATATGATTTATTAACTACTCTCTAAACCTGTCTTGCCATTTATCAAGGATATTTTATGTGTGCAGTTCAGTCCAGTCCATTGAATTGCAAATATATTACTTACTGAAGTCACCTTCTAGATCTTTCCTAATCAAGTTGTCCAGAGAAGTGTCTAATATTGCCTCTCCTCATTCTTCCTTCCAAAATTAATCATTTTATATTTAATATATTACATTAAATTTTATCTGGAAAGATATACAGTTCTCATGCTTTTATATATATTGAATACAGGTATTAGAGATAGGTGAAAATCAAAAGGATTTGCTAGGTACTGAATCCAACTGAGCAATATATTTCTTTTACTTGATTCAGAATTAAAGGAAAGCCGAAAGTAATCACTTCCAGAAGTCCAAAAAACTTACAATGAACTTGTGAAAGAGCTATAACTCCTTCTTCCATCCTGATCCTTCATGGCTAAGAGGATATATGTTACCTGGTGCCTTGATCTCTGAAGTTGTAGTCCTGATGCTCAACACAGTACAATTATCAGCAAATATTCTCACTTCTCAAGTTAAGATGGAGGAAAAGTCATTGACGAAGCAGCTGAAGATGTTTGGACCAAGGACAATAGCTTGTTGTACCTGCATGTTAAAAGGTCATGAGCTGAAACAGTGACTCTCCTACTTCTCTGATGCTGCTTGACCTGCTGTCCTTTTTTCAGCTCCACATTTTATCGACTCTAACTTTCCAGAATCTGCAGTCCTCATTTTCTCCATACACTTGTATTTGTAATAAATGTTCATATTGATTTTAAAAGGCCAAAATGGAACAGCTGCAGAGATGTCCTGGGGCTGAGAGACTGACCTCCAATGACCACAGCCATCTTCTTGTGTGCCAGATAGGAGTCCAGTCATCTGAGAATTTTCGCCCGATTCCCATTGACTACGTTTTGCTCGAGCCACTTGATGCCACACTTGGTCGAATGCAGCCTTGATGTCAAGGGCTGTCACTCTCACCTCACCTTTGGAATTCAGCCCCTTTGTCCAGGTTTGAACCAAGGCTGTCATGAGGAACTGAGTGGCCCAGGCGGTACCCAAACTGGGCATCACTGAGCAGGTTATTGCTGAGCAGATGCTGCTTGATAGCACTGTGGATGACACCTTCCATCACTTTACTGATGATCGAACGTTGACTGATGGGGTGGTAACAGGTCAGGTTAGATTTGTTCAGCTTGTTTTTTGTGTACAGGACATACCTAGGCAATTTTCCACATTGTCGGGTAGATGCCATGTTGTAATTGTACTGGAATAGCTTGGTGAAGGGAGTGGCAGGGTCTGGAGCACAACTCTTCAGAACTATTGCCAGAATGTTGTCAAGGCCTGTTGCTTTTGCAGTATCCAGTGCATTTAGCCATTTCTTGATATCACATGGATTAAATCAAATTGGCTGAAGCCTGGCCTTTGTGATTCTGGAGACCACCGGAGGAGGCCAAGGTGGATCATTCATTCGGAGCTTCTGGCTGAAGAATGTGGCGAATCCTTCAGCCATATCCTTTGCACTGATGTGCTGGGCTCTTCCTTTCCTGAGGATGGAGATATTTGTGTCGTCACCCCCTCCAATGAGTTGTTTAATTTTTCACCACTATTCACAACTGGATGTAGTTAGACTGCAGATCTTAGATCTGATCCGTTGGTTGTGGGATTGCTTAGCTCTGTCTTTCACTTGCTGCTTATGCTGTTTGGCATGCAGGTAGTCATGTTTAGTAGATTCACCAAACTTACCCCTCATTTTTAGCTCTGCCTGGTGCTGCTCCTGGCATGCCCTACTGCGTTCTTCATTGAACCAGGTTTATCCCCTGGCTTGATGGTAATGGTTGAGTGGGGGATATGCCAGGTTATGAGGTTGTAGATTGTGATGGAGTACAATTCTGCTGCTGTTAATGGCCCACAGTGCCTTATAGATGCCTGGTCTTGAGTTTCTAGATCTGTTTGAAGTCTAGAGCTGAAAATGTGTTGCTGGAAAAGCGAAGCAGGTCAGGCAGCATCCAAGGAGCAGGAGAATCGACATTTCGGGCATGAGCCCTTCTTCAGGAATGCTGCCTGACCTGCTGTGCTTTTCCAGCAACACATTTTCAGCTCTGATCTCCAGCATCTGCAGTCCTCACTTTCTCCTCCTGTTTGAAGTCTATCCCATTTAACATAGTGATAGTACTACACAACACGATAGAAAGTAGCTCAACGTGAAGGCAAGATTTCATCTCCAGAAGGAATGTGCGGTGGTCACTCTTACCAGTATGCTCATGGACAGATGCATTTATGGCAGGCAGATTGGGAAGATGAGGTCAAGTAATATTTTATCCTCTTAATAGTTCCCTCATTACAGTCCCAACCAGCAGTGCTGCTAAGGCACTCTTGTCTCCCTTTCAGGATACATTCTGTGTTTCTTGCCTGGTACATTATATATAAGGTATGACTTCATCAGTATGACTATTTCAGGCTGCTTTTTGATTGCTCTGTGAGAGAGCTCTCCCAATTTTGGCATAGACCCCCTTGCTCTGTCATTCTCAGTGTCTATTTTGACGCCAGGTGGTCTGCCCAGTTATGTACCTTTTTGAAACTCTCCAGAGGTTGATACAACTGAGTGGCTTGGGAGGCCATTTAAGAGTCAACTATATGCCTATGGATCTGGAGTCACAGAAGCTTGGCCAGCTGAGGATAGCGGTTTTCCGACCTGAAAGGGCATGGGTGAATTCGATGGGCTTTTTACAATAATTGGCAATAGTGTCGTGATAATCATTAGAATATTTATTCCAGATTTTTATTGGATTCAAATTCCACCATCTACTGTGGTGGGACTTGAACTCATGTCCCAAGTACATTACTTTGGTTTCTGGATTATATGTCCAGCAACAATACCACTACACTGTCACCTACTCCACGTTGAGTGGAACTTGTTCAATTCTCGGACCCAGGGTGAAAAAGAGTCCATTGATCAATATGTGACTTTATAAACTCAGCTCACAGAATCCTGTGAATTTGCACAACTCATTTTTAAAAAGATTAAAAACAGCATTGTATGAGGCAGAAGATATCCCATAGTGAGAGCACATCAGTGAGAGGAGAAATGTATTTTTGGAAGAGCAATTGAAATGTGCAAAAGTGCTGAGGTTGTGAGTTCGCAGCTAGACCATATTCATGGCGGAATAGACAAGGTCTTACATCACATTAACAGATTGTTCAGACCAAAAGGGCAGAACAATCACAAACTGCAAGGTGCACATATTGCCAAGAACATAATTCCAAGGAGACAAAGTCACATTCAGTATGGAAAAAGCACTGCCAGAGCCTGAATGTACAAATGACTACTGGAGAGGCATCAGCTGAAGGTTCTGGTGATTCACTTGTAAGTCCTACATTTCCAGCTGCACAGCACCTGGACTCTGACCAGCCAGCTCCAAGCCAGTCCCCAGAGTAAGGAAAATCCTTGAGACTCCTGTTCATTAATATTTCATCACCAGGAAAAGCGCCCATGTGGCCAGTGAACAAGCAAAGCTCAGAATGAGCGAGACTCCTGTTTATTTATTTTTTTTAGGTGTGAGACACAGTGAAAGACACAAAGTGCACGAATCTTTATTCAATTTCCACCACCAGGAAGATAGGAAAACACCCAGGTGGCCTGTGAAAAACACTGCCCTTCACATCAAAGGACAGTGCTGTGTGATCAAAACAGTGAAGGGGAGGGTAGGGACTAAATCAAAATAGAGTTGGAGGGAGAAATGATGCACTCCACTCCCTGCAGCGCCCACCTCTCCCTGAACAACTCCAGGGTGTTGGTCGACACCGCGTGCTCCTTCTCCAAGGACACCCGGGCCCTAACGTAACCGCGGAAGAGGGAGACTCCTGTTTATATCTGTTAGCCAGGCTTCTCTTATTTGCCCAGGTTAACATTTCCAGCTAAGAATCTCATATTCAATTAGGTCCACCTGGCCAACCTCGTTTCAATCACTACACACGGCAAGAACAAATGGCACAAGAATGACATTGCCTGGGGAAGGAACATCACGGAAATGAACAGCCAATGACAAAGAACTCGCATTCTATTCAGAGGTTGATATGATTTAATAGAAACATAGAATACAGGAGTAGGAGTATGCCATTCGAATCTGCTCTGACATTCAATATGATAATGGCTGATTATCCAACTCAGTACCCTGCTCCCAACTTCTCCTCATACCCTTTGATCTTTTTATCCCTAAGAACTATATCTAGCTTTAAGCTTTAAAGAATGTGTATGGAATACATATTCAGATAATGATGAGAATAATTAACTGCTAATGCATGAATACAGTTTGGGGGCGGCACGGTGTCTCAGTGGTTAGCACGGCTGCCTCACAACACCAGGGTCCCAGGTTCGATTCCAGCCTTGGGCGACTGTCTGTGTGGAGTTTGCACATTCTCCCTGTGTCTGCGTGGGTTTTCACCGGGTGCTCCGGTTTCATCCCACAGTCCAAAGATGTGCAGGTCAGGTGAATTGGCCATGCTAAATTGCCCAAAGTGTTAGGTGCGTTAGTCAGAGAGAAATGGGACTGGGTGGGTTGCTCTTCAGAGGGTCAGTGTGGACTTGTTGGGCCGAAGGGCCTGTTTCCACACTGTAGGGAATCTACCTAAGTTGTGTGCATAGTGGGTAAATTCAAGACAGAAATATTCCATGATTGGGAAGAAAACCTTGAGCTTGATGTTGCATTACAACATTTATATTACCAGTAATGTGTCTGAAACAATTGTGGTTACTGATCATAACCTATTAAAGGCTTTGGAGAAATTTAAGGATAAAAAAATCCATGCTGTTTAGATAGAGCTTATTATTGCAGCTACTAAATTTGAAAATTATATACATGACAGAACGAGATCGTAATTGCCAACGCATTGTCGCGACTGATGAAGGAAGACAGAGGCATTTGGTAGCGAGAGTAAATGGACTGAAATAGTCTGTAGTAGTGAATGTTTGCATGCTTAGAGTCAATGTAATGTATATGTATTGTACTTGACTAATACAGTAAGACTAAACGTTTTTTAAAAATGAAGCCATCATTGTATATTGGTGTTTCTGTTTTATAAGGGGGAGAGTTGCGACGATACTGTGACTTTAAGAAATTATTTTGTCCTTTTTTTTGAAGAGAGGTTATCAGGCAGAGGTGCCAAGAAATCTACCAGACTGACTGGAATAAACAACTTGGGAGTCATTAGGTTTTTTTAAATAGCCCGAATGGATGTATCCAGCTCTCACAGATCAGGTTTTCTGGGTTTTTAGGTTGAGCTTTAAGCAGAAGCTCTGGGGGTCTCAACAGAGTTAGAAGCTTCAGTGAATGTCTCCTAGCTGCTACTATCTCTGAATTTTCTCTTGATGCTTTTTCCTCCTGGATTGGAGAACTGCATGTGAGAATCTGTATCTGAATTTTCCTTTTTGCCAAGGTGTGTTGGTTTGCAATATTACTGTACAGGTGTCCCCCACTATCTGAAAGTAGGACATTCCTATGAAACCTTTCATAAGCTGAAATGGCGTAAAATGAAGAAGCAATTACCATTAACTTAGATGAAAAAAAAATGTTGAGTATTCCCACACCCAAAAAATAACCTGCCAAATCATACTAAATAACACACAAAACCTAAAATAATGCTAATATCTCGTAAAAGCAGGAAAATGATAAATACACAGCCTAGATAAGTAGAACGAATACATGTACAGTGTAGTTTCATTCACCAGAATAGGGAACACAGCGAGCACACTGGAAGGCTGAGGGGTCAAGGTGGTGATGATAGTATGCGAGGCTGAGTCATCAGAAATTGGGGTGGTGGGAGGTAGAGGAGACTTGGTGTAGGAGAGAGAGGAAGAAGGTATTTTATTAACACTTCCTGGGAGTGCACAAATTAGAAAAGAATACAATATCCTTTACTGCCAGGTGTACTCAAGTACAGGAGTATGGTGACAAGTTTTACAAAGTTGCCTCTTCTGGTGCCATCTTAGGTACAAGTACTGAGGTACATATCTTAGATACAAAAGAGGAATAACAAAGACAAGCAGTTGCATTTTCCATTGTTGAAAGAAAAAGTCAGAAATAAGACAGAGTAAAAGGATTGACATAATAGTCAGATAAAAAAAATTCAAATAAACATTCCATTGCAAGAGCTGAGTGCAGGGGCTACCACACGCGGACCACCAGGCCACAGTCCAACGACTGCTCTGCTCTAAGCTTCCAGTCCGCAACGTGCTGGGTCTGAGGGTAAGTTTATTCCGAGCGGGATTCCCCAACTGGCCTCCACCTGAGACTCACTCCCTGCACCAGCACCAGCCTGGAACTGTTTCCCAATGCCAGTCACTACCCAGGGACTGCTTCCCCAATGCCAGTCACTACCCAGGGACTGCTTCCCCAATGCCAGTCACTACCCAGGGACCGCTTCCCCAGCCCAGTCACTGCTGTGGGACTGCTTCGCCTGCCCAGTCACTGCTCTGGGACTGCTTCGCCTGCCCGGTCTCTGCTCTGGGACTACTTCCCCTGCCCAGACACTGCTCTGGGATTGCTTGCCTTGTCCAGACATTGCTCTGGGACTGCATCCCCTGCCCAGTCACTGCTCTGGGACTACTTCCCCTGCCCAGACACTGCTCTGGGATTGCTTGCCTTGTCCAGACATTGCTCTGGGACTGCATCCCCTGCCCAGTCACTGCTCTGGGACTGCTTCGCCTGCCCAGTCACTGCTCTGGGACTGCTTCGCCTGCCCGGTCACTGCTCTGGGACGGATTCCTCTGCCCAGTCACTGCTCTGGGACTACTTCCCCTGCCCAGACACTGCTCTGGGATTGCTTGCCTTGTCCAGACATTGCTCTGGGACTGCATCCCCTGCCCAGTCACTGCTCTGGGACTGCTTCCCCTGCCCAGTAACTGCTATGAGACTGCTTCCGCTGCTCAGTCAATGCTCTGGGACTGCTTCCCCTGCTCAGTCGCTGCTCTGGGACTGCTTCCCCTGCCCAGTCGCTGCCATGGGACTGCTTCCCCTGCCCAGTCACTGCTCCAGGACTGGTTCCCCTGCCCAGTCACTGCTCCAGGACTGCTTCCCCAGCCCAGTCACTACTCTGGGACTGCTTCCCCTGCCCAGTCACTGGTCTGGGACAGTTTCCCCAGCCCAGTCACTGCTCTGGGACTGCTTCCCCTGCCCAGTCACTGCTCCGGGACTGGTTCCCCTGCCCAGCCCTGCCCAGTCACTGCTCCGGGACTGGTTCCCCTGCCCAGTCACTGCTCCGGGACTGCTTCCCCTGCTCAGTCACTGCTCTGGGACTGCTTACCCTGCCCAGTCACTGCTCCGGGACTGGTTCCCCTGCCCAGTCACTGCTCTGGGACTGCTTCCCCTGCTCAGTCACTGCTCCGGGACTGCTTCCCCTGCCCAGTCACTGCTCTGGGACTGCTTCCCCAGCCCAGTCACTGCTCTGGGACTGCTTCCCCTGCCCGGTCACTGCTCTGGGACTACTTCCCCGGCCCAGTCATTGCCCTGGAACTGCTTCCCCTGCCCAGTCACTGCTCTGGGACTGCTTCCCCTGCCCAGTCACTGCTCCGGGACTGCTTCCCCTGCCCAGTCACTGCTCCGGGACTGCTTCCCCTGCTCAGTCACTGCTCTGGGACTGCTTCCCCATCCCAGTCACTGCTCTGGGACTGCTTCCCCTCCACAGTCACTGCTCTGGGACTGCCCAGTCACTGCTCTGGGACTGCTTCCCCTCCACAGTCACTGCTCTGGGACTGCTTCCCCAATGCCCAGTCACTGCACGAGGACTGATTCCCCTGCCCAGTCACTGCTCTGGGACTGCTTCCCCTGCCCGGTCACTGCTCTGGGACTACTTCCCCGGCCCAGTCATTGCCCTGGAACTGCTTCCCCTGCCCAGTCACTGCTCTGGGACTGCTTCCCCTGCCCAGTCACTGCTCCGGGACTGCTTCCCCTGCTCAGTCACTGCTCTGGGACTGCTTCCCCATCCCAGTCACTGCTCTGGGACTGCTTCCCCTCCACAGTCACTGCTCTGGGACTGCCCAGTCACTGCTCTGGGACTGCTTCCCCTCCACAGTCACTGCTCTGGGACTGCTTCCCCAATGCCCAGTCACTGCACGAGGACTGATTCCCCTGCCCAGTCACTGCTCTGGGACTGATTCCCCTGCCCAGTACCTGCACTGGGATTGCTTCCCCTGCCCAGTCACCGCTCTGGGACTGTATCGCCTGCCCAGTCACGGCTTCCCTACTGCCCAGTCACTGCATCTCCTGGCCAGTCACTGCCCTGGGACTGCTTCCCCTGCCCAGTAACTGCTCTGGGACTGCTTCCCCTGCCGACTCACTGTTCTGGGACGGCTTCCCCTGGCCAGTCACTGCTCTGGGACCTCTTCCCCTGCACAGTCACTGCTCTGGGACTGCTTCCCCTGCCAGTCACTGCACTAGGACTGATTCCCCTGCCCAGTCACTGCGCTGGGATTGCTTCCCCTACCCAGTCACCGCTCTGGGACTGTATCGCCTGCCCAGTCAGGGTTTCCCTACTGCCCAGTCACTGCATCTCCTGGCCAGTCACTGCCCTGGGACTGCTTCCCCTCGACAGTCACTGCTCTGGGACAGCTTCCCCTGCCCAGCCACTGCTCAGGGACTGCTTTCCCTGCCCAGTAACTGCTCTGGGACGGCTTCCCCTGCCCAGTCACTGCTCTGGGACTGCTTCCCCTGCCAGTCACTGCTCTGGGACGGATTCCTCTGCCCAGTCACTGCTCTGGGACTGCTTCCCCTGCCCAATCACTGCTCTGGGACTGCTTCCCCTGCCCAGACACTGCTCTGATACTGCGTCCCCTGCCCAGTCACTGTTCTGGGACTGCGTCCCCTACCCAGACACTGCCTGGGACTGCTTCCCCAATGCTCAGTCACGGCCCTAGGACTGCTTCCCCAGCCCAGTCACTGCCCTGGGACTGCTTCCCCTGCCCAGTCACTGCTCTGGGGCTGCTTCCCCAATGCCAGCCACTGCTCTGGGACTGCTACACCGGCCTCCTCACTGCTTTGGGACTGCTTCCCCTGCTCAGTCACTGCTCTGGAAGTGCTTCGCCGGCCGACTCACTGCTCTGGGACTGCTTCCCCTGCCCAGTCACTGCCGTGGGACTGCTTCCCCCGCCCAGTCACTGCCCTGGGACTGCTTCCCCTGCCCAGTCACTGCTCCGGGACTGCTTCCCCAGCCCAGTCACTGCTCTGGGACTGCTTCCCCTGCCCAGTCACTGCTCCGGGACTGCTTCCCCTGCTCGGTCACTGCTCTGGGACTACTTCCCGGGCCCAGTCACTGCTCCGGGACTGCTTCCCCTG
>NC_057752.1:4139271-4150276 GCF_004010195.1 Chiloscyllium plagiosum
CTGTCCAGTCACTGCTCTGGGACTGCTTCCCTAATGCCGAGTCACTGCTCTGGGACTGCTTCCCTAGTGCCAGTCACCGCTCTGGGACTGCTTCCTCTGTCCAGTCACTGCTCTGGGACTGCTTCCCCAGCCCAGTCACTGCCGTGGGACTGCTTCCCCAGCACAGTCACTGCCGTGGGACTGCTTCCCCAGCCCAGTCACTGCTCTGGGACTGCTTCCCCAGCCCAGTCACTGCTCTGGGACTGCTTCCCCTGCCCATTCACTGCTCTGGGACTGCTTCCCCTCCACAGTCACTGCTCTGGGACTGCTTCCCCAATGGCGAGCCACTGCTCTGGGACTGCATCCCCAATGCCAGCCACTGCTCTGGGACTGCTTCCCCAATGCCCAGTCACTGCACGAGGACTGATTCCCCTGCCCAGTCACTGATCCGGGACTGCTTCCCCAGCCCAGTCACTGCTCTGGGACTGCTTCCCCTGCCCAGTCACTGCTCTGGGACTGCTTCCCCAATGCCAGTCACCGCTCTGGGACTGCTTCCCCTGTCCAGTCACCGCTCTGGGACTGCTTCCCCAATGCCGAGTTACTGCTCTGGGACTGCTTCCCCTGCCCAGACACTGCTCCAGAACTGCTTTCATGTGCCAGCCACTGCTTTGGGTTCCGTCTCCGGGGCTTCCCATCTTCTCCATTCGAGGGGAAGTAATGAATAGAGAAAAGGAAAAGAACAGTCGGCGCAGAGGAGCCGTGATCTTTCAACTGAATTCGTTTAGTTCATGACCTCATTACAACCTTGGTCCGGATACGGACAACAGATCTGAATTCCTGATCTGAGGGGTGACCTTATCGAGTTTAATAAAATCATGAGGGGCATGAATGGGGTAAATAGACAAGCTCTTTTCCCTGTGGCGTGGGTGTCCAAAACTAGAGGGCATAGGTTTAAGGTGAGAGGGGAAAGTTTTCAAAGGAACCTAAGGGGCAACAGTTTCATGCGGAGTGTGGTGCCTGTATGGAATGAGCTGCCAGAGGAAGCGGTGGAGGCTGGTACAATTAAAACATCTAAAAGGTATCTGGATGGGTATATGAATAGGAAGGGTTTAGAGAGATACAGGCCAAATACTGGAAAATGGGACTAGATTAATTTAGGATATCTAGTTGGCATGGGTGAGTTGGACAGAAGGGTTTGTTTGCATGCTTTACAACACTGTGACTCTGTGCACGGGATAATGCATGCAAATCTTTTTATATTGAAAGGGAATGTTAGGGCTACTTGTAGCTGCCATTGTCATGTGACCTCTACCATGAGGCACTGACTTAGGGGCTGCCATCTCCAGTCACTTTAAATAAATTCACAGTACAGGTCAAAGTTTTTGCCTTACAAGCTCAAAACGCAATCTTCTCCAGTTGTCAGTTTCTTGATCTCTCTCCCCAGTTTCCAATGTCCTGCTCTTCTGTCTGTTGTCTATAGTTACATGCAGTTCCCCTCTTCTGCCCCCTTCCATTCCATGTAATGAAGACAAAAAATATCAGAAATCATAGCATGGAGAGTCAGCAAGCTGACATTTCGAGTCTAGATAACTCTTTATCAGAGATTTTGTCTTCAGTACAAGGTTCCAGCATCTGCAGTAATTTGCTTTCCCTTTCATTCCATCCTCCCATGAAGTTGCTGACCCATGTTGCAGCATATTACCACAAGTAGTAACTACCATCCCAAAAACTGGTCACACTATCTGAGCCAAAACAGTGAGCCAAGTATATGGGTTAGTGAGAAGTTGGGTTTACTGTGTTATTAAATGAGTTCAGGCCATTTATTTATTATCAACAGTATCTCAGGATTTAAAGATTTATCAATAACGCTGAATCAAGTTGGGCCTGAATCAAGTACAGTTTCCTCTGCTTTAGTGGCTGTTACAGACTAGAGTTCAAGGGACTTACTCAAATACAATTAGTTTCTGGCGAATAATTAGCACTGGCCACCTAACATTCAGCATTTGTTGCCATTAGAAGTTATTTGAAACCTTGATTCTTGCAAGCAGTTAATTTTATTAGGTCTCAGCTGTTTTATGTCGGAATTGCACCCAACTGGGCTCAGGCCTGGGCAGTTATCATTTCAAGCATAATCTGAATTGTATTGATTTGGAGATGCCGGTGTTGGACTGGGGCGGACAAAGTTAAAAATCACACAACACCAAGTTATAGTCCAACAGGTTTGTTTGGAAGCACTAGCTTTCGGAGAGCTGCTCCTTCATCAGGTGGTCGTGGTGTAGAAGATCATAAGACACAGAATTTATAGCAAAAGTTTACAGTGTGATGAAACTGAAACTATATATTGAAAAAGACCTGGATTGTTTGTTAAGTCTCTCATCTTTTAGAATGAACATGTTGTTTTCAGTTCTTTCATATGTAAATCGCAGAACATTTTAACACAATTGGTGTCATGTCGGCCCAGATAATGCAGTTAAGGTGTGAGATGCCCTGTGTGAGACTATCTGTGCGACAATGTTCAGACTGATTCCAATCTAAAAATTAGATTTACAGAATCTTACATGGATTCATGCAGTCTTTGAACAAAGTAAAATGTAATTCTGCAAGTACAATTTCACCCCACAAACTTATATGTGTGCGTGTGTGTGTGTGTGTGTGTGGTGGGGGGGCGGAGGTTTATGAGTATCTGTGAGAGAGTGTGTGTATGTGAGTGTAAAGGGGTGTAAGCCTGTGAGAGTGTGCGTGTGTGCATGAGAGTGTACGTGTGAGCATATGAGAGCGCTTGTGTATGAGAAAGGGTCTGTGTGAGTGTATGGGTCTGTAGGAGTGTGTGTGTGTGTCTGTGGGAGTGTCTGTGTCTGTGGGAGTGTCTGTGTCTGTGTGTATGTCTATCTGTGAGTGTGCGTCTGTCTGTGTGCGCGCCTGTCATTGTCTATCTCATATGTTACAGGCAAGGATGCCCTGAGGCATGGTACATTGGTGAGATCGAGCAGAGGCTAGGGCAATGGATGAATGGACACCGCACAACAATCAACAGACAGGAGTGTTCCCTCCCAGTCGGAGAACACTTCAGCGGTCCGGGACATTCGACCTTGGACCTTCGGGTGACCATTCTCCAAGGCGATCTTCGGGACAGGCAACAACGCAAAGTGGCCGAGCAGAGGCTTATAGCCAAGTTTGGTACCCATGGGGATTGCCTCAATCGGGACCTTGCGTTCATGTCACACTACAGGTGACCCACAGCACTACACACACAGACAGACACGCACACACAGACACTCGTACACACAGATATTCCTACAGACACACACACACACACACTCCTACAGACCCATACACTCTCACAGATCCTCTCTCATTCACAAGCTCTCTCTCATATGCTCACACATACACTCCCACACTCACAAACACACATATGTTTACACATACACTCCTACACTCATACGCACCCTCTCACAGACTTATATCTCTTCACACTCACACACATACGCACACTCTCTCACAGACACTCATAACCCCCTCCACACCACACCATCACCCCACCCCACCCCACACACACTTATAAGTTTGTGAGGTGAATTTGTACTTGCAAAATTACATTTTATTTTGCTCAAAAACTGCATAAATCCATGTAAGATTCTGTAAATCCGTTATTTAGAACAGAATCAGTCTGAACATTATGACACAGGCAGTCTCACACAGGGCACCTCACATTACAGGTATCTGGGCCAACATGACACCACTTCTTCAAGTTCACTTAGATTAGATGCCCTACAGTGGGGAAACAGGCCCTTCGGCCCAACAAGTCCACACCGAACCTCCAAAGAGTAACCCACCAAGACCCATTTCCCTTAGACTAATGCATCTAACACTATGGGGCAATTTAGCAAGGCCAATCCACCTGACCTGCACATCCTTGGATTGTGGGAGGAAACCGGAGCACCCAGAGGAAACCCACGCAGACACAGGGAGAATGTGCAAACTCCACACAGACAGTCACACAAGGCTGGAATCGAACCCGGGTCCCTGGCGCTGTGAGGCTGGGGTGCTAACCACAGAGCCACCATGCCAGCCAAAGAAAATGTAACTTTAAAAAAGTTCTGCGATTTACATATGAAAGAACTGAAGCCAACATCTTCATTCTAAAAGATAAGAGACTTAACAAGCGATCCAGGTCTATTTTTAATATATAATTATAGTTACATCACACTGTAAACTTTTGCCATGAATTCTGTGTCTTACAATCTTATACTCCACAACCACCTGATGAAGGAACAGCGGTCCAAAAGCTAGTGCTTCCAAATAAACCTGTTGGATGAGAACCTGGTGTTGTGTGATTTTAACTTTTGAATTGTATTGATTAGCTAACAGATGCCAAACGATGGTCTTGGTATGGGGAATGAGAAGAAAATAATTGCGTTAATGCTGCACATGAGGAGGACACTTGATCCATTGTTCCTGTGCTTGCTCTTTAGCAGAGCTAGCTAATTAATCCCACTCCCCTGTTCATTCCCTGAAGTCCAGCAAATGTTTTACTGCATGCTTTTCCACAATGGTGAAAGTATTTTCTTGAAACAATAGTCAGAGAGTTTTACAATCAAGCACCAGTCTTGGCACAGTAGGTAGCACAGTCTTGTCTGAGCCAGTAGGTTTTGACTTCAAGCTCCACTCAAGGAACATGAGCACATAATCAAAACTGACACTTGGTGTGATACTGAGTGCTATGTAGTATCGTTGGCATGTGTGATGCTGGGACAGAGTCACTTTAAAAGGTGAGTCACGTGACTACTGGTGCATCATCAGACTAGTTCATGGGCTTGTTCAGACTTACTTTGTGATTTTACATCTACAGAATAAAACCTCCCTGTTGGATTGCAGCAAATTATGAGTTTGTGTGTTCTTTAGTTCTGTTTGGAGCCTAGTAACTGCCCAGTACAGAATACTGAAGGAGTGTTCCACTGTCGAAGGTACTCTTTCAGACAATACAGCAAATTCATGTCGAGTTGTAAGAATCTCATGGCACCAGGTTAAAGAAGAGGACGGGTGTTCTCCCTATGCCCTGGCCAATATTAATAGTTCAATCAACAATGTCTGCAAGATGTTACTGTGTACAATTTGGCTACTGTGTTTTCCTATATAATTTCATAAGTATTTCTTTGGCTGTGAAAATATTTAGCGTGTTTTAAGACCATAACAGGTGTTTTATAAATACGTCATATATTAACACGTGGGAATTTGGATTTTAAGTAGAAATAAAATAGATTTTGGTTTCAGTTCTATGAAGGTAAACAAATGATCAGAGGCTACGAGTAGTTTGAGTTGAGTTCAGAAGAATCGGGTTTCAGTTCAGAAAAACAATTTGTCATATCAGAATGGTAGTTTCTCAGTTTTGTAGAACCTCTAAGTTGTGAACATTTGTAAAAGTCTCCTGGCTGTCAGAGTTGGAAAGATGTCTCTCAAGTATCAAAACCGGAAAAAGTCAGTTAAAGAAAAAAGTAGAGTTAAGATAGGAGTGGGTCTGTTTCCATGCCACTGTGATTAAATATCTGTAAAGGATATTGTTGGGGAAATGTTGAATCTTTTGTTAAGATCTTTCTAAATTATCATGTGGAACTCTGTGTTTTTCTTTTATGTGGTAAACTTGTGTTATTTTGTTAAACAACGTTGGGAGCTCTGTATTAATGCATTCAGAGACTTAACACCTATGATATCAGGTTTCACTTTGGAATTTTACTTGTCCTGTATTACCATCTTGGGATCATAACAACAGGGGCCATATTTTATCTTGAGCATTTAGAACCGAATATTGGGCATTGAAAATGACTAGCAAGCAATCCAATACTACCTTGATTAAACTACCATACCAGACACATATCTGGCTCTCATTTTTTATTTCATTTTAAGTATACTGCATTACATCTGAAAGCTCTTGACATTGACACTGGATAAATAACTCTTATCCATAAGAAAGCCTGCTCCTAACATTAATCTTTTGAAGCTGCTGAACTGTATTCATGAAAGATCCTTTAAAAAGCCTCAGGCAACTTCCATCACCAAACACAGACTATAGTCATAGATGTATCTGGCCTTCAGACTAGAAAGGAATTCTATTCATTATCTCATCCAGTCAGTGGTATAAAAGGTTCAGCCACTCCCTAGGTAAGAATTTTTACAAATTCACTTCTGGCGTTTGTGACACATATTTATAGTCCTGAACTGACATTTTCAATGAGTTACTTTCTCTCATCCCTCCTGAGTTCACTGATTCTTAACTGATACCCTTTAGAGAGTGAATCCTACCATCCCTTCCCTAGTCTGGCCTAGCATATGCATGACTCCAGTTCCCACACCTTTGTGGTGTACGCTTATATGCTCTCTGAAGTTATGTCATCCTTCTTCAGTCAGGGCAACCAGGGATGGGCAATAACTGCTTGTCTCGCTCAATGCCGTCCGCAAGAAAACATATGAGCAGTTCCGCCCACAGTACTCTGCCAACCTGGCCCTTTTACATGTAGAAGTCAATTTGACTGAGTGTTTTACAGCCGAGCATGATCTGACCCTTCAACTGGAGAAGGATTCTTTCTGCGCTCCAGCTGAACTGGAAACCTACTTCTAAAGAATGCAATTACAATTCACTATACTGAAGAATTCTTCACTCCCTGGTATTAATGCAAATGAACATACCTAGAGACTATTTGAGAATGACAGGAATGGGAACCTTGATTCCTTATTACCTCCCTTGACGAGGTTCGTGGTCCAAGAAGGTTGTGCCTAGCAATGATGCTCTGAATGCCATCCAAATTGAGTTGGGTAAACTTGGCAGTGCCTGAAGAGCAAATCTGAGAACTTTCAGCTCTGTTTTGCACATCAGGCAACAAATGCCTGTGCACTCTTACTTTTTTTGTGTCCATGTACTATAAATAGTATTATGCACTATATAAAGGAAAGACTTGCTTTTAAATAACTCCTTTCACAACCAGCAGGTATCTCAAGCCACTTTATAGCCAATCAAGTACTGTTGAAGTAGTCACTGTTGTAATGTAGGAAACAATCTTCACAAACAAGTTTCCACAAACAGCAATGTTACAATGACCAGATAATTTGATTTTGTGATGTTAAACGACAGATAAATATTGGTCAGGACAACAGGGAAACCTCTTAGTTCTTCTCGGTACCATAGAGTCTTTTACATCCAACCAAACAGCATTGGTTTAAGGTCTCATTTGGAAGATAGCACTTCCAACAGTGCAGCACCCCCTCAATGTTATACTGGAGTTTTGGCCAATTTGAAGGCTCGGAGACAAGAGTGCTATCAACTGAGCTACAAGTTAACATAAATGCAAGATACTGAATATGAGATGTGTCATGTGTGTGTTGTGTGTATGTGGTCATGCCACTTGTGCATAGAACATATTGATTACAGAAAGATCAGGCTTGCAAAACAATATAGTTATGTTCTTACCTTTGCAATTCAACATTATTTTAATGTCTATAAAAGTATCTAACTGTTGATATTCTATATTTCTGCTATGGGACATTCTAGGGTTGTGGTCAGGAAGATTGTGAAGTAGCCTCTGTGAATCTGTGTAGGTTACCTGCATATGATACATGGCCTCATAGATATGCAGAATGGTTTATCTTTCAAGAGTTAGTCACAAAGTGCTGGCAATTGATATTGTTCACATGTCAATAATATTTCTGAGGATTGGGTAGATTTATTCCGTTATATCAGCTATAGGGAGAGCCTGAATAGGCTGGGGCTGTTTTCACTGGAGTGTCAGAGGTTGAGGGGTGACCTTATAGAGGTTTATAAAATCATGAGGGGCATAGATAGGATAAACAGACAAGGTCTTTTCCCTGGAGTGGGGGAGTTGAGAACTCGAGGGCATAGTTTTAGGGTGAGAGGGGAAAGATATAAAAGGGACCTAAGCGGCAACTTTTCATGCAGAGGGTGGTATGCACTTTTGTCTTCAGATTTTTAGTTGTCTTTTTGAACTAGCTTTTGCAAGGATATTGCAAACCTGAGTATCACTGCTTAATGGTAAGCATTGTACTCTTTCTAACTAAAGCCAAATCTGGTAACTTGTTGGACAAGTACCTGTTAGGTCTGGATTCTTAGGGTGAACTCTTGGATTTTACATAACATTGAATATGCCACCTTAGATTTGTTACTACCCATATGTCTACAGTGCAAATATAAGTGTCTTAGTAAAAACCCTAATGTGGAGCAGGGTGAGATTTGGTACTCGTAGGGCTTCAGTGTAGGAGGGTATAAAACAGTGAAACTGATCCTTTCGAAAAGGTGCCAGATAAATCAATCAATTGGAATTTAGATTCTGAATCAGTTCTGGTCAGAGCATGTACTAAACACTCTGCCAGATTTTCAGTTCCTGTACAAATTCATCAAAAGAATTTTTTACTCCGTATCTATAAATTAGTTTACTGTTCAGTACAAGGAATTTTGTGCCTGACAAGCTCTAACTGGTTGGAAAGGCAGTAAATATTGAACTGCTTCAAAGAAGTAGTTTGAATTTTTGTGGTGAACTATATCCATGGTTGCTGCAGACATCTCGTGGTAGCAGATGAGGATTTTCAACACATTCTTATTAGCTAGTTAAGCTACATAGTTTGCATTGATGTGTTAGTGATTTCAGCTTTATATTGATGCAAATGGTGCAATGTAATTTGGGAGTGAAATTGCCCAAGATACAACAGTGGGGAAACCTATTCTGAGGTAACCTCTCACTGCTGATGCTTTGCAAACCCCTGCGTATCAAGTCCCTGCCAGGTCAAAATACAAAGTTTATGATAACATTTGTACTTATCAAATGATTTGTGAAGTGTTTCAAAGCACTTTACACAATGAATTATGTCTGATGTGAAAACTATTCTGCACCACACCATGCAACTTAGGAGTTAACTTATTGAGCCTATTTTTATTTATAGAAATGTTCGAGAACGTGCACTGTTCCATTTCAAGTAATATTTGAGTTCCTTTAACATCCAGTGCACCACCAAAGCAGGGAGATGATGTCTCTGCTTAACGTCTTATCTCAAAGCTGCAGCTCCAACAATGCAGCATTTTCTCAAAGCTGCACTGCAGAGTCAGTATACATTCGGGGTTCAGTCATGTTATTTGAGTGCAGTGGCACAAAGTACCTGTACTGAGCATTGTGGATTGTATACCATAATGAAAGAGATGCCCGCTGACACAATTCTGAGACATGACAAGGTGGGTATATGTGCAAATCAGAGAAAGGATGGGGTGGGAGAGTGGAGATACACAGCTGCTCTTACAGAGATGCTATATATCCTTAATGTTTTTCCAGAAGAGAAATACATAGAGCAAGTCACTGAACTTAAACTGTACTTCAATGATACAACAAAATACTGCTACAGTTCTTAGAGAGAATGAGAATCTTTTAATTGGAGTCCTGCAGTCAATCCATTATTTGCAATGTGCAATTAAATTTGCATGTGTAGAGTATTGGTGATCTTCCATTTACATTAAATGCTTGTTTGGGAAATATTTACATGAGGTAAAATCACCATATTCCTGCTCTCTCATTAGAGAAAGACAACTAGCAGTGCTTTAACCAAAGGGTCACTACATCTCAGGCGAAGGGTCAGGTTGAGGAGGTAGAACCTTCATGGTAACCCCAGCCAGAATTGGAATTGAAGCCACACAGTTGCTATCACTCTGCGTCGCAAACCAACTGTCTGGCAAACTAAGCTAAACAACCCTAATAATGTGAAAGCAGAAATTGCTAGAGAAACTTAGCAGGTCTTGCAGAATCTGTGGAGAGAAAACAGAGTCAATGTTTCAGGTCCAGTGATCCTTCATCGGAACACATCAGATAAAAATGCATTTTGATGAAGGGTCACTGGACCCAAAAACATTGACTCTGCTTTCATCCTCACAGATGCTGCCAGATCTGCTAGCCTCTCTAACAATATCTGTTCCTTTTTCAGATTTCCAGCACCTCCAGTTCTTGGTTTTATGCCCATGAGGTAATACTGCCATATTGTACAAGGTCAGCACTTTTGACATAAGTCAGAAAAAAGAAAAACACAGCACTTTTGTATGCTTATTCTCCCTAGTCCACTGGTTGAGCTTATTGTCTAAATTCAATAGTTAGAGTGTGGTGCTGGAAAAGCACAGCCGGTCAGGCAGCATCCGAGGAGCAGGAAAATCGACGTTTCAAGCATAAGTTCTTCACCCTCTTCCTGATGAAGAGCTTATGCTCGAAACATCAATTCTCCTGCTCCTTGGATGCTGCCTGACTGCCTGTGCTTTTCCAGCACCACATTCTCATCTCTGATCTCCAGCATATGCATACCCCACTTTTCCTAAATTCAACTGTTACCCTGCTTCTTCTTGTTGAACACCTGTCATTATTAAAATAGAATCCCCCTACATTTGGAAACAGGCCATTTGGCCCAACAAGTCCACACCGACCTTCCGAAGAGCATCTCACCCAGACCCATTCCCCTATCTTATTACTCTACATTTCCCCTGACTTATGCACCTAACCTACAAATCCCTGAACATTATGGGCGATTTACCATGGCCAATTCACCTAACCTGCACATCTTTGGACTATGGGAGGAAACCGGAGCACCCAGAGGAAACCCACGCAGACACAGGGAGAATGTGCAAACTCCACACAGACAGTCACCCGAGGCTGGAATCGAACCCAGGTCCCGAGCACTGTGACACAGCAGTGTTAACCACTGAGCCCCCCACCACCAAACCATCATCTCCCAGACCGTCCATAACCTCATCACCTCGGGGGATCTCCCATCCACCGTCTCCAACCTCATAGTCCCACAACCCCGCACCGCCCGCTTCTACCTCCTGCCCAAAATCCACAAACCTGACTGCCCCGGCCGACCCATTGTCTCCGCCTGCTCCTGCCCCACCGAACTCATCCCTGCATACCTCGACATGGCCCTGTCCCCCTTAGACCAAGAACTCCCCATCTACGATCCGGACACCACCCACGCCCTCCACCTCCTCCATGATTTT
>NC_057752.1:4151551-4157757 GCF_004010195.1 Chiloscyllium plagiosum
AGTCTGACCTAACACCCTCACCTTGACCTCTTTCCACCTATCACATTTCCGACGCCCCTCCCCCAAGTCTCTCCTCCCTACCTTTTATCTTAGCCTGCTGGACAAACTTTCCTCATTCCTGAAGAAGGGCTTATGCCCGAAACGTCGATTCTCCTGTTCCCTGGATGCTGCCTGACCTGCTGCGCTTTTCCAGCAACACATTTTCACTCTGATCTCCAGCATCTGCAGACCTCACTTTCTCCTTAACCACTGAGCCACCAATTATGACGACCTTTAACATACCCATCATAATTGTTTTGCATTTTCAAATTCAGCGTATATTGGAGTTTTAAAATGAAATAGGTTAAGCCCAATGCTGCTCGCTGATCTGTTTCATTGTCAGCAGAAAGTTAATAAAAGCCTAAGGAAACAAGGAATGGTGTTTTTTAGGTTGGCTGCCTTCATATATCAATCCACTTGCCAGTTTTATATATTTTTCTTAAACTTTCTATCAATGTCAAAGAGGTGTCTTTTGGAAACAAAATAAATCATTCCTGAATAAGCAGTCCTGCAGGCTGAAGGAACCCTTCATTATACATTCTGACAAGTGAGATTGAGGAGTCGTACGTGATGTTGGTTTCGTTGGGATCCTGTTACAACTAAGAGGAATTGTAATTATGAGACAGGCAAGTCTTAACATTAGACCTGTATCAACATAACCAAACCTTAGACTCCCTAAACAGTATACGCCCAATGATGGTAACTCAAATACAGCTGTTACTCTGCTTCGGCTTTAAGCTTCATTCATTTCTGCACTTTCCTCTCTTCTATTCTGTATGTGCTGGACGATAATCTCAATAATGCTAGTGATTATCTGCTTAGCTTAACCAAATAGCCACTGATCACTTGTGATATCAATTTGCTATTTGATCATGGGATGCCTCACAACTGTGCTCTTACCCAATGTTTAAAATGCATTTTCCAGAAGGATTGATTTTACCCTCTCATAGGTTCTGATTAAAGAATATTTGGCATTATGTAAATAAGATGTGCTTTTGTAAAGGTTTTCTTTCACGTGGAACTAACTTGACGTTAATGAACATACAAAATAGAGACAATTCGGCCCTTTGAGGCTGCTCTACCATTCAGTAAGATCTTGGCTGATCTGTTTGTGTTTCCATTTCCACACTCCTGTCTACGAACACAGAACAATACAGCGCAGGACAGGTCCTTCAGTCCTGGATGTTGCGCCGACCTGTGAACTATTCTTAGCTTATCCCCCTAAACTATCCCATCATCATCCATGTGCTTATCCAAGGATTGTTTAAATCTCCCTAATGTGTCTGAGTTCCATGCCCTTACCACTCTCTGAGTGAAGAACCTGCCTCTGACATCTGTCTTAAATCTATCACCCCTCAATTCGTAGTTATACCCCCTCGTACAAGCTGATGCTATCATCCCAGGAAAAAAACTTTCACTGTCTACCCTACCTAATCCTCTGATCATCTTGTATGTCTGTAAGAGCTTCCCTCCAGACCAGGCAACATCCTGGTAAATCTCCTCTGCATCTTTTCCAATGCTTCCACATCCTTCCTGTAATGGGGCGATCAGAACTGTACACTATATTCCAAGTGCGGCTGCACTAGCTTTTTGTAACATTGCAGCATGACATTGCGGCTCTGGAACTCAATCCTTCTACCAATGAAACCTAACACACTGTAAGCCTTCTTAGCAGCACTATCAACCTGGGTGGCAACTTTCAGGAATCTATGTATATGGACTCCAAGATCCCTCTGCACATCCACACTACCAAGAATCTTTCCATTGACTCAGTACTCTGCCTTCCTGTTATTCTTCCCAAAGTGAATCACCTCACATTTAGCTGCATTGAACTCCATTTGCAAGCTCTCAGCCCAATTCTGCAACATGCGATTTTATAGATCTTTACGGATTGTCCATATTTCTGAGGCTTACAAAAAAGTTGTCAGAAAGTCGCATCTTAAGTTTTTTCCTTGATTACATGTTTTCATATTTTTTGTTTTTAACACGTCCTCTAACTTCACAAAATTACTCCTGGCTACCTCTATCCTTCTAACTTCAGCATCACATCTGCCACCTCTGTTATCATTTGTTCTAATTGTTCCTGTGTGACATCATTCACTTTATTCTTCACTCTCATTTTCTTGAATTTAGTTCTCCTAATTACCAATGTTTTTGTCTTTTTGCTGTTCAGACTCAACCCGTATTATAAATTTCTCAATTCTACTTGTAGGGCTTCTCCTGATTCAGCCATTAGTGCTGTGTGATAAGTGTGTTACAAGTTTATGTTCTTGTCTCCAAATTTTCCCCCGGAATCTTATTTAATTGTCTGAATATTTGTTTTATGTACAGATTAAATCAATTTAGTGACAGTGCAAAGCCTCATCATAATCGCTTCACTGGGAACACATCTGATTGTCGATCTTCTAGCCCAGTGACAACTATCTGGATAAATTTCACCTTTATCCTGTTAATACCACACTTCAACAATACACCAGTTGGCGTTTGACAATAATCATGGTCAAAAGCTTTTTTGTGTGCTATAAAGAACAGATAAATATTCTTGTCTTTCATAAATTTCTGCTTCAAATGTGTTAATATTTCTTTTGGTTATGATTTTCAAGATCATTTTAGAAAGATGGCTTATAAAGTTTATAGTTTGAAAAAGATTGCACACCATTGCTTTAGGTTTCTTAGGTATTTTCACAAATAATGAATATCTCCAGTCACTTTGAATATATCTTTTGGTACATAATTGAACACAAATCTCTATTATCACTTCTCATTCTGTCTCTCCAAAGGTTCTCACATGTTCTGCTTTTTCATCTGTGCCTGGATCTTATCTTGCATTCAGTTTCAAAGTGTACATTACCTTAGATATCATAAGGTTTAGCTCACTGTTTGCTTCTATCTCTAAAGGTTTTCCTTGGTTTGGATCATTGTACAATTCATTTGTATATTCTGTCCATCTTCGCTGTCCACTACACCTCCAATTTTGGTGTCATCTGCAAATTTACTAACTGTACCTCTTATGCTCGTATCCAAATCATTTATGTAAACGACAAAAAGTAGAGGACCCAGCACTGATCCTTGTGGCACTCCACTGGTCACAGGCCTCCAGTCTGAAAAACAACCCTCCACCACCACCCCCTGTCTTCTACCTTTGAGCCAGTTCTGTATCCAAATGGCTAGTTCTCCCTGTATTCCATGAGATCTAACCTTGCTAATCAGACTCCCAAGGGGAACCTTGTTGAATGCCTTACTGAAGTCCAGATAGATGACATCTACTGCTCTGCCCTCATCAATCCTCTTTGTTACTTCTTCAAAAAAATTCAATCAAGTTTGTGAGACATGATTTCCCACACACAAAGCCATGTTGACTATCCCTAATCAGTCCTTGCCTTTCCAAATACATGTACATCCTGTCCCTCAGGATTCCACCACCGATGTCAGGCTCACTGGTCTATAGTTCCCTGTCTTGTCCTTACCACCTTTCTTAAACACTGGCACCACGTTTGCCAACCTCCAGTCTTCCAGCACCTCAGAATGCACTGTCTAAAGGGTGATGGATGCAGATTCAATAGGTATTTTCAAAAGGTGAACTGGATGTATACATTTTTTAAAACATGAATTGTTATGGGAATGAACAGGAAGAATGGAATTCATCAAATAGTTGCCTCAAGGAGCTGACACAAATACGATGGACAAAAGGTCGTCCTCCTGTGGTGTGAGTTTCTGTTATTCTAAACGTTCTGTACTGCAGGACTGGATGGTGTCATAATGTAACAAACTGACCCTGAAACTGCAGGACTAAGATTTGAATCTTGGCCCTCCAGGTGAGATAAATGTCTGTTTTCTGCTGTGGCATAATGTAAATCTAGTTTTGGACAATTGTATTAATACAAATGCCTCCCAACTAACTTACTGAATAGTGGTCTCATTCAAGAAGACTTAAAATGCTTTCTTGGTTTGTCGCCCATCTTCAGCCTTACTATGAGCTCATCCCTAACTGTGATGTATCTTCAGTAGTACCTCGTCTATTCACCAATTATTCTAGTGTTCAAATTACTTTCAAATCCCTCCAAGGCCTCACCCATCTCTGTAACCTTCTACAGTCCTTACAAACCTGAGACGTCTGCACTCCTACAATTCTGGTGTGTTGTACATCCCCCATTCCCAACAGCAGACGTATTTCATAAGAATTCAGACAAAAATTCTCAGTTAGGTGGCTTAGAGACTTGGCAGGTTCTCCCTGTATTACATGCAAGGCCACAAGTTCAGTTTTCTGTTTGGTCTAAAAAGGGAGTGAGGTTTGCAAGCTATATATTTTAAAAATCTGGTTATTTAACATCTGTTTCTCAATGGAGGAAAAAGAAATTATTTGATGCCTGGCTTAACAAGGACACAGGTTGCAACAAGATCTTTATGCTACTGGGGCTTTGTGACTCATGCAAATTGATCTTTGAATGCCATCAGAAAATAAACAGTCTTGATGAATTTGCTTCGCATTGACATATTTGCATTCAGCCAGTCATGTTGAAACCCATTACAGAAAAACATTGAGAATATGCCAAAATACATTGCACTAACTTGCAATTACTTTTAAAGTATGTTTTTCCTCCCCTGATAATTGGTATAGCCTGGCTAAAAATCATGCCACTGTCAGCAGAATCTAAACAGCTTTTTATAAGATTTAATAGTAGTTTTTCAACAGAAAAACATAACTTTGTGCACGCAGAAATTCTGAATAAAAGCTGAAGATACTCAAAATAATCAATAAGTCAGGCCATATCCATGAAGGGTGTAGAGGAACAGAAGGACCTTCAGCATATATGTCCACAGATCCATGAAGGCAGCAGGACAAGTAGATAAGGTGGCTGAGAGGCTCACAAATACTTTCTTTTATTAGCCAAAGTATAGAATTCAATTGATGGAGATTGTGCTGGAACTGTATAAAACACTAATTTGGCCACAGCTGGACTACTGCCTTCAGTTCTGGTCACTGGACTACAGGAAGGATGTAATTGAACTAGGGAGAATACTGAGGAGACTTACGAGGATGTTTGTCATACAAAAAGGTCTAATACAGGTTGTTCGGCTAAAACGTGTGTTTCGCTAATGCAAATTCACTATAACACGATTGATGAATTGGGGACACTGCTTCTAAAGTGCAAAGCTTTAAACCGGGTATTGGTTATAACACAATAATAGCCCCATTAATTTAAATGGTGCTGCTATTACTGGACTTTGTTATAACACGGGATTGCATGAGAATGGAACTACCGCGTTATAGCAGAACTGACTGTAATCAGTTGCTCAAGAGATTGAATAACTCCATGGGTAAGTTTCTTTAAACGAGTAAAACAGGTTATAAATTATGAAGCAAATGTTACAGCAAACCAACTGACTTTAGTATGTGCAGGTTGCAAACCCACAGTAGACTGTCAGACAGTGTTACAACATTGTGTACACGCGGGTCATTCTTATCGGTAAATCTCTTAAAGGTAGATTTATATGCAACATTCTATTCCTTTCCAAGATAAGGCTTAACTATTAACAATCTTCGAGAGAAAGTGAGGTCTGCAGATGCTGGAGATCAGAGCTGAAAATGTGTTGCTGGAAAAGCGCAGCAGGTCAGGCAGCATCCAGGGAACAGGATAATCGATGTTTCGGGCATAAGCCCTTCTTCAGGAAAGAAGGGCTTATGCCCGAAGGGCTTACTTGATATTGTTAACTATTAACAATATCAAGTAAGCCTATGAGTCTCTATAACATTAAGTCATTCACTGATACATCTAGATCTTGTAATGATGATTTTGTCTGCAGGTGCCATTAATTTACCACAGTCATTTGTGATGCTGTCTCTTGTTACTGTTTGGATAGTCAAGCTTTTCTTTCATGGAGTGCAGTTGCCCTTCCAGAATTTGCTTTGATGCATTTTAGTACAGGAGCAGGGTTATCTTGCTGAAATTTTTCAGGGTCTTGGTGAGACCACACTTGGAATATTATGTGCAGTTTTGGCCTCCTTATCTTAGGAAAGATGTTATTGCTGCTGAGGGAATGCAGACTCATTCCCAGGATGACAAGACTGATGTATGAATCAAGGTTGAATTGATTAGTATTATGTTCACGGGAGTTCAAAAGAATGGGGTGGGATGGCGGGGGGGGGGGGGGGGGGGGGGTGGAAT
>NC_057752.1:4157773-4165999 GCF_004010195.1 Chiloscyllium plagiosum
ATGCATAGAAATCTATAAAATGTTAATAGGACTAGACAGGATAGATGCAGGGAGGATGTTCCTGATGTTGGGGGAGTCCACAACTAGAGGTCACAGTCTAAGAATATGGGGTAAACCATTTAGGACTGAGATGAGGAGAAATTTCTTCACCCGTGAGCCTGTGGAATTTGCTACCATAGAAAACAATCAAAGCCGAAATATTGTATGATTTCAAGATATAGTTGGATGTAGCACCTGTGGCTAACTGGATTAAAAGATATGGAGGAAAAGCAGGAACAGGCTATTGAGTTGGATGATCAGCCATGATCATAATGAAGCAGGCTTGAAGGGCTGAATACTCCGGCTTTTATTTTCAATGTTGCCATTACAATCAAGTTTTGCACCATATTATCAACTGACTGATTTTATATGTCAGGTTGTTTCAAGTGGTTCAACTCTTCATGACAATTACTGTTTGTTCCTTTAAATGCATCCAAATCATTTTTAAACTTCCAGTTTTACACTCTGGATTCTTCGAATTCTATCAGTGTTTTAGTCTTCTGGCAGTCCACAATATTTTGTCCCCTCACAACCTGCTCTATAAACTGTCCAACTTCTTCAATTTTTCTTTGCTTTCTCCGAATCCTGGAACTCTTCCACTGGCTGTTTCAGTGGTTATTTGATTCTGTTTGCATCCTGTTTGCAGTTTTTCATGAGAGCATCACTGCTGACATTTATATCCGAAAGGACTGTCTCTTTAGCTATATGCAGTTCCGTGCTGCGTGCACTGTACATCTCCACCTGTTTATTTTTTTCAAGTCTGTGATTTTCTCCAGCTTCTATTAAGCTTTATTGGTTTGAGCTCAAGCCAATGTTTCTGTACCTGTCTGATCTGTTTTACATGTGGATTGTTCCAGATCTTCCTATAAATGCACAATCTTTTCATTGGATTGATGATAAAGGGCTTGTAGTTAATTCTGCTTCCTTTCTTTCTCTTTCGGCTCTTCACTCGCATTTGTGAGCTGAGCACAGGTATCCCCAAAAGACTTGCATCTCAGAGATGTTATTTTCAAGAAGGAAAAAACAAAGAACTGTGGATGTTGGAAACCAGAAGCAAAAACAAATTGCTCAGCAGGTCTGGCAGCATCCGTGGAGAGAGAGCAGAGTTAATGTTTTGAATCCAGTTCTCAAGTCTGGATTCACCCTGAGCTAGTTGTTTAGCCTTTTCTTCTTGCATACTAATTTTTCTCTCCACATTGGAGAGCTAAGATTCTAGCTCCACTAATTCAGAAGAAAGAGAAGTGTTTTGTTTTTCTTTTGACCTCAGTAAGTGTTTCTTGAGTAGTTTGTTGCAGTTTCTGTTGTATCTCAGATGTTTTACTGATTGCATGATTGTGTCTAATTGAGGTCATTATGTGCTTGCATATCTGTTATTGCTGGTCCAGCAGTAGCTAAACTTTTTAAATGGATGGTCGCCCTGTGGGGCAGGATAACAGAAAATCATAGGGTCAATGGAAACTTACAATGGAATCCTATCAAATTAAATCAAAATATCGCTGCCAGGTGTGCTACTGCACCCCAGTCCCTCCAGAGCCTACTGATCCCTCTACTATACTGTCGGACTTCATATATTTTCTCTTCCCATGGATACCTGAGCACAGATGTAACATTGAAAGAGGGGCAGGCAGTCAGGTGCTATCATCAATGTTGCCATTACAATCAAGTTTTGCACCAGATTATCAACTGACTCATTTAAGATGTCAGGCTGTTTCAAGTGGTTCAACTCTTCATGACAATTACTGTTTATTCCTTTAATTGCATCCAAAACAACTCTCTGCCTGGACTGTAAATGCGCACCTTGACCAGGCTAAGGAGCAGGAAAATGAGGATGTGCTTCAAGTAGCCCATCCTCTTCTCCACAAGGGGTGCCCATAGATCAGGTGGGAAGAGCTAAAGTGCAACAACTTGCAGTTATCTCAAGTAAAATCCATCTGGCATTCCACCGGCTGAGTTGATCAAGATCCTGGTGTACTCTCAGATAACCTTCTTCACTGTTCACTATACCACCAATTTTGCTGTCATCCACAAACTTACTAACATTGCCTTCCACATTCTCATCCAAATCATTTATACAAATGACTAACAAAAATGGATACAGCTCCCATACAAAAAGACCATCATCCTGATTTGAAGGACATCGAGGGAATTTTCTCACAAAGGCTCAATTATGGGGCACAGGATTTTATGGGATCTACAGCATCTATGGTGTGGAACATCTACAACGTCTAAGTGGATTGATTGTACTTGTAATCTCACATTATTGATCCTGCACATGGAATTGATGAGCTACTGCATGCTGAAAACTTTACATTTGTCGGTTTCATCATGACTTTAACTAACTGCAGGTACTTTTTTAAAAAAAGATTTGGACCGGAAGATCTGTTTCCATGCTGTACATCTCTATGACTTTACAAGTAGTATATTGGCACTTGCCCTATGTCAGTCTGAGCCAATCATAATAGTCACCAGCTTTCTGAAGACAGATAATTTAATTTTTGCAAACACTTTGGACAATGTGATGAAATTGATATTTTCCACGAGTTGGTCTCATCAAATTCTGGTTTATCAATCACTTCATGTAAATGCCAAGGGCAAGATGCCAGATGGTCTTTATTGTAGCTTGAAGGTACTCATTGTGCGCAGTTTGTTTGGGTCAGTGCATGATTTTTTGCAGCTGCATCAGCTGTTACTCTAGGGCACTGCCTCTGCCATAGGCCTTTTCTGCTGCATATGTTGAAAAAATGATTGAAAGCTGGGTATTTCCCTGGTGAATGCAGAAGGTCATAACTTCCATATGTCTTGGTAAGTTTGGGTGTTCTAGTGATTTGTAAGCCAACAAGCTTGTACTTGGGACCTCTAAGCTTCATCAACCTTTGAAAATCACTTCATACCTACATCTATCCTTCAATAACTCTTTGATTCGTTTAGCAAATTTTTCTGGAAAGCTTCTATGGGAGTGGATGCGATCACCAAATCAACAATTCTGTTTCTTAGCTTCCCATCTGAAAAATCATAGAATGAGTCCTTTTCTCTGCATCCACTCACAATGTGATCTATGGATTATGAAGGCTTCTGTCTAAATATTATAAAGTCTAGTCAGTAATTATGGAAGTTTAATCTGACTCTGAACTGGTCTTCTAATACGGTCCATATCTTTTGGGGATCTTTTAGCTCTTTGGCTGATAATCCTGAAGTGATAAGTTTGTGTAGACCTCCATTCTCAATTGCTAAGCAAATCTTAATTTTTTTTTAGAATTAAGCTTTATTGTTATGTGTTCTCAAGTACAGGGATACAGGAGTACAGTGGAAAGTGCACAAAGTAACCATTCCTAGGGGCATCTTAGATACAAAGGTATCCAGGTATAAAATTTTAGGTACAATGTAGAAAAATAAAGAAATAAAGTTAAAAGTTCAGTGTTACAGTCCTTCTTAAGCCATAGGCCTGCAGGCACTCCACGTTAGACTTTCCCCATGAGAGCTCAATCTCTCCCCTGCAATGCACATGCTCTCCTCCATGCTGGGCTCAATCTCTTCCCACACTGGTCTCACCACTGACTGCCAGAGTCCTGCCTAGGTTCGCCATCAGGCTCACAAGCTGCGTTGGCAACAGCTACTCTGGACCTCAACGATGCCAAATTGCAGCTAACTGCTAGAGTTCCAGCCAAGTACCAAAGTCCCACACTAAGCCACAGCTGCTGCCATGCTCCAGACCCAATGCCATCACTTCCATGACTGAGCATTCTCCAGAAGCTAAGTAATAAAACTGAAAAAAAGGGAAAAAAATAAGAAAAACATAAAAGCAAAAGAAAGAAAAGAGTGACCAACCAACACGGGGGTGGTGGGGGGGGGGGGGGGGAGTCGAGACAGAAAGACATCGGACACGCATAAGCGAGTAGAAAGGTGTGAGCTAATTATGAAATGTAGTAATATTGTACAGATGTAAGGGTCTGATGAAGGGTCACTGGACCCAAAACTTTAATGAGGCTTTCTCTTCACAGATGCTGGCAGATCTGCGGAGTTTCTCCAGCAATTTCTGTTTTTGTTTCAGATTTCCACCATCTGCGGTTCTTGCTTTTAATTTCAGAAAGTATCTGGTTTTGTAGCAAATAAAGATTTAGATAGGAAAATAGATGCAGTCAGTTTAAATGTGGTGCACAGATTGCTACATAGGATTGAGGGTAGTGTAATTTCCTTTGAGTTGGTGAGATGAAGGTAATATAATAGGCCAAGTGTAGGAAATTACATTGATGTTATTTTATGACACCAAATCAAAGAGTATGCTGATGTGTACAGATTAATGCCAGAGATTCCTTTGAGACATAGGAGAGCAAGCTAAAATGGTCACAGTCACAGGTCATTGCAGAGAATTGTAAAGCAGTATGCTTTAGTTAAAAGAACAGTCAAAGGAAGGATACCTTAAATAGCAAAGCTCTGGAAGGGCAGTGGAAGCAGATTAAAGAATAACTTTTAAAAGCAAATTAATAAAAACTTGAATGTGAAAATGTTGCACTGAATTGATCTTTCAAAGAGTCAGAACAGGCAACATGGACTGAATGGCATTTTTCTGTACTGTACGAATATTCTGAACAGAGTAGAGGGGCAGGGGTAGATTTTCCTCAAAATTGAAATAAAAGCATTATATTTCAGATATCTAGCATCCACAGAATATTTCTTTTATATTAAACCTTCCTCAGTTAATTTTGATTATGAAGAAGCAGGAAGGCAAAATGGTGAGAACAACAGTAATAGCTGATGCCAAGTTACTAAAACTTCAGTGCCTCGTAACTCATAATGCTGTCTGCTCTCTTCTCTGAATATCTGGTGACTTTTTTATGGAGATCCATTTATCTTATGGTGATGATTATAACTAGAGCAAGTTACTGATATGAGTGGTGGCCTGAAATCCGAGTCTTAAAAGAATGGACGAAGAAAATAAATGTTGAAAATTTGATTATGTGATGAAAATTTGGTTATGTTTTCAAACATATTACTGTGTATATGCACTATCTTACTTTTATATATTTTCCTCCAAATAATTGAGCTGCAGCATTTTGTATTCCAATTAATCTTCATCAAAGGGGTAAAATTGAACTTGTAAAATGTTTGATGTGGTGTACACTATATATAGTGGCATGCAGCATCAGTGACTAACTAACAAGCTTTTAAATCAGAGAACACTCTATGAAGTTTTACTGAAATTTCACTCAGATTGGGAAGAGATGTTGCTTGATCTGTGTGTCAAAAGGGAGATGGGCTTGATAATCTTTACCTCTTTAGACAATGATCATCTGTGCTCTAATGGAAATGTCAACAATTGGGGTGAAAAAATGAGAACTGGCTGTTTAACTCCATACAATGCAGTAAATTCAGTGACCTTAAGTTTGCCTTCCTTTGCAGGTAGGTAAGAGGCTGGAAGAACACAGCAATCCAGGCAGCATCAAGAGGTGGAGAAGTCGACGTTTCGGGTGTAATTCCAATGAACTAAACTCAAATAAAGGTATCCTTGTGCCTGAAGATGGAGGACACAAAGGCTGAGATTCTCCAATCTAGCATTACACAGCAGTCACTCAGACCGACGTGTGCATTGGTGAATGTTGCACTTGATTTAGAAGCTGAAATAGTCGACACTGGGATAGCACAATATGGAGAGCATTGTCCTTTTGTCTGACCAGTTCTTCAGCTTAGCTGTTTAGTGCTCAGAAGATGAGTTTCTGAACAACAAATCTCAAGGGAGGCAAAAACATAAACCATGCATGGCCCAATTTCTTTGTTGAAACAGCAAGTCTAGTTGATACCAGTTGAGGATAGAAAAGATAAATTTCCATTTAGTTAGCACTCTTCATGTCCTCAAGACATCCCAAAGCACTATATGTATAGTGAATGGTTTAGTAGACTGGGACTATTTTCCCTGGAGCATTGGAGCCTGATGGGTGACCTGAGAGAAGTTTCATTAGGGGCATGGATACAGTGAATAGCCAAGGTCTTTTTGCCAGGGTAGGGGAGTCCAAAACTAGAGGGCATAGGTTTAAGGTGAGAGGGGAAAGATTTAAAAGGGGACCTAAGGAGCAACTTTTTCACACACAGGGAGTTGCGTGTATGGAACGAACTGCCAGAGGAAGTGGTGGAGGTAGGTACGATTACAATAATTAAAAGTCATCTGGCTTCATACATGAATAGGGAGGCTTCAGAGGAATATGGGTCAAATGCTGGCAAATAGGACTAGGTCAGTTTAGGCGATCTGGTCAGCATGGACGAGTTGGACCGAAGGGTCTGTCTACACATCCCTATGGCTCGATAACACACTCCAATATGTAACAGCCTTTACAATTATGCTTGAAATCAGTCAAGACAATCCATTTTAATTATGTTAGCTTTGGCAAATAACTCTGCAAGGTCAGAAAGGCCAAACAAATTCTCTCAGCAGAAGTTGGTTTCCTTGAACATTTAGTTTGCAGCTATTCTGTTCATGGGTGATTTCTGGAAACACAAAGCAAGGTGAGTAGCTGGATGATGATTTATAGGTTTATATTGCAGAAGACACATTCTATGTGGAATTGATAAACTCCACCGTCCCCACAGCCATCACCCTGCTCTGGAGTGTCCAAAGAAGTTGCAATTATGTTGTTGCTCCTGAAAACTGCAGCTTTCATACAGTGGACAATTAAGGCAAGATGATGTAAATGCTTGGCAACATTTTCCTTCAAATTCAAATAGCATGCTCCAGTGTTGCAGTTGATCAACTATACATAAGAGTTGATTTTTCCTTGAGCGTGAAATGTAACATTAAACATGTATCCAAAGCTATCCTAACCATAAGCCCAACCCGAGCCCTCGCCTGAGCACTTGCCCTTGCCCAAACTCTAACCCTGACCTGAACCCTAGGCCTAATCTAACCCAAACCCAGCCCACACAATAGCGTGTGATAAGATGCTGTCAGCTATTCCTCCAAGGAGCAGCACGGTGGCTCAGTGGTTAGCACTGCAGCCTCACAGCATCAGGGTCCCAGGTTTGATTCCAGCATTGGTTGACTGTCTGTGTGGAGTTTGAACATTCTCCCCGTGTCTGCATGGGTTTCCTTCGGGTGCTCCGGTTTCCTCCCACAGCCCAAAGGTGTGCAGGCCAGGTGAATTGGCCATGCTAAATTGCCCATAGTCCTAGGTACATAAGTCAGAGGGAAATGGGTCTGGGTGGGTTACTTTAAGTGAGTCCCGAACCAGAGGACACAGTTTAAAAATAAGGGGTAGGTCATTTAGAACAGAGTTGAGGAGAAACTTCTTCACCCAGAGAGTGGTGAGTGCGTGGAATGCTCTGCCCCAGAAGGCAGTGGAGGCCAAGTCTCTGGATACTTTCAAGAAAGAGTTTGATAGAGCTCTTAAGGATAGTGGAATCAAGGGTTATGGGGATAAGGCAGGAACAGGATACTGATTGAGGATGATCAGCCATGATCATAATGAATGGTGGTGCTGGTTCGAAGGGCAGAATGGCCTACTCCTGCACCTATTGTCTATTGAGTGATCCAAATAAGAAATGGTTCATAAGGAAGTGAAGCCCCAGAAACTGGGGAAAGCCTTTCAGCTTTTGCGCCATTCAATTGGGAGTCGGGCTGATAGTACTTTAACTCCAACTACCAATCGTAAATCTATAAGGCAAAGCAGCAGACATAGGCCTGTAATAAGTCAGAAAGCCCAAATGGAAATGAACATCATTTCAAAGTTTGTGAGAAGATTTGTAGCTCGGGTGCTCGTTGCTGTGGTTCTGTTCGCCAAGCTGGAAGTTTATGTTGCAAACGTTTCGTCCCCTGTCTAGGTGACATCCTCAGTGCTTGGGAGCCTCCTGTGAAGCGCTTCTTGGATGCTAGGAAATTGTTTCAGTTAAACGAGGAGACGAGGACCCGTGGACACAGCCTTAGAATTAGAGGGGGTCATTTCAGAACAGAAATGCGGAGGCATTTCTTCAGCCAGAGAGTGGTGGGCCTGTGGAATTCATTGCCACGGAGTGCAGTGGAAGCCGGGACGCTAAATGTCTTCAAAGCCGAGATTGATAGATTCTTGTTGTCTAGAGGAATTAAGGGCTACAGGGAGAACGCTGGTAAGTGGAGCTGAAATGCGCATCAGCCATGATTGAATGGCGGAGTGGACACGATGGGCCGAATGGCCTCACTTCCACTCCTATGTCTTATGGTCTCTT
>NC_057752.1:4168671-4173017 GCF_004010195.1 Chiloscyllium plagiosum
TAGTAGCCATACACGCAGACGACAAGCAACATGAATTCGAGTGGGACAACACTACCATTATAGGGCAAGTGAAACAAAGAACAGCCAGGGAATTCCTAGAAGCTTGGCACTCATCCACAAACTCCATCAACAAACACATCGATCTGGACCCAATATACCGGCCACTACAGCGGACAGCTGAAACTGACAACCGGAAGCGGCAGGGACAGGCCACTATAAATGCTGGAGGAAACACCACAGAAGCGCTTCACAGGAGGCTCCCAAGCACTGAGGATGTCACCTGGACAGGGGACGAAACGTTTGCAACAAAAACTTCCAGCTCAGCGAACAGAACCACAGCAATGAACATCATTTATTGTTGAATTCCAAAATTCAGCCACTACTTGTGGAATACCTGGGCTAGACTCAGCCTAGGACAAACAGTTCTGCAAACCCATCCCGGGGTCTGATATTTTCTGATCAACTCACTCAGAGACATCGTCGCACACCTCTGGAGCAGGTGGGACTTCAATCTAGGTCTCCTAGATCAAAGATAGGGTCACTGCCAGTGTCACAATAGCCTTCTGGATCTGCTTCATTTTGTTTTATATCCAGAAGTGCTCTTAGAAATGGAATTTGGTATTATGGTCATGAGTACTCAAGTACAGGGATACAGGAATACAGTGAAAATTGTACATATTTGCCACTCGCGGTGCCACCTTAGATACAAAGGTACATAGGTACAAAATCTTAGGTATAAATTAGAAAGGTAAAGAAACAAAGTTAAAAGTTCAACATTACAGTCCTTCTTAAGTGCTTAGCCATAGCCTCGATCAAGGCTCTTCCACCACAATGCAGAGATCAATGTCAGCAGGAAGCAGTTGACCACAGGTTCATAACATATAGGAATAGAATTAGGCCACTCGGTCTATTGAGTCTGCACCACCATTCGATCATGGCTGATATATTCCTCACCCCCATTTTCCAGCCTTCTCCCTATATCCCTTCAACCCATTACCAGTCTGTCAAACTCCTCCTTAAATTTACTCACTGTCCCAGCATCCACCACACTTTGAGGTAGTGAATGCCACAGATTCACAACCTTTTGGGAGAACTAGTTTCTCCTCAACTCAGTTTTAAATTTACTACCCCCTTATCCTGAGGCTATGACCTCTCATCCTAGAATGCCCCACAAGAGGCAGCATCCACTCCATTTCTATTTTATCCACACCTTTTATCATCTTGAATACCTCAATCTGATCTCCCCTCATTCTTCTAAATTCCAGAGACTACAGGCCTAAACTGTCCAATCTCTCTTCATCCAACAAACCCCTCATTCTCTGGGATCAATCTCATGAGCGTCCTCAGAACTGCCTCCAATGCCCCTATATCTTTCCTCATATGAAGTGACCAAAACCGTGCAACATACTCCAGATGTGGTCTCACCAATGCCTTGTATAGTCACAATACTTCCTTACCATTATATTCTACTCCTTTAGCTATAAAAGCCAACATTCCATTCACTTTCTTTATTATCTGCTGTACCTGCATGCTAGTTTTCTGTGACTCATGAACAAGGACAGCTAGATCCCTCTGCACTGTAGCACCCCGAAGTCTGTCCCCGTTTAGATAATAGATCACCTTCCAATTTTTCTGACCAAAATGCATGACCTCACACTTAGCCACGTTAAACTCCATCTGTCCCATTTTGGCCCACTCTGCTTACCTATCTACAGAGGAACTCGATTATTCGGTATTCAATTATCCAAATATTGGACTATCCGGCAAGATCACAAAGTCCCGATGCTTGGCTGAACTATGTTGTCAGGAATTCAATTAACCAAACGAAATACTCCCCATCCGTGTCCTTCGGATAATCAAGGTTCCTCTGTAAATCCATTTGTAAGGTTCTTATTTCCTCACTGCAATTTACCGTCCCGCCTATTTTTGTGTCATCCACAAATTTGGCAATAGAGCCTTTTATCCCTGTATTCAAGTTGTTAATGTAAAGTGTAAATAACTGGGACCCAAGGACCAAACCCTGTAGCACCCCACTAGTTACTTCTTGCCATCCAGAAAAAAAACCTATTTATCCTGATTCTGTGTCTTCTGGCCAGCAGCCAGTCACATATCCAAGCTAATAAATTACCTCCAATCCCAAATGATCTAATCTTGTGAATTAACCTTTTTTGTGGCACCTTATCAAACACCTTCCCAAAGCCTAGATATATTACATCTACATGATCTCCATTATCCACTTTGCTTGCTACATCTTCGAAGAACTCTAGCAAAGTAATCAAACATGATTTCCCCTTCATAAAAGCATGCTAACGCTGATGGATAGCATTTTGACTTTCCAAATGTCCTGATATTGCTTCCTTGATAATTGATTCTAACATTTTCCCAACAACATTGTCCACATTGGAACCAACAACAGAGCAAGGGAAAAGGTTGAGACTCTGAAGGGAGATTATAGAGAGTTAGGCAGAAATTTAAAAAGGAGTTCCTCAAGAGTAGTAATATCTGGATTACTCCCAGTGCGACGAACGAGAGAGGGCAGGAATAGGAGGATAGAGCAGATGAATGCATGGCTGAGGAGCTGGTGTATGGGAGAAGGATTCACATTTTTGGATCATTGGAATCTCTTTTGGGGTAGAAGTGACCTCTACAAGAAGGACAGATTGCACCTAAATTGTAAGGGGACTAATATACTGGCGGGGAAATCTGCTAGAGTTGCTCGGGAGGATTTAAACTAGTAAGGTGGGGGGGGGGGGGGGGTGGGACCCAGAGAGATAGTGAGGAAAGAGATCGATCTGAAACTGGTACAGTTGAGAACAGAAGCGAGTCAAACAAACAAACAGTCAGGGCAGGCAGGGACAAGGTAGGACTAATAAATTAAACTGCATTTATTTCAATGCAAGTGGCCGAACAGGGAAAGCAGATGAACTCAGGGCATGGTTAGGAACATGGACTGGGATATCATATCAATTACAGAAACATGGCTCAGGGATGAGCAGGACTGCCAGCTTAATGTTCCAGGATACAAATGTTACAGGAAGGATAGAAAGGGAGGCAAGAGAGGAGGGGGAGTGGTGTTTTTGATAAGGAAAAGCATTACAGCTGTGCTGAGAGAGGAAATACATCCAGGGAAGTTATTTGGGTGGAACTGAGAAATAAGAAAGGGATGATCACCTTATTGGGATTGTATCATAGACCCTCCTAATAGTCAGAGGGAAATTGAGAAACAAACTTGTAAGGAGATCTCAGCTATATGTAAGAATAATAGGGTGGTTATGGTGGGGGATTTTAACTTTCCAAACATGGACTGGGACTGCCATAGTGTTAAAGGTCTAGATGGAGAGGAATTTGTTAAGTGCATACAAGACAATTTTCTGATTCAGTATGTGGATGTACCTACTAGAGAAGGTGCAAAACTTGACCAACTCTTGGGAAATAAGGCAGGGCAGGTAACTGAGGGGTCAGTGGGGGAGCACTTTGGGGCCAGCGACCATAATTCTATTAGGTTTAAAACAGTGATGGAAAAGGATAGACCAGATCTAAAAGTTGAATTTCCAAATTGGGGAAAGGCCAATTTTGACGGTATTAGGAAAGAACTTTCGAAAGCTAATTGGGGGCAGATGTTCGCAGGTAAAGGGACGGTTGGAAAATGGGAAGCCTTCAGAAATTAGATAACGAGATTCCAGAAAAAGTACATTCCTGTCAAGGTGAAAGGAAAGGCTGGTAGGTACAGGGAATGCTGGGTGACTAAAGAAATTGAGGGTTTGGTTAAGAAAAAGAAGGAAGCATATGTCAGGTATAGACAGGTTAGATCGAGTGAATCCTTAGAAGACTATAAAGGAAGTAGGAGTATACTTAAGAGGGAAATCAGGAGGGCAAAAAGGGGACATGAGATAGCTTTGGCAAATAGAATTAAGGAGAATCCAAAGGGTTTTTACAAATACATTAAGGACAAAAGGGTAACTGGGGAGAGAATAGGGCCCTCAAAGATCAGCAAAGCGGCTTTTGTGTGGAGCCGCAGAAAATGGGGGAGATACTAAATGAATATTTTGCATCAGTATTCACAGTGGAAAAGGATATGGAAGATACAGACTGTAGGGAAATAGATGGTGACATCTTGCAAAATGTCCAGATTACAGAGGAGGAAGTGCTGGGTGTCTTGAAACAGGTAAAAGTGGATTAATCCCCAAGACCTGATCAGGTGTACCTGAGAACTCTGTGGGAAGCGAGAGAAGTGATTGCTGGGCCTCTTGCTGAGATATTTGTATCATCGATAGTCACAGGTAGGTGCCAGAAGACTGGAGGTTGGCAAACGTGGTGCCACTGTTTAAGAAGGGTGGTAAGGACAA
>NC_057752.1:4174965-4198723 GCF_004010195.1 Chiloscyllium plagiosum
TGGCTCAACACTTCAACTCCCCCTCCCACTCCACCAAGGACATGCAGATCCTTGGACTCCTCCATCGCCAGACCATAGCAACACGACAGCTGGAGGAAGAGCACCTCGTCTTTCGCCTAGGAACCCTCCAACCACAAGGGATGAACTCCAGTTTCTCCAGTTTCTTCATTTCCCCTCCCCCCACCTGGTCTCAGTCCCAACCCTCAAACTCAGCACCACCTTCCTAACCTGCAATCTTCTTCCTGACCTCTCCGCCCACTCCCCCCACTCCGGCCTATCACCGTCACGTTAACCTCCTTCCACCTATCTCATTTCCAATGCCCCTCCCCCAAGTCCCTCCTCCCTACCTTTTATCTTAGCCTGCTTGGCACACTTTCCTCATTCCTGAAGAAGGGCTCATGCCCGAAACGTTGATTCTCCTGCTCCTTGGATGCTGCCTGACCTGCTGCACTTTTCCAGCAACACATTTTCAGCTCTGACCTCCAGCATCTGCAGTCCTCACTTTCTCCGAGCAAAGTTAGATCTCATGGAATACAGGGAGAACTAGCCATTTGGATAAAGAACTGGCTCAAAAGGTAGAAGACAGGGTGGTGGTGGAGGGTTGTTTTTCAGACTGGAGGCCTGTGACCAGTGGAGTGCAACAAGGATCAGTGCTGGGTCCTCTACTTTTTGTCATTTACATAGATAATATAGATGCGAGCATAAGAGGTACAGTTGGTAAGTTTGCAGATGACACCAAAATTGGAGCTGTAGTAGACAGTGAAGAGGGTTACCTCAGATTACAACAGGATCTGGACCAGATGGGCCAATGGGCTGAGAAGTGGCAGATGGCGTTTAATTTAGATAAATGTGAGGTGCTGCATTTTGGGAAAGCAAATCTTAGCAGGACTTATACACTTAATGGTATGGTCCTAGGGAGTGTTGCTGAACAAAGAGACCTTGGAGTGCAGGTTAATAGCTCCTTCAAAGTGGAGTCGCAGGTAGATAGGATAGTGAACAAGGCATTTGGTATGCTTTCCTTTATCGGTCAGAGTGTTGAGTACAGGAGTTGTGAGATCATGTTGTGGCTGTACAGGACATTGGTTAGGCCACTGTTGGAATATTTCTTGCAATTCTGGTCTCCTTCCTATCGAAAAGATGTTGTGAAACTTGAAAGGATTCAGAAAAGATTTACAAGGATGTTACCAGGGTTGGAGGATTTGAGCTATAGGGAGAGGTTTAACAGGCTGGGGCTGTTTTCCCTGGAGCATCGGAGGCTGAGGGTGACCTTACAGAGGTTTACAAAATTATGAGAGGCATGGATAGGGTAAATAGGCAAAGTCTTTTCCCTGGGGTGGGGGAGTCCAGAACTGGAGGGCATAGGTTTAGGGTGAGAGGGAAAAGATATAAAAGAGACTTAAGGGGCAACTTTTTCACACAGAGGGTAGTACGAGTATGGAATGAGCTGCCAGAGGATGTGGTGGAGGCTGGTACAATTGTGACATTTAAGAGGCATTTGGATGGGTATATGAATAGGAAGAGTTTGGAGGGATATGGGCCGGGTGCTGGCAGGTGGGACTAGATTGGGTTGGGATATCTGGTCGGCATGGACGGGTTGGACCGAAGGGTCTGTTTCCATGCTGTACATCTCTATGACTGTAATTTCCCATATATTGCCTCCCTCCCTTTTTGAATAAGGGTGTTACATTAGCAATAAGCCTGGAGTCCCTTTGGTGTGCTGCTGCTGCAGAACTATATCGCCATTCTTCGGCGCCATCTTGTCTCGACCGGCAACGCAGCCACCACGAATCTGTGCTGGACTGATCTCAGCATATCAGCTATCACTAAAGCTGCCGGGTCCCGCACTGAGCACAAACCTGCCTCCCTCTGCCACTGCTCTGACACAAACTCATCTCCTTCCGCTACCGTCACTGGGAACAAACCTTGCCTCCAATGCGCTGGACACCTTGATGCTGTCAAAGCTCTCCACAAAAGAAAGGTTAAAAGTTTTTTGAAAAAATAGTGAAAGAAGAAAAAAATGGAAAAGCAGCCGTAGCAGATGAGCTCTGGGCTCAGGAGCCCACACAACTGAACAGCTTCCCACCATCAAATCAGCATGACCTTTTAGGTTTTAACTATTATCAGCCACCAGTAACTCATCCATGTCAGCAATTTAAACATTTACATGCAAAGCCCATTAAAGACAGGACAAACCATCAAAGTGATGATGGGTTGGGGCTGGGTTTGCTATACTTTTTTTCTCTCTTTTCCAGAAGTGTTACTACATACAACAAAACAGCTTGACTCTACCAAATCACCAGGACATCTTTTCATTTTTTTTAAACTATTAATTGCTGGGTCTTCTTTATTTTCTAATCAACCTGTTTTGAGACGTTATTATGTATCTCTGGAGAAGGCAGGACTTGAAACTGGGATTTCTGGATCAGTGATAGGGACTCTACCACTATTCGACAAGAGTCCTTGGGTCAGCTTTGTACGTTTTTTTAAAAAATCAACTATTTAAAGATGTTATTACACACTTCTGGAGCAGGTGGGACTTGAACACAGGTCTCCTGGACCAGAGATAGGGAAGGGGTCTGCTTTGCTGTTTTTTTCACCTAGGGGTGCTATTACTGACAACTGAGTGACATTACCACTACCAAAACTACTGTGACTTTGTTTTCTGTGATTTTTTTCCTTTCAACTACCACCAATAAAACACCTGTGTAGCCAATTAATGGGTCTTGTTTCATGTTTTTCTTCACACACAACTGAGCGACCTTCTCACTACCAAAATTACTGTGACTGTTTTCTTTGTGCTTTTTCTTCAATTCATAACCACAACCAGTAAAATCACCTGTGTAGCAAATCAATGTTAACATGCAAAGCACATTATGAGCAATGAAAACCAAAGGTGAGGGGGAGAAGGGAGAGATGGAAGGGGCAAAATCAAAATAGAGTTGGAGGGGGAAATAAAGTACTGTATCCTCGGCAGTAAAGAGGGTCTGCTTTTTTTCTTTTTATTTCTCTATCTCGAAGTGTTGGCACACATAACTGAATGGCCTTCCCACCATCAAATCTCAGTGACTGTTTTCTTTGCGTTTTTTCTTCAACTAATAACCACAACCAGTAAAATCACCATGTAGCCAATTCAATATTTACAAGCAAAATTCATTACGGGTAATGGAAACCAAAGATGAGGGGAAGAGAGGGAAGGGACTAAATCAAAGTGGAGTTGAAGGGGAAATAAAGCACTGGATCTCCCCCAGTGACCACCTTTCTCTAAATACAATGAGAACATTGGTGGACACCACGTGCTCCCTCTCCAATGACACTCAAGGATAAACATAAAAGGGTCTGCTTTTTTTTGACACAGAAGTGTTAGGTTTGTGCGAAGATTTGTAGCTCGGATGCTCGTTGTTGTGGTTCTGTTCGCCGAGCTGGGAATTTGTGTTGCAGACGTTTCGTCCCCTGGCTAGGTGACATCCTCAGTGCTTGGGAGCCTCCTTTGAAGCGATTCTGTGATCTTTTCTCCGGCATTTATAGTGGTTTGAATCTGCTGCTTCCGGTTGTCAGTTCCAGCTTTCCGCTGCAGTGGCCGAACTATTATAGGACAAGCCAAACAGAGAACAGCCAGGGAATTCCTAGAGGCATGGCACTCATCCACAGATTCAATCAGTAAATACATCGATCTGGACCCAATATACCGGCCACTGCAGCGGAAAGCTGGAACTGACAACCGGAAGCGGCAGATTCAAACCACTATAAATGCCGGAGAAAAGATCACAGAAGCGCTTCACAGGAGGCTCCCAAGCACTGAGGATGTCACCTGGACAGGGGACGAAACGTCTGCAACACAAATTCCCAGCTCGGCAAACAGAACCACAACACAGAAGTATTATCACACACAAATGAATAACCTCCTAACCACCAAAATCACTGTGACTTCTTTTTTTTTTAAAAGTAATAGCAACCAGCAAGTCATCGGTGTAGTCAATTGAATATGTACATGCAAACCATCAAAAGTGAAAGAGAGTGAAGGATTGAGTCAAAATGAAATTGGAGGAGGAAATAAAGCACGGAATCTGCTCTATTTTTTGTTCTACTCAGAAGTGTTACCACACATAACTGACCTTCCCATCGCCAAAATCAGCATTGCTTTTTTTTCTGCTTTTTTTTAAACTAATAGCCACCACCAGTAAATCACTCATGTATCCAATTGAGTATTTACAAGCAAAACCCATTATGGTTAATGCAAACTATCAATGGTGAGGAGAGGCAGGGAGAGTAGAAAGGGACTAAATCAAAATGGAGTTGGAGGTGGAGATAAAACACGGGATCTGCTTTTGTTTTGTTTATTTTATACCCAGAGGTGCTATTATGCACAACTGAGCAATTTTCCCACCACCAAAGTCATTGCGACTTTTTTTGTTTTTTTAACTAATAACTAGTTCTAATAAAATTTACTCGTAAGGTTGCCTCTCATACTGCTATATTCCAATGAGTACAGGCCCCATTTACTCAACCTAGACTTAGATTACATTACATTACATTACATTACAGTGTGGAAACAGGCCCTTCGGCCCAACAAGTCCACACCGACCCGCCGAAGCGAAACCCACCCATACCCCTACATTTACCCCTTACCTAACACTACGGGCAATTTAGTATGGCCAATTCACCTGACCCTGCACATCTTTGGACTGTGGGAGGAAACCGGAGCACCCGGAGGAAACCCACGCAGACACGGGGAGAACGTGCAAACTCCACACAGTCAGTCGCCTGAGGCGGGAATTGAACCCGGGTCTCTGGCACTGTGAGGCAGCAGTGCTAACCACTGTGCCACCGTGCCGCCCGTACTTCTGAGACAGTATGGTGGTTCAGTGGTTAGACTACTACCTCACAGTACCAGGGACCCAGGTTCAATTCCAGCCTTGGGCAACTGTCTGCGTGGAGTTTGCATTCTCCCTGTGTCTGTGTGGGTTTCCTCCCACAGTCCAAAGATGTGCAGGTGGAAGGGTGAGTTACTCTTTGGAGGGTCGGTGTGGACTTGTTGGGCTGAAGGGCCTGTTTCCACTCTGTAGGGACTCTATTCTAAGACAGCCCCTCCATACCTGATATCTACCTAGTGCATCTTCTATGAACTGTCCTCAATGCCAGTGAGGATAAGGGGACTAAAACTGTTCACAGTATTCCAGCTGTCACCTAACTAGGCCTTGTAGTTCTAAATTATTAATACCCCCACCAAACAAAAATCTATTGATCACAATTTTGAAATTTTCAATTGACTTCCATTGATGCAACCAATGGCGTGAGCTCCCATATGAAGCTCTGATAGAATGGCAGGGAGACAGATCTTATGCGGTGCCAGCCATAGTGTCAGTGAGAAAATCTTAATTCCTGATTCTATCGGATGTTCATCCCCACCGCCCCCTCTCACCCCCTCATGCACCACCCAGTCTTTAACAGAATGTACTGAGGTTTCTAGACTTGAGGCAACATCATCTCAGAAGCTACTGGAGGCCCTTATTAATATATCTATGGAGAAATGGTAGCATAGTGGTAAGGTTACTGATATGTAATCTAAGAAATGTAAATTTAAATGGCAGCAGGTGAATTTTAAATTAAATTGATAAAAATCTGGAATTGAAAAGTAAATGTGATAATAATTACCATAAAACTGTCATCAATTGCCATAAAAATCTATGTCGTAAAAAAAATCATCCTTAAACCTCCCCCCCCCCCCCCCCCCCCCGCCCCCGAGGCTGGTCTGGCCTCCATATGATCCTCACAGTAATGTGATTGAATCTTAAAATAAAACAAGTACTGTGGATACTGGAGATCTGAAACAATCAAAACAGAAATCACTGGAGAAACTTAGGAGGTCTGGCAACATCTGTGGAAAGCAAACAGAGTTGACATTTCGAGTCCAGTGGCTATTCTTCAGAACGGTATACTTGGAAGAGATGTTGCAGTTAATTAAACATTAAAATAAAGAACTTTTTAATGCAAAGATCTGAAACAAACAAAACAGAAATTGCTGGTGAAACCCGGCACAATCTGAAGAAGGATCGCTGGACTCGAAATGTTAACTCTACTTTCTCTCCACAGATGCAGTCAGAACTATTGAGTTTCTCCAGAAATTTCTGTTTTCTTTTAGTTGAATCTTAACTGCCTGTTGTTGGCCCAGCAAGTCACTCAATCCAATTCAAGAGCAAATGCTGGACTTGAACCCGTACCCACACCTCATGAAAATAGTATATACCTACTTATAAATTCTACTATTACAGATTCAGGAGACAGTGACTTGTAAATGTTGCAAGGAATTTGATATCATTCAGATCTGTGAAGAATTTAAAAGTCAATGCAAAAATCTAGACTTAAGCTTTAATGATGTAGCAATATATTAGGAAAGACCATTGCAGTCCGTCGTACAGTTTTTTTTTATCACGAAAAATATTGGTTGGGCATTTAAACAGCCTTAATCCCACCTGCAAACTGTTTCAATTCCACAGATGTTTGCACAAAGCCTTTAATGTTTCTGTCCTGAGCCCTTTTTTGTAATTTGATTCAATAAAGGTAATATTTATTTTCCATTCCTTCGTTCACCTGTTTTAGGGCTGTTCTCACAAGTGTGTTAACTAAGAACCAACAGAACGTGAAGTATACTTTGGAACAAGTCTGCATTTGAAGATAAAATAAACAGAATGTGCTGGAAATAATCAGCAGGTCAAGTAACATCTACAGAGAGAGATGGTTTAAGTCGATTCATTAGAACTGATAAAGACCTGAATCATTAACGCTGGGCTGAATTTTCCAGACTTGCCAACGTTGCAAGTAGAGATGAAAAATTACAATCATGAATGCATAAGTAACCCACATCTGTTGCTTCCAACAAAGGTAGCAAACCAACCTGTGCTGGCTGATGATTTGTGTGAAAGCTGCATGCAACCACTGAATTCCTCATCAGGGGAGCATCACTTAAAGCTAGCCTACACTGCTTAAAGTCAGCCTGTAGCTCTTAAAAGGTGTGGTACATTCTGACTGCAGCAGGTGCTGGAACTGCTTGCAGAAGAGAGTGACCCCTACTCTGTTCATCACATCATTAGTGGCTATTTCTTCAATCTATCTTGGCCTTGAACTCTAGAATTCTTTCCCCAAGCCCATCCACCATCTCACAGTCACAGAATTGTTACAGCACAGAAGAAGGCCATCAGCCTGTCATGCCTGCACCATCTTTTCAAATGAGCATCACTACCTAGAGCCTTTCTGCCTATACCCTTCCACACTATATCTATCCAAATAGTTCAATTCCCTGCTGAATGCCTGAATTGACCCTGCCTCCATTGCATTTCCAGGCTGTGCGTTCCATAACCTAACTACTTGCTCTGTTAAAAAGATTTTTTTCATATCACTCTTGCTCCTTTTGCATATCACTTTAAATCTATGACCTCATGTTCTTGTTCCTTTTACAAGTGGATACAGTTTCAGCTATCCAGTTTTTCTAGCCCGCTCCTGATTTTGAAAACCTCTATCAGATGTCCTCTCTCCTGCTTTAAGGGTTGCTTTCAACCAACTCCCTGGCCCAGCTTCACTTGTTTAGTCTCCTTTTGTAGCTTGGCATCTATTTTTGTCATTTAAAGTATCTATGTAAAGCTTCTGTGAATTGTCTTGGCGTATTACTGCATTATACACTGTATAAATGTAAGTTATTGTTGTTGAAACCTGTTTGAAAATAACATGGGAAAAGGTGTTCAGTGTTGAAAGCTATAGCCATTACAATCAGTCATTGGATCAGAACTGAACAGTGAATCAAGTTCCACAAGATGCCTGCTAGGGGTTTAAGCTCAGCAAGCTTTCCAGTGTGATCTTCAAGTGCTTCTGACAAAAACAATGGACAAAGATTCACAGATACTTCTTTAATTGTTGTAAAACACTGCACTAATTGTGTTAATTAGATGCAAAGATTTACGTCCTGACTTATGGTATTTCCAACAGATGCACTACAGTTTCACTACTAAAAATCACTCCCAATACATTACAGGCATCTGTCTAAGTGGCAAAAAGATTTTGTTGGGTGGAGTTTAAATTAGGATTTACTTGTCTGATCCAGCAATTTCACTGAAAATAATTGTTTGAGTTTGGCACTTTATAGCAACAGATAATTCAAAACAGTGGGGTGGAAGGGCTGAGGGAATGAAAGAAGCTGGTGGAGTGAACAAAGAATGCTTTGTGTACATGTAAAGAATTGTGTGTTTCAAGCTGTCTTTCTAGTTTGTGGAAGAACAATGATGCTAGCAGCCTTCAAGATAAGAGGCTCTGCCAGAATTAATAGTAGTGGGAGCCAGTTATACCTTGTTGACAAATATTAAGGTAGAGATTTGGAATGGTTAGAAGGAAATACTGATAGGATTGGATAAAGAGGTGTGGGAGGAAGCTTATATAGATATAAACAACAGCAGAGACTATTAAAATAAAAGCAAAAAACAAACCCTGCAAAATCGGGAAATCTGAAATAAAAACAGAAAGTGCTGGCAAGACTAATTTAGATAAATTGCAAGGTGCTGCATTTTGGAAAAACAAATCAGAGTAGGACTTTCCACTTAATGGTAAGGTCCTGTGGAGTGTTGCTGAATAAAGAGACCTTGGGTTCATAGCTCCTTGAAAGTGGAGTCGCAGGTAGATAGGATAGTGAAGCAGGCATTTGGTATGCTTTCCTTTATTGGTCAGGGTATTGAGTACAGGAGTTGGGAGGTCATGTTGCGGCTGTACAGGACATTGGTTAGGCCACTGTTGGAATATTTCTTGCAATTCTGGTCTCCTTCCTATCGGAAGGATGTTGTGAAACTTGAAAGGGTTCAGAAAAGATTTACAAGGAAGTTGCCAGGGTTGGAGGATTTGAGCTATAGGGAGAGGCTGAATAGGCAGAGGCCGTTTTCCCTGGAGTGCCGGAGGCTGAGGGGTGACCTTATAGAGGTTTATAAAATCATAAGGGGAATGGACAGGATAAATAGACAAAGTCTTTTCCCTGGGGGTGGGGAGTCCAGAACTAGAGGGCATAGGTTTAGGGTGAGAGGGGAAAGATATAAAAGAGAAACCTATGGGGCAACTTTTTCACGCAGAGGGTGGTACGTGTATGGAATGAGCTGCCAGAGGATGTAGTGGAGGCCGGTACAGTTGCAACATTTAAGAGGCATTTGGATGTGTATATGAATAGGAAGGGTTTGGAGGGATATGGGCCGGATGCTGGCAGGTGGGACTTGATTAGGTTAGGATAGGTGGTTGGCATGGATGAGTTAGACCGAAGGGTGTCTCCGTGCTGTACATCTCTATGACTCTAAGACTCAGTAAGTCTGTCTGCATCTGTGGAGAGAGAACGTATTGAGTTGAATATGACTCTTCTTGGGTTCTAAGTAGGAGGAACGCAGAAGTCGTGGAGGGTTGTAGTGCTGAAAGACAGTGCAGCGATACAGAAAGTAGAGACCATGGAGAGATCTGAAAATCAGCATGTATTGCAATATTAGGCAATGCCAGACTGACAGCCAATGTGGATCGGTGAGTAGGAACAGGAATAGGCCATTCAGTCCCTTGAGCCTGTTCTGCTATTAGTGAGATCATGGCTAATCTGTGGCCTAACTCCATATACCTGCCTTTGGCCCATATCCATTAATACCTTAGTCTAACAAAAAGTTATTTATCTCAAATTTAAACATTCATTACTGATCCAGCATCTACTGCGATTTGTAGAAGAGAGTTGCAAGCCTCTACCACCCTCTGTGTTCAGAGGTGCTTCCTAACATCTCTCCTGAATGATCTGACCCTAATTCCCAGATTATGTCCCCCAGTTCTAGAATCCCCAACCAGTGGAAATAGGTTGTAAGTTTGCTCACTGAGCTGGGAGATTTGTTCTCAGATGTTTCGTCATCATACTAGGTAACATCATCAGTGAGCCTCTGCTGGTGTTCTGTCCCTCTTACTATTTATCTGTCTCGGCTTGTTGTGGTAGGGGATATCATTTCCGGTTTTGTTTCTGAGAGGTTGGCAAATGAGGTCCAAATATATATGTTTGTTAATGGAGTTCCAGTTTTAATGCCAGGCCTTTAGGAATTCCTGTGCGTGTCTTTGTTTAGCCTGTCCCAGGATGGATGTATTTTCAAAGTCGAATCAGTGTCTCTCTTCGCCTGTGTGTATGGATACCAGTGATAGTTGGTCATGTCTTTTGGTGGCTACTTGGTCATGTATCCTGGTGGCTAGCTTCCTGCCCGTTTGTCCAATGTAGTGTCTGTTGTGGTCCTTGCAGGGTATTTTATATATGATGTTCATTCTGCTGGTTGTTGGTACAAGATCCTTTAAATTCATCACTTCACTGGAAGGGGCAGTTAGTATAAATATAGGCAAGCTATGTTGCCGCTTTATAGAACTTTAGTTAGGCCACACTTGGAATATTGTGTACAGTTCTGGTCACCACACTACCAGGAGGATGTGGATGCTTTGGAAAGGGTATAGACATGGTTTACCAGGATGTTGCCTGGTATGGGGGATTTTAGATTTTTTTAATCAAATTATTTTTTAATCAAAGGTGTGTTATGACATCTCTGGATACTACCACTGTGCCACAAGAACTTTTGTTCCATCTTCTATGATTTTCACAAGTGGTATGATGAGATTCTCATTAGGCAATGGTGTGATGCCAACTGACAGTCATTATTGTTTGTTAAACATCTTGTTAATACCACAACATACCTCATCAATATTCAGAGTACCATTTTATCAAATGTGCCAAATAAACCAGACGTGGCGAAAACTCAACAAGAAATCAAAATGAGCATCTGGTGGATTCGGCTTGCTCTAAATGATGTCCACGTTGGAACCCAGGCACCAACATCTAAGGGCACCTTACACAGGCACTGGCTACACACACCCCATACACGAGCGTAGGTCTGATGCCAATCTCTCAGAATCCTCAAGGCACAGTTGCAATCCACTTATAGGATACTTCAATGCTGCACCTCGGGCTGCATCAGCAACAATCAGGGAACAGGAGAATCGACGTTTCGGGCATAAGCCCTTCTTCAGGAATGAAGAAGGGCTTATGCCCGAAACGTCGATTCTCCTGTTCCCTGGATGCTGCCTGACCTGCTGCGCTTTTCCAGCAACACATTTTCAGCTCTGATCTCCAGCATCTGCAGACCTCACTTTCTCCATCAGCAACAATCATAATGGCACAGCAAAAACACTGTGCTCAGGGACATGCACCCAATTTGCAGACTCTGCTAGGCTGCTTCTCCAGGCTCTTTGCTTGCTATCATAGCAATTACTCACGGAGCCTCCCTAGATTCTCACAGCATCTGACTTGTATTGCCTTGCCTTTTTGCAGTTTGCTCCCTCTGCCAGACATATCAGATTCTTATTACTGATTCAGAAGAGTTACTGGACTCGAAATGTTAACTCTTCTTTCTGTCCACAGATACTGCCAGACCCACTGGGTTTCTCCAGCTATTTAAGTTTTTATTTCAGATCTTCAGCATCTGCATTTCTTTGATTTGTCATGACTGCTGTCATTCCATTTACTGCAGCCACAAAGCTAGGATACCTTATTGTAGTTGTAAGCGGGCCTCAGTCATGTCAAAGGGTTCCTAACACAGAAGGTCAAAGGCAATCTCCACCTCCAGTCCTGGACCAATTAGAATGAGGTTATTCGCCACATAAGGGGCAAGGAGTCAAAATGACAGGCAGCATACCACTTGTCTTGACCCTTTCTGCCCAATTGTGGGCTGTTGTCCTCCTGGAAATAGAGAGAGGCACAGGTATTAAAGGGATAAAAGTAAGTGCCACAGATGGTTCAAGTGGGGAAGTGTTCTAAATGAGTGAGTAGCAGGCAGAAGTCATTCAGGGTTAGTGGGAAGTTGGGGTCAGTCAGAGCCAGTGGGGAAGATGGTCCAGGCAATACAGAGAGTGATAGAGCATCAGAGTGGGTGGGAGATGGGTACAGGAGCAGAGATAGAGTAAGAGGTATTGGAGAGATGATGGTGGCACTTACGCTGGCAGGGTGAGGAAGGTCACTGACCTTCTGCCTACAGCGCTGGGCATTCCTCCAGATTCAGAGACTGCACTGAGTCGGATGGTAACCATGGATGAGATTGGGCATGATCTGGTGTTATGTCCTCCACTGCTGGGTGAAGAGGACGTCCCACCTATGTACCACACTATCCAGCAGGACTTTCTGAACCCTGCCCACAAGGCAGGGTGCTGATTTCCCTCTTTCTTCCATGTTTGGGGCAAATGTCTGCAACTGTTCAGAGCAGCTCCAGATTAACAGTGCTTATCTGTGTGCACTTCAGGCTTTTGAAGATGGCATGTGTACAAGAGATGCCAGGATATCCACTCTATGGTGAGTTGTACTGAGATCAGCACATGGTGGGAAATTGCATGTGAGATACGCCACAGAGGCATCATAGATAATTCATGTGGCAGGTTTGGCAAGATATGGCGAGAGAACTTGTTAGGTCTCATGGCAAGAAACTCTCCAAAAAAAGCGACATGACTTTGACTTAGCCAATAAAATACAAGATTTCGTCCAATGAAACCACTGGCTTGGCTTAAATCCCATCTGAGTTACTATAATATCCTTTACGGAAGGGCATCTGGCTTACATGTGATTCCAGATCCACAGTTATCTGGTTGACTCTTAAATGTCTTTTAATGGGCTAGCAAGCCATTCAATCGTCAAACTGATGTGAAAAAAAAAATCACTATGTGTAACTTCACAAGGACTGCAGTGATTGAAGAAGGTGGCTGATCACCTTCTCAAAGGCAGTTAGCAATGGGCAATAAATGCTGGACTGGCCAGCAATGCTCACATTCTGTGAATGATTTAAAAAATAAACCACCAAAAACAATTTATGCCTTCATCCTATTGCTGTGGGATCCGGGGAGCAAGGTTGTTATTACATAGCACTCATTGCACTTTAGAGAGCAGCATGGTGGCTAATGGTTAGCACTGTCGCTCCACAGTGCCAAGGACCGGGGTTCAATTCTACCCTCAAGTGACTGTGTGGAGTTTGCATGTTCTCCTTGTGCCTGTGTGGGTTTCCACTAGGTGCTCTGGTTTCCTCCCACACTCCAAAGATGTGTGAGTTAGGTGGATTGGCAATGCTAAGTTGCCTGCAGTATTCAGGGATGCGTAGGTTAGGTGTGTTAGTCCTGGGAAATGTAGGGTTACAGGGAAAAAAAGTAGGGGGATGGCTCTTCGGTGGGTTGGCGTGGACTTGTTGGGCTGAATGGCCCGTTTCCACACTATACGGACTCTATGAAAATTAAAATGCACTGACTGTGAGGCACTTTGAAATGTTTCTGAAAGACACAATAAGGTACTATATGAATACAAGTCTTTCTTTCATGATTAACAGTTCGAGGGTGCACTGTTATTTCTGAAAAAAATTTGGAATCTTATTTGTCATATCTATAACAGCAAAAGGATCATTTGCTTCTACATTAACTCGAGAAAAGGTTTAAACAAAAACTTCGCAAAAGACTGTTGAGTGTCTTTAGCAATGCAAACGTGTGCACAATTGACTGTGTGAATGTAAAACTTTGATTTTTGAATTTTCATTGAAGCAAACTGTATTTATATAGCACCTTTTTTAACATTGCAAAATGCCTCAAGGCACTTTCACTGGAATATTATCAAACAGTATTCTACACCAAACAATGTACAGAGACACAAGAAGAGGTGTTCATAAGCCACTGTGATAGATGTCTAATGGTCAGCAGATCCTAGATTGCCATCTAAAGTCAAAATTAACCCCAATGGCTCGTCCACTGATTGTTTTCCAAAGACCTATTCCGATCTGTTCTGGATACTCCACTGAGCTGAAAAAATAATGGCAGTAACTCTTTAAGACTGAGCCATACAATATGAACGCTGCTTTTTAAGGTTCAATGTAACAGAGCAGTGAAAAGAAAGGCTTCACATTTTCCCTCAGGTTAGATTTTTTTGGCAGTCAAAGGAACCTATTTGCATCTCTTTAGTTGAAGTTGCTATTATACATTTCCATGTTCCCAATGTAATGAACACAGAAGCTTGGAAGCCACTGTACCTGAATAATAACCATATATGGTATACCTGAGACTCAGCAGACTGAAACTTTCAAAAAGGCGTTAACATGCCCTTAAGGAAAAGCAACCCTCTTTGTTGGATGTGGTATGGGAGTGATCACTTTCAGCTATAACTTGTCAGATCTAATTTCTTAGCTGAGATTATTCTTAGCTGCTTCACATCTTCTAATGCCGCCAGCACCCTATTTTGTTAGTAAAACAAATGAACATTTTTCTTTGATTTTTAAACGCATATGATAGGGTATTTCGGAGTGCTGCAGCAATATAACTAGATCCTTTGGTCTCTCTTCCCCTTTTGAGTTGCTGCTAATACATGCCCATTTTCTGTCACCTGGATACTTCACCTACAGAATTAATGCAAGGTGTGGCCTCTCTGATGCGTCCCATATTTCAACATATTTTGCCATTCAAAATGAGGCCTATCCAAAGCTATGAAACACTGCAGTTTAACTGACCACAGTAAGAGTATCAGGTCTAGGTCATGCCTTTGCTATTTAATTTCTGAAATGTTTGTCAGGGTCTGATATGTGCAGACATTTAACGAGATTTCTACAGTGTACTGTCTGCTCACATTTTCTACAGTTTCAGTGTGCCAGTAAAGAAACAAGTGCAAATTGTTCCTTTTTCTAACTCTATGTATTATGTTGCACTGAAGGAATTTGCCATAAGGCATCAATCGGCAACCTTATAATGTGTTGCACTGCTGAATCCCGGATGTAGACTCTGCATATCTTTCTGTTGAAGATGGCAAGTCACCCTGAAAATTCTGAATTAGTTTTTATGGGTCAGCTCCAAAGAGGGACAGTGCACATTTTCAGCTGCTTTCTTTCACCAGTGGAGATGATGGTGTAGTGGTAATATCACTCGGCTAGTAATCCAGAAGCCCAGGCTAAGGATCAGGGGACATGGGCTGAAATACCATGGCAACTGGTGAAATTTAAATTATTAAGTCAGAACTATAAAGGTAGTCTTGATTGCTGTGATACCTGATTTATTCATCCTTCTAGGATGGGCAATACATGCTGGCTTTGCCAAGAAGACCTATATTCATCAGGTTGAAGAAGAGACACTGAAAGAAGAAACATTAGCTCTGCTTTCCTCTCTCAGATGCTGCCAGCAATTTCTGTTTTTGTTTCGGACTTTATTTTTTTAGGTATACCTGATATGGTTCCTGGCATAACTTCTAGCACTGTTCATTCAGTCAGCATTGATCCTTTCAAGCGATACTGTTGATGTGTAAGAGACCAGTTTTATTTTTGGACTAAGGACTGAAAATGAGAGAAGTGGACACCATTTTTAAAATGAGTGTGCATGGAGTTATTTGCAGCTTGAAAAATCAAATGAAACTAACTGATGCATATAAGAAGACATTACCTTTTGGGGACATCGAGTCCAGACAAATTGGGACCATATGTTGTGGGTTGATCTTGGCGCAGTAACAAGCTTCTGTTTGGTCAGGCTACAGCTTAACACAGGGAAATGAAAACAGAAAAGTAAGGAAACATACAGACGTTGATTACAGCAATATCTCTCTCCTTGTCCCCGTTCTCTCGAAAGTTGCTTTCTCCAATTTCTGTCTGAAAAGCAAGTAAACTATCTTTAGAGATGCTGAAAGAATTCTAAAACCGAAAGAAAAAAAAAGGCCAACCAATCAATCACTGAACTAAAAACTGATTTTTGATGCGCAGGTAACATGTTGGTATTATTGAAGAATCAAAAGGATTGTGAAACTAACACATCCATTTTTTTGTGATTTGGACTAGTGATACAGAACTGTGTTTCCCTTTTTTTTCCTCCACTCATAATACTTATGATGTGGAGATGCCGGTGTTGGACTGGGGTGGACAAAGTTAAAAATCACACACCACCAGGTTATAGTCCAACAGGTTGATTTGGAAGTACTGATGAAGGAGCAGCACTCTAAAAGCTAGTACTTCCAAATAAACCTGTTGGACCATAACCTGGTGTTGTGTGATTTTTAACATAATATTTATGCCTTGTTCAGTTCTCTTTGCGTGTCTATGTGTGGGCATTTAAAAGGGGTAAAGTTTAAGTTAGAAAAATTACAAATCCTTTCTTTTATCATTCTTGTTAGAGTTTAATATTAAACTAAATAGAGCTATTTTACGGTTTTGAAGGAACTTCCTACAGTTCATTTTGGTCTTGGGTAGCAGTCAGACAGAAAAATTGGATATTTTCGTAGTTCAGTTACATTTTGATAACTGTGTCGATCAAAGGGGCAGAGGGGCTTGATATCAATGCACCCTCCCAAGTATGTCATGACAAAGAGGAAGGAAAACCTTGAAGGTAAAGAAAGAAGGGAAAAGACAAAGACAGTAAGAGCATCTTTCTCCCCCATTTACTAATAAGATTAGTCTGATGTGGAGCGTAATTCCTCCGCCTATGCTCAGAATCAAGATGCTGATCATGTTTGCACATTTGATAGCAGAATTGTAGAAATTTTGAGGAGATAAGGTTATATGTAAATGAGACATTTTTCTATGTGAGGAGTCTTACACCTAATAAGATACGTTGTTTATTGTTCAAGATTACACTGTAGACAAACATCTTGTGATTATTGTAACAGTTTAAAGGTTTTGTTATTAAAACTTAAAGCTCACCACATTTTGCAAGGATCTGCTTTACTTTGTCGGTATTTAGATGTGCTACATTTGAATGATAGTGTAATTAATCCAGATTTTAATGGGTCATTTGTCGATGAATCTTTAGTGAGAAGAGGAAAAAGAAAGGCTTGCATTAGACTCAACGGGCCAAATGGCCTCTTCTATAACCTGAGGAATCTACACGAGGATCTGCCATAGCACATGTTTCTTCAATGCAAATTGGCTTTAACACGACTGAAGAATTTACACTGTTATTTGTAGAACATGAACTTTCCTTCCCTGTATTTGTTATAGCGTGATTTCAGCCCATTAGTTTAAATGGCACCACTATTGCGCTATTTTCTTATTCAAGGTTTGTGTAAAGTCTTTGCCAAGAACAGATATCCCCACAACCTCATCCACAGATGCCAAGCAGGCAAACAAAGCTTCGAGGACATGCCACGACCTAACACACTAGCCACACTATCTTATATAAAAAATGTCTCAGAACTAACAGCCAGACTTTTCTGACCACTTGGATTCATGACAGCCGATAAACCAAAAGCCATGCTCAGACAACAACTTCCCAGAACAAAAGACTCTATACCCTTCATAGAGAAAGTGAGGGCTGCAGATGCTGGAGATCAGAGCTGAAAATGTGTTGCTGGAAAAGCGCAGCAGGTCAGGCAGCATCCAAGGGACAGGAGAATCAACGCCTGAAGAAGGGCTTATTCCCGAAACGTCGATTCTCCTGTTCCTTTGATGCTGCCTGACCTGCTGCGCTTTTCCAGCAACACATTTTCAGCTCTATACCCTTCATATGCAAGACATATGTAATTTACAAGATTCCATGCAAAGACTACACAAAACACTATATAGGTCAAACAGGCAGACAACTAGCAATCTGCATCGATGAACACTAACTAGCAACTAAACGCCATGACCAGCTGTCCCTGGTAGCCATATACACAGATGACAAGGACCACAATAATAGGACAAGCTAAACAGATTACAGCCAGAGAATTTCCAGAGGCATGGCACTCATCCATGGACTCCATCAATAAACACATTGACCTAGACCCAGTATACCGACCACTGCAAAGAACAACCGGAACCAGCAACCAGAAGCAGCAGGAATGAAACAAAATAAATTCCAGAAGACACGGTACAGCAGCGCTTCACAGGAGGCTCCAAAGCACTGAGGATATCATGTAGAAAGGGTACGAATGCGTCTGTGAATCAACTTCCCAGCTCGGTGAACATATCCACAACTACTATTTTCTTACAACGCAAGATCGCAGAAGAACAGAACTCACTATACCAGAGCCAACTATACTACTATTTCTTTAGTGCCTTTTACAATATCAGGATATCCCAAAGTGTAGTTTCTGAAGTATAGGCACTGTTCGGGTTTTTTAAAATGAATTAAGTAATTACTAGTTAGTGTGCTTGCAGTTATAGATCATAGAATCCCCATAGTGCAGAAGCAGGCCATTCAACCCATCAAGTTCACACCAACCCTCTGAAGGGCATTCTACCCAGTCCCACCCCATCCCTGTAACCCTGAATTTCCCATTACCAATCCACCTAACCTACACATCTTTATGCTTTGGGAGGAAACCAACACAGACATGGGGAGAATGTGCAAATTCCACACAGTCACCCAAGGCTGAGATCAAACCTGGGTCCCTGGTGCTGAGAGGCAACAGTGCTAACCACTAGACCACCATGAAATGGTTCTAGCCATATTGTGGCTCAAATACAGTTTAGTACTTTACAAAATCTCAATATTTAGGGAAATGCAGAGAGAGATTTAGTTTTTTTCTTAATAGAGCAGAGCTTTAAAAAAATCAAAGTAGGTTGGCATGGGGACTTGTTCAGGGTTGAGAAGCCTTCGTCTCAAGAGCTAATCTGTGACACATTACATCATTACCTCTTGGCAGTTCTAAAATTTACTTGTAAGAACAAGTATGGGTGAGCTGGGATAATGGGTGGGACTGTAGGCTGGTGATGATCCTAAAGAAATAATGCTGATCTTACAGTATATTTTTTTTTAAAATCAGTATTATGTACAGAAACAGCAATGGATAGGCTGGGGAAACGTGGTAGCCAGTACCAGGGAATTGGAAGTTATTTCCATTTTGATCATCACAGCAAAATTCACTAAGTCTGATCTCCTTTATAGGAAGTGGCAATAGAAGGGATTGTGAGTTCAGTTAAACCATATTAATGATCTACAATGTGCAACCTATTAAGCTGTTGGAAGCAGAGATGGCGAATAATATCAAAAGGAAATTGGATGGGTATTTGAGGGAAATTAACTTGCAGGGTTAGGGAGATAAAGCTGGAGAATAGGATTTATTTGAATGCTCTGTAGAAAACTAATATGGGGTTCAGGTACATAGTTTCTTGAAAGTTGCATCACAGGTAGCCAGGGTGGTAGAGAAAGCATTTGGCATGCTTGCCTCCTTAGTTCATTGAATATAGGAGTTGGGATGTCCTGTTAAGGTCATTCAGGACATTGTTGAGGCCACTTTTAGAGTAGAGTAGTGTGTACAGTTCTGGTCACCCTGCTACAGAAAGGATATTATTAAACTGGAGAGGGTGCAGAAAAGATTTACAAGGATTATACTGGTACTGGAGGGTTTGAGTTATAATGAGAGGCTGGATAGGCTGGGACTCTTTTCACTGGATCACAGAAGGTTGAGGGGTGACCTTATAGAGGTTTATAAAATTATGAGAAGCATAAATAAAGTGAATAGCAAAGGTCTTTTCTCTAGGCTAGGGGAGTTCAAAGTTAGAGGGCATAATTTTAAGATGAGAGGAGAAAGATTTAAAAAGGACTGAGGGGCAACCTTTTCACACAGAAGGTATTCGTTGTGGTTCTGTTCGCTGAGCTGGAGGTTTTTGTTGCAAACGTTTCGTCCCCTGGCTAGGCGACATCATCAGTGCTTGGGAGCCTCCTGCGAAGCGCTTCTTTGATGTTTCCTCCGGTGTTTATAGTGGTCTGTCCCTGCCGCTTCCGGTTGTACAACCGACAGACCACTATAAACACCGGAAGAAACATCAAAGAAGCGCTTCGCAGGAGGCTCCCAAGCACTGATGATGTCGCCTAGCCAGGGGACGAAACGTTTGCAACAAAAACTTCCAACTCGGCGAACAGAACCACAACAACGAGCACCCGAGCTACAAATCTTCGCACAAACTTTGAACAGAAGGTATTCGCTTGTGGAATGAACTGCCAGAGGAAATGGTAGATGCAGGTACTGTCACAACATTCAAAAGACATTTGGGCAGGTGCATGGATAGGAAAGGTTTAGTGGGATATGGGCCAAATAGGACTGGTTTAGTTTGGGAAATTTGATCAGCGTGGATGAGTTGGACCAAAGGGTCTATTTCTGTGCTGTATGACTCTTCATGTTGTTGTGTCACCACAGTCCTACCAGACCATAGGGGCTGCTCCCTCATTAGAGAGAGAAGTGACTGGTCATGATTTAACCCCAGGGCCATCAGACCTCAGGCAAGGGAAGAAGTTGAGAAGGAGAGTCCTTCATGGTAACCTTAAACTAGTGATGGGAATTGAACCCATGCTGTTGGTGTCACATTGCTCTGTAAACCAACAATCCAGCCAACTGAGCTAAACCAATCCCCTGTATGACTCTATGAACTCAATGAATTGAATGACACCTTTCTGTGCTGTAATGACTCATGATTTTCTGATAGCATTTAAAGTGGGGGTGCAAGTTTATTAGGTAGCGATTACCATGCCACCCTTACAACCAAAATAATTTGTCTAATTGCCCATCAATCAATTCATTAAGAGTTGACAAGCAAGCAAGAGTATCTGGCCCTGTCACAGGCTTCAACACTGGCAAAGACCAGGTTGCCAGAAGCTGCCAGCTAATTACAGGCATCAAGTATTGCAAATGGAAGTACAGAATAAGGTTTTTTCTGTTCTGCTCCATCAGTGTGTCTTAATGCCAATTCAGTGCTTCCTCAACTTAAATTGCAGCTGCCTTTATGACCTCCGAGTGAGAATGTTAACCTGATCTATCATGAGCCTCATCCACCAGAAGGTGGGTTCAGCCCAGGTGAAAACCTATATCACAGAACATAATCACCCTCCAGTATTGATAGAGAAATTGAATCTCTTCACAGAGAATGGTTCAAAAGTGGGAACCATTACCACAGGAGGTAGTTGAACTGAATAGCATAGATGCATTTAAGGGGAAATATGAGGGAGAAAAGCAAGGATATATTGAGAAGGTGAGATGTAATTGGATCGGAGGAAGCCCATGTGAGTCATAAACTTTACCATTGCCCAACTGGACTTAATGGCCTGTTTCTGTGCTGCGAATTTATTTTAATTCTATTTATTGTGTCAACATAGCATTCAGTGAGGGAATAAGTCCATTTGTACGCCTTTATGTAGATTTTTCAGGTAATCGCTTTTGATTTATTCGACTGAAGACAATCCAAATGACGCTACTTCCTTGTTTACTTTTGAGTCAAAAAAAAAAACCAGATGTGTTTTCGAGAAATTCTGCAGAAGTTCAACTGCTAGAGGCCTTCTGCTTTGTGGTCTTCCATCAACTCTTCTGTAGTGGCCCAACTAAATTAGAATGACAACGCTGCAAAAAGATTCCAGATATCTTATTTATACCATACCCAGTATGTCATTCAGGCTTGTGTTGCCATGACACCTCTCAGTTTGTGATACTTCTCAATAAATTTAAACAGATAAATAGATTTGTAAATCATTTACAATTCCAACGCCTCCCTTTACCTTGGTTACGAATTGTGAAGATTGCATATTCAACAGTTCAAATGGACAATCTACTGCTAATTCCATCTGGCCCAAGTGATAGGATATTTTTCTAGTTGAACACCAGATAATTCTTCTATCGTCCCCTTCCATCTTTTCTGAGTAAAGTAGCTGGCATACTGCCTCCTCTCAATAACATGGTTCAGATAGATATTTCAGTGCCATGGAAAACTGCTGACATCATGCCCATCACTCCATGATGGTGGGGATTTGCATACCAATGTTATTGCACCACCCTTAATTATAAAGTCATAGAGACGTACAGCACGGAAATAGACCCTTCGGTCCAACCTGTCCATGCCGACCAGATATCCCAACCCAATCTAGTCCCACCTGCCAGCACCCGTCCTATATCCCTCCAAACCCTTCCTATTCATACACCCATCCAGATGCCTTTTAAATGTTGTAATTGTACTAGTCTCCACCACTTCCTCTGGCAGCTCATTCCATCCATATACCACCCTCTGCGTGAAAGGTTGCTCCTTAGGTCTCTTTTACATCTTTCCCCTCTCACCGTAAACTTATGCCCTCTAGTTCTAGACTCCCCCACCCCAGGGAAAAGGTTTTGTCTATTTATTCTATCCATGCCCCTCATGATTTTATAAACCTCTATAAAGGTCACCCCTCAGCCTCCAAATGTTCCAGGAAAAACAGCCTCAGCCTCTCCCTATAGCTCAAATCCTCCAACCCTGGCAACTTCCTTGTAAATTTTTTCTGAGCCCTTTCAAATTTCACAACATCTTTCAGAGAGGAAGGAGACCAGAATTGCACACAATATTCCAACAGTAGCCTAACCAATGTCCTGTACAGCCGCAACATGACCTCCTAACCCCTGTACTCAATACTCTGACCGATAAAGGAAAGCATACCAAATGCCTTCTTCACTATCCTATCTACCTGCGACTCTACTTTCAAGAGCTATGAACCTGCACTCCAAGGTCTCTTTGTTCAGCAACACTCCCTAGAATTTTGCCATTAAGTGTACAAGTCCTGCTAAGATTTGCTTAAGAGACAGCAAATAACAAATGTTTTCCCATCTTCATAATAATGGGCTCCCTATTCATTACTTACATTCCTAATTGATGGGATGTGAGTCAAAGAGCCACAATGGCATGGGACAGAACCACATATGCCAGGCTTAATTTCTGTACACTGTTGAGTTGCTGAATTACAGCCAAAACAGTGAAAAATGTTCACTCTTGGGAAATAGGCATTGCTGGTAAGGGCTGGCATTTATTATCCATCCCCAATTGCCCCACAAGAAGGTGATAGTGAGCTGTCTTATCAAACTGTTGTAGTCTATGTAGAGATGGTACACCCACATGCTATGAGGGGGTTCCAGGATTTTGACTATAAGAACAGTGTTATTAGCCTGAGTGGGTTGGGTGGGGAGTGGGTTAGGAAAAGGAGGAATCACCAAAGGATTTTTGATAGCTTTCCCTGCTGCTTGCCTAAATGTGAATTAATTTTTTTAAATCTCCCTGAGGTCCCTTTTGATACTGATTAAGGGCACCATCCTAATTAAAATAGTGAGATCACATTGAAAGGCATGCATGACACCATCTATATGTGGATTCCAGAAAAACCTTGTGCCTTGCAAATTCAATGACACAAAAACCTTAAATCTAGAAGTAGAAAGGCAAAAAGAATGAAAAACAAAACAACAGCTCAACACAAGGAGGAGTACTGTCACCAGGAAAGCCACTCTAGGTGTGTCTGACAGCAGTCAGTATATCTGTCACATTGTCATTTGTAATGCGTTTGCACTTGTCTCACCTCTCCAATTTTCTCTCCTAAAGTGATAGAAATGGTCCCTATATCCCTCCCTTCTCTACATAATTTGCCATCCTGCATGTTTGAGATAGCACACTGTCCACAAATGTGGACCTGACAAACAAGATCTGTCCTGTTCTTCCAAGATGTCTGTGAAAGGTTACCTGCAGAACAGATTTTGACCTAAAGGGGAATCAAGGTTTGTGGGGAACTGGCAGGAAAATGAAGTTCAGTCCACAATCAGATCAGCTATGCTCTTACTGGCTGGCAGAACAGGACTCAGAAGGCCAAATGGTGTATTCCTACTCCTATTTCTTATGATAATTTTCTCCCTCTGGTTTTAATACTTAGAACATAGAACATAGAACAGTACAGCACAGAACAGGCCCTTCGGCCCACGATGTTGTGCCGAACATTTGTCCTAGCTTAAGCACCTATCTATGTACCTATCCAATTGCCG
>NC_057752.1:4199261-4226021 GCF_004010195.1 Chiloscyllium plagiosum
CAGGGTTGTACTCTATCTGCCACTCCTCAGCCCAGCTCTGCATCATATCTAAGTCCCTCTGCAGCCGACAACAGCCCTCCTCACTGTCCACAACTCCACCTCTCTTCGTATCATCTGCAAATTTACTGACCCACCCTTCGACTCCCTCATCTAAGTCATTAATAAAAATTACAAACAGCAGAGGACCCAGAACTGATCCCTGCGGAACTCCACTTGTAACTGGGTTCTAGGCTGAATATTTACCATCTACCACCACTCTCTGCCTTCGACTGGTTAGCCAGTTTTCTATCCAATTGGCCAAATTTCCCTCTATCCCATGCCTCCTGACTTTCCGCATGAGCCTGCCATGGGAACCTTATCAAATGCCTTACTAAAAATCCATGTACACTACATCCACTGCTCTACCCTCATCCACATGCTTGGTCACCTCCTCAAAGAATTCAATAAGACTTGTAAGGCAAGACCTACCCTTCACAAATCTGTGCTGGCTGTCCCTAATCAAGCAGTGTCTTTCCAGATACTCATAAATCCTTTCCCTCAGTCCCCTTTCCTACCACCGAAGTAAGACTAACTGGCCTGTAATTCCCGGGGTTATGCCTATTCCCTTTTTTGAACAGGGGCACAACATTCGCCACTCTCCAGTCCCCTGGTACCACCCCCGTTGACAGTGAAGACGAAAAGATCATTGCCAACGGCTCTGCCATTTCCTCTCTTGCTTCCCACATAATCCTAGGATATATCCTGTCAGGCCCGGGGGACTTGTCTATTCTCAAATTTTTCAAAACGCCCAACACATCTTCCTTCCTAACAAGTATCTCCTCTAGCTTACCAGTCCGTTTCATACTCTCCTCTTCAACAATACGGTCCCTCTCATTTGTAAATACTGAAGAAAAGTACTCATTCAAGACCTCTCCTATCTCTTCCGACTCAATACACAGTCTCCCACTACTGTCCTTGATTGGACCTACCCTCGTTCTCGTCATTCTCATGTTTCTCACATACGCATAAAAGGCCTTGGGGTTATCCTTGATCCTACCCGCCAAAGATTTTTCATGCCCTCTCTTAGCTCTCCTAATCCCTTTCTTCAGCTCCCTCCTGGCTATCCTGTATCCCTCCAACGCTCTGCATGAACCTTGTTTCCTCAACCTTATATAAGCCTCCTTCTTCCTCTTTACTAGACATTCAACCTCCCTCGTCAACCAAGGTTCCCTCACACGACCATCTCTTTCCTGCCTGACTGGTACATACATATCAAGGCCACGTCGTATCTGTTCCTTGAAAAAGTTCCACATTTCCACGACATCCTTCCCTGACAGCCTATGCTCCCAACTTATGCTCCTCAGATCCTGTCTTGCAGCATCGTATTTACCCTTCCCCCAATTGTAAAACCTACCCTGTTGCACGATCTATCTCTCTCCATAACCAAGGTGAAAGTCACAGAATTGTGGTCACCATCACCAAAATGCTCACCCACTAACAAGCCCATCACTTGTTCCGGTTTGTTACCAAGTACCAAATCCAATATGGCCTCCCCTCTGGTTGGACAATCTACATACCGAGTTAAAAAAGCTTCCTGGACACACTGCACAAACACCGCCCGTCCAATCTACTTGATCTAAAGAGCTTCCGATCAATATTTGGGAAGTTGAAATCGCCCATGACTACTACCCTGTGGCTTCTGCACCTTTCCAAAATCTGTTTCCCAATCTGTTTCTCCACATCTCTGCTGCTATTGGGGGGCCTATAGTAAACACCCAAGGTGACTGCTCCTTTCCATTATTGACATCACACTCTTCAACCAAGAAGTCAGAGACAAAATTAAAGATTCACGTTAGACTCTATGAAAGCCCTGATGTATAGATCTATTTTGGGAATTGCTTGGGAAGTTTAAACTTCTGAGTGACAATTCCCTGATTCCTGGGATCATCTGTGAATGGTTCCAGGATGTCTGGGATAAATCCTTCTCTGGTTCTTTCACCTCCTGCTCCCAAAAGGGAATTCCTGGTTCACATTTTCCCCTAGCAACATAGCAGGAATTGAGATCTTGTCATTCAACGAATCATCAATCAGATATGTTATTGGGTAGAGAGTGTATATATTGTGTTGAACAGGGTAGAACAGTACATGCAGAACTACTAAAATGGTTGAAACAGCTTCTGCTCTCTCAATTTGAGCTTGTTTGGAGACATCAGGGTCATGAGTGGATTGGTGCAGTAGTGACTGGATAAATAACAGGGAGCCACATTGAGACATCTCACTGACAGAATCCCAATGCTGGGGAGATTTCGTGGTGGCAGAATTGAATGCAGATTACAGCCAAATTAAATCATTAAAGAATCTATTCACGTTAACATTTTTGAAACCAATAGGTCATCTGGATGGATCGGTCTGCTCAAACCCTTTGATTTTTAACATTGTATTTTCTTCACTGAGGGCATCTATATGTTGAAGTGCCCTCTCAACCACCAATATGCCTCTGCAGTGCCAACCATTCCATGGGACTGCTCAGGCTTCATAGCTGCTGGCCCTGTGATTGAGTGGGCGACATATACATCCCACCTGCCATCCTTAACTGGATGAACAACCCAAAGGCAGCCTACCAAGTATCCCTGAGCTGGCAAGTTTGAGCTTCGGAACCATATTTGGTCCCAATCTTGGGATTTTAAAGTCTGTGAGAAATTCCGCCCACACCCCAGAAGCCAATCAATGTTTAATTCACTGAAAGCTTTTATTTTATTTTAAACCTAAACATGATCACAGACAATTTTTAGATGATTTCAAAGCTGCTTTTTGCAGCCATGGACCATCTGCCTGATGCAGCACTCCAAGATATCGGCTTGGTACAGAGATATTTGTGTCACTCTGGTCTGCATAGAACCTATCTTATTGGGTTTGAGTTACTCTGCAAATTCTCTTGGGACTCCTGCCAAAAACAAAGGACTGGTTTTCTCTGACTAGAGCTTCATTACTTTATATTTTATAATAACTAGTTCTGCTGCAGCTGACTGACTATGTATTGCACTTTTCATACTAACCTTCAAGAGATAAATGGCAGCTTAAGCTCAAGAATATGAACACATTGGTTGAAGTCTTCCAATCTCCGGATGGTCAGAGACCGTACATATGACCAAAGGGTCGAGAGTGTGGTGCTGAAAAAGCACAGCAGGTCAGGCAGCATCCGAGGAGCAGGAGAATCGATGTTTCGGGCAAAAGTCCTTCATCGGTCCTTCCTGATAAAGGGCTTATGCCTGAAACGTTGATTCTCCTGCTCCTGTTTCCAAGCTGTGTAGCTCTATGACTGTGTGTGTGTCAGGACTCTGTGGAAGTCCAGACACATGGACCTATTGGAGTGGCCTAGGAAATTTAAACTTCTGATAGCCAATTCCCTTTGGCTCTGGGACCCTCTGTGAATGGCTCTGACCCCAAGTTAAAAGTTGTAGACTTCAGATAGTTCCAATATATTCGGGAAAGGTTGGGCAGATTGAAACAGACTAACATCTGGGTAACTGCACATCTGTTCCCTCTAATCTCTCCATAAAACTTCCCTGACATCTGACTATATACTGGATACCTCCCAACATAACCACCCCCACCTGACCCGACTATACCCCCAACCGACCCGACTATACCCCCAACCATCCACCTACCCTCTTGATGAAACTATGCCCCTGACCACACAACTCCCCTCCCCAAACCAATCAACATCTCCACACCTCCAAACAACTCAACTTCACCTCCCATCCGACTATGCCTTCCCATCCAACCACCTTCCTAACCTGACTACCCTCAGAAACCAATTACTCTAGCCCCAAGGCAACCAGACTATCCCTCAGCCCCTGGCCCCTGCCCCCTGCCCCCAAACAACCTGAGCTCCTCCTCAACAAATGAATTCTGGAGAAATGCAACAGGCCTCACAGCATTATCTTTTCAAATCCAGTATGACTCTTCTCCAGAACATTGAGTTGTCGAAGTTCTGGCAGATGGGTTGGTGCAGAAAAGGGCTATCCTCTTCCCTAGTGAGTGCCTGAGGATGACCGCCAAGTCAGTGCCTTCTCCAGGGTGCAAAGGAATGGCAGTGCCACAAAAAGATCAATGACCTTCTCTGACAAGGTAGGTGCCACATGCTTCTCACTGCCATGTCACGCTCTATCTCTGCCATGTACACGTCTCCCACCACTCTCACTATCACCCACAACACCTTCCCTCACCCACTCACTCCCCTCTCAGCCTTCCACACCACAAACCTTGCACACCCTCTGTGCTGCCTCAACTCTTCGCTACCTCTGGATCAGTGGTGCTGGAAGAGCACAGCAATTCAGGCAGCATCCAACGAGCAGCAAAATCGATGTTTCGGGCAAAAGCCCATCATCAGGAATAAAGGCAGAGAGCCTGAAGCGTGGAGAGATAAGCTAGAGGAGGGTGGGGGTGGGGAGAAAGTAGCATAGAGTACAATAAGTGAGTGGGGGAGGAGATGAAGGTGATAGGTCAGGGAGGAGGGTGGAGTGGATAGGTGGAAAAGGAGCTAGGCAGGTCGGACAAGTCCGGACAGGTCAAGGGGAGTCATTGTTTTACCTCTTCGCTACCTCTCACCACCTTTCCCCTACGTCCACCAGTACTGATGGTTATGCTACTCACTATAATCTTTGCTATTTCCACCCGCCGCATATTCTCACAGCAGGACAGAGAGAGGCTGGATGAGTGGAGGTGTGCCCCGACATTAAGTTCCATATACTCTACAAGGAGAGAATTTGGGCTCTCACAGGGAACTCTGAAACATCCATGTCCCTCCAAATGAGTAAGCAGCATTTTGCATGCCACTGCTACTCTCTCATTAACCCCACTATCATTTAATTTGATTTGATTTGATTTGTCAAGTATACCTAAGTACAGTGAAAAGCTTTGTTTTGCGAGCAGTACAGGCAGATCATTGTAAGCAAGGACATACAGATCATTGGGTGCTTAGTCAGAGCGAGGCACACGAGGTTACACTGCACAGGAGGTGCATGAAGCAAGATCAACATTACCAAGATCAACATTATTTGAAGTTAGAGAGTCCATTCATCAGTCTAATAATGGCACAGACGTAGTTGTTCCTGAACCTGCTGGTGCATGTGTTCAAGCTTCTGTATCTTCTGCCTGATGGAAGAGGTTCTGGGGGAACATTACTGGGGTTGATGATGATTTTGGCAGCCTTTCCATAGCAATGAGAAGTGTAAATGGAGTCCTTGGACGAAACGTTGCCTTCTGTGATGGTCTAGGCTGTGCACACAATGTTCTGTCATTTCTTACAGTCATTGGCAGAGCAGTTGCTGTACCAGACTATTATACACCCAGATAGCATGCTCTCTATAGTGCACCTGTAAAGGATGGCGAGGGTCCATATGGACATGCCGCCTGAGGAAGAAGAAGCATTGTTGTACCTTCCTGACCGTCGCATCTACATGGGAAGTCCAGGACAGGTTGTCGGTTATCGTCACTTCTAGAAACTTGACGTTCTCAACCTTCACTCCATCGATGTCACTCTCAGCTGTTGGGTATCACTTCTGTCCATTCTATCTTGCAAGATCTGCAAGCCTACTTCAACCTCTGCATCAAAACACCCAGCTTCATGAGAAGTCCCATCCTCAATCTTTGGGGACAAGATTAGAGGGGCTTCAAGGTAAGCACTGACAAGGCTACATCCTGCAAACCCCACCAGCGCAGATACTGACACATCAGAGGGAGCCATTGTGGTTTTGTACCCTCACTCTTTCTGGTCAGCATCTCACTGTGACAGTTCTGCAATTGGCAGAGGAAAAAACATCCCAAACCACCAACATTCAAAGGAGTGTGGAGACCAGCCCCAGGCAAAAGATAACCCTGCGATGTTGGCAATCAGGAACTTCATAAAAATGCAAAGGGCAGAGCAGCAGCAGTGGATAGGTACATGGAAAGCCTCTTTGTCCAGAAGCTGCATCAGTGCAATGAATTAAGTGACTGTCTGTCTGCCTCCATTGACGGATGACAGTGGGAGTCAGATTCAGCACCCTCAGGGTAATTACACACACCTGCATTCTATTACCCCATCCATTGATCCTCAGAACCTTGACCTTGTCCAAGTCTGCTTCTTCCCACAGGGAGACAGGGCTGTGGCAGGAGGCTGGAGGAGGAATCACACACAGGTCCCTCAGCAGTTTCCATTCAGGACAGTGAAGAGATGGCTGGGGTCTTCATCTCCACCCCGCCTACTCTCTTTGACCCTTGGAAGTTCAAACCAAGGAGAATCAATTTCCCTGTGGAAAGACGAGCCTAGGCATGTCTAGCCAGGTTAGACACAAGTGCTCCTGGTTGCCCTGTCAAAGCTTCAGGGCTGAAAATGTGTTGCTGGAACAGTGCAGCAGGTCAGGCAGCATCCAGGGAACAGGAGAATCGACGTTTCGGGCATAAGCCTTTCTTCAGGAATGAGCTTCAGGAAAGCTTCAGGGCCAATAGGCTCTACGTTAGTGCAGGCTCCACATCAGTGCAGAACCAGGGAGCACATTTAAATGAAGTGGGAGGGAGAGTAAGAAAGAAAAGTGCTGAGGACACTTTGATCACTTGGGTGAAGAAGACTACTTTGTTTTTCAAAATTTGTACATAAACATTGTTGATTGAAACTTCCATGTATCTGTTTTTGAGTGCCCCGATGTCGTGGCCCAATGCATTGTCACACTATCCAGCAGCCCATCCTGAAGATTAAAGTACTAGGACTCAAATGCCATGGCTGCAGACACTATTTCACCTCACCCAAACCCTCTTTCCCTTCTCCCTTAGTTTCTAAGGACTGACATGACTGTGGCCCACTCCCTTGACCGGCATGACTGAGCAGCCTTGGGCAAGGCGTGCCCTGACCCCTGACCGCTGCCTATTTACCTTCCTGATTGCATTAACCCTACCCCGACAGACTGACTACTATGGCACCAACAGTCTGACTGTGGCCCAATCTACGGACTGCCTGAACACCTTGACCAAGACCCTTCACCCCCAACCAGATGCCTGATCATAGCAATCCCCTGAACTATTATACCTTTAATCTACTGTGCCAGAATCTCCTTCAAGGTGCCTTCAAGTACTTCATTAAGGATTGGTCTCCTAAGTGTTGGATACATGGCTGCCTGCTTGCTGCACATTCCATACATTTGCCACATATGTTGCTGGCACAAGGAGCAGGTGTGAGATCAAACAGCACATCGACTTATAGCAAAATGTACTCCTCCTAGATTAAGGACTGCTAAGCAGCAAGACAAACTGCTGGTTGCTTGAGAATGCTAATTGGTAAGTGGTTTGGTAAGTGGGGACAAAGCAAGGCAGGGATATTATGAGCAAGCTGGTAAGCGCTCAGTGAGCAAGTGAGCTTCCCAAGGTACAGCCTGGCTCAATATGTGAGCTGGGTACCTGTACATATGCACAAAGTGACCCCATTACAGCCTTTCAATGCAAGTTGCTGGTGCATCCTGCAATGCTGATCAGGTGTACCCAAGAACTCTGTGGGAAGCTAGGGAAGTGATTGCTGGGCTTCTTGCTGAGATATTTGTATCATCGATAGTCACAGGGGAGGTGCCAGAAGACTGGAGGGTGGCTAATGTGGTGCCACTATTTAAGAAAGGTGGTAAGGACGAGCCAGGGAACTATAGACCAGTGAGCCTGATGTCAGTGGTAGGCAAGTTATTGGAGGGAATCCCGAGGGACAGAACATACATGTATTTGGAAAGGCAAGGACTAATTAGCAATAGTCAACATGGCTTTGTGCGTGGGAAATCATGTCTCACAAACTTGATTGAGTTTTTTGAAGAAGTAACAAAGAGGACTGATGAGGGCAGAGCAGTAGACGTGATCTATATGGACTTCAGTAAGGCATTCGACAAGGTTCCCCATGGGAGACTGGTTGGTAAGGTTAGATCTCATGGAATACAGGGAGAACTAGCCATTTGGACACAGAACTGGCTCAAAGCTAGAAGACAGAGGGCAGTGATAGAGTGTTGTTTTTCAGGCTGGAGGCCTGTGACCAGTGGAGTGCTACAAGAATCGATGCTCGATCCACTACTTTTTGTCATTTATATAAATGATTTGGATGTGAGCAGAACAGGTATAGTTAGTAAGTTTGCAGCTGACACCAAAACTGGAGGTGCAATGGACAGCAAAGGTTACCTCGCATTAAGGAAGAATTTTGATCAGATGGGCCAATGGGCTGAGAAGTGGCAGATGGAGTTTAATTTGGAAAAATGTGAGGTGCTGCATTCTGGGAAAGCAAATCTTAGCAGGACTTATACACTTAAAGGTAAGGTCCTGGGGTGTGTTGCGGAACAAAGAGACCTTGGAGTGCAGGTTCATAGCTCCTTAAAAGTAGCATCGCAGGTAGGGTAGTGAAGAAGGCATTTGGTGTGCTTTCCTTTATTGGTCAGAGCATTGGGTAGTTAGGAGGTCATGTTGCGGCTGTACAGGACATTAGTTATGAGGGGCATGGATAGGATAAATAGACAAGGTCTTTTCCCTGGGTTGGGGAGTCCAAAACTAGTGGGCAGAAGGTTTACGGCAAGAGGGGAAAGATATAAAAAAGACCTAAGGGGCAACTTTTTCATGCAGAGGGTGGTGCGTGGGTGGAATGGGCTGCCAGAGGAAGTGGTGGAGGCTGGTACAACTACAACATTTAAGAGGCATTTGGATAGGAAGGGTTTGGAGGGATATGGGCCGGGTGCTGGCAGGTGGGACCAAATTGGGTTGGGATATCTGGTCGGCGTGGACAAGTTGGACCAAAGGGTCTGCTTCCATGCTGTACATCTCTATGACTATGTGCTTCTAGATCACCAATGCACAGTAGAAATGCCATGATGATTGAGATGGGCTGACAACTGCTGGAGTCCATGTTCATGGCGCAGGAATGGGTGCAGCTGATGCCCGTGTATCTTGGCCTGATCCGCGAATTGGTTGCACGCAACATGGAAGTGATTTGGAGAAAGCGGAGAGGTGAATCTACCAGTTAGGCACTCCGGTTTCCATGTTGAGTTTTCCCAATTTCTAGCTTATCTGGTGAATTTGGTAAGATTCAAGATTCAACAGATTCAAGAACAGCTTCTTCCCTGCTGTTATCAGACCTATGAATGGACCTCTCGTATATTAGAGTTGATTTTTCTCTGCATCTTCTCTATAGCTGTAACACTATTCTGTTCTATTACCCTGATGTACTTCTGCAAGGTTTTCTGTGCTGTCCAGACAAATCAATACTTTTCACTGTATCTTGACACATGTGACAATAATAAATCAAGGTGGGAGTGGGATTATCAATGAGGCAAGTTCTGATATTAACAAAGCATTTAATAAGTGTTAATCGCCATTAACTAGTTTCTCACCATTGCCTAATATCTCACAATGCCCCCTTTATAATTTCAACTCGTCTTGCATAAAAACTGTTCCAATCATGCTTCTTTCATAGAAAACTGCCCTATGCCTAAAGTTAAACTGGAGATAGATGAGAAACTATAAATTAAAGAGAACAGCTTTTCTCAGCTTTCACTAAGAGGCAAGCCGTCCTGTGAATCTGAAATAACCTGCCACGTCAGCAGGAGTATGTGGGAACCTTTAACACTATTCTGTAATATCCTGCAAGGTATGGATGAGTCAGTAGCAACCCTTAACTCTATGCTGTGTTAGGCTGGTAGTTCTGTTTAGTTTGAACAAAATACCTTTTAATTTAATGGTATAGCTGAATTTCCATCTTCTTTATCAAAAGTCTTAAAAGATTATACAAGACTGCATAAACCACCAATATCCATTTTCCCACCTCAGGCCAAATGGTCATGAAACCTAACCAATTGATACCAAGAATAACTCAACTCAATTGATTAATATAATAGCAAACTACTGCAGGCGCTGGAAATCTGAAATTAAAACAAAAATGCTATAAATACTCAGCAGATCAAGTTGCATCTGTGGAGAAAGAAACAAAGGTAGCATTTCAGGTTGAGACAATCATTCACCAGAACTATTCAAAACAATAGAAATTTGAGAGTTTTTAAACCAGTAGAAGTGGAGATCGTAGGAAAAATAAAGAGCAAGTGATAAAGTGGAGGGCAGGAGAGATTCATTAACAAAAGATTTTCGATGCAAATGCCAACGGGAATGGTAATGGGCAGAGTGAAGAAACAACGGTTGTCAGATAATTCACTTTACCACAAATACCACTTACTTCCACCTCTGATATTTCACTCAACTTCACATTGACCTCAGTCAATCTGCAACTGAAACTCTCTTGTCATTTAGCATCTCCGTACTTAACTATTCCAATGCTCTACTGGCTGCTGACCTGCTTCCCTCCCCCAAACATCCTCCATGCTATACAACTAGTCCAAAACTTTGCTGCCCATATCCTGTCCTGTACCATGTCCTACTGAACTCAGCCCTCTCCGTTCTGACCTACATTGGGGGACAGGTCCTCCTACAACTGTAATTTTAAATTTTCATCCTTGTGTTTGAATTCCCTCTTGGCCTTACTCTTCCCTACTTTTGTAACCCTCTTTAACCCCCAAAATCCCCCAATCCCTTAATTCCTCATTCTTCTGATCTTGGCCTGGGGTGTATTTCCACTTCCTTTGTAACACCACTGGTGGCTGTGCTTTTAAGCATCTAGACCCCAGGCTTTGGAATTGCCGCCTTGAACATTTCTGCCTTTGTTTCTTCTTTTAAATCCCTCCACAAACCACTTATTGCTGTTCACACTTCAGATTGCCCTTCCAAATATCTCCTTTGTCATGGTATCTACTTTTATGATTTTGGTTTTGCAAAATGCCTTTGGATATTTCCACTATGAAATACAGATGCCTTATAAATGCAAATTTGTTTACATCCATGACCCAGATCACTTCTTTACCATCCTGGAAAACCTTTTGTTTAAAAAAAAAAGCATTTCAAACCCCAAAGATCCTACATTACTGATGGTGTATACTGGTGGTGTACTATTGGATTAAAAAATGCTCTGAGGACAGAGATTTAAACCCAGTGTGGCCACTTTAACCAATTAATTTATCTAGATTTGAAAACTAGTCTTGATGATAGTGACCATGACAATGACCATCAATTGTTGTTAAAATCCATTTGATTCACTAACGTCCTTCAGGGAAGGAAATCTGCCATCCTTACCGAAACTGGTCTACATGTGACTCCAGATCCCAGCCATGGTGGTTGACCTTCGAATACCCTCTAAAATGGCAGGGCAAGGCACTCAGTTCAAGGAGAACTAGGTGTGTTAACCACATTCCTTGAAAGAATAAACAAAAACATTACTGTAACATTTCAGAGTCAGTCATGACTCAGTGGGTAGCACTCAGGCCTTCAATTCAGAAGGTTATGCTTGAGATCCAGTCATTTTAGGGCAGTACTGAAGTAGTTCTGCATTATTGGAGGTGATAACTGTCAGATGGAATCCTGTCTGTTCTCTAGGTAGAAAAATTTCAGGGTACTTTTTTTATTGAAGAATAGCAGGAGAGTTTCTTTGATATCCTGGCCAATATTTATCCTTCAACCAATATCAGTAAAGCAGATGTTCTGGCCATTATCTCACAGCTGTTTGTGGGAGTTTTGTTTTGTGCAAATTGTCCGCTGCCTTTCCTACATTCCATTAGTGATTTCATGTTAAAATACCTAATTGACTGTAAAGTGCTTTGACATGTCTTGTAGATGTGAAAGATGCTATGTAAGACATGGTATACTCACAATTGTGTCACTGCATTTGTTGACCATGTTACCTCACCCTTCAATGATACTGGCATGCCAAAATGGATAGAAGTAATGCGAAGGATCAACATCAACCCCACAATCTGGCATTGATAGGTAATGCCTCACTGGAACTCTGCTTGCTTAGTGCTTCAGCACAGTAGGATAAACATTGTCCTTTCACACGTTCCCTTGATTGTTGAACAGATGTGAGAAAGTAGGATTACTGAATTTTCTTTCCCTTAGAAGATAGTGGCTGCACATTCTTTTTCAATATTTAGTGTGCCATTGAAAACTCAGCAGTTACATCCATTAAGGCTCTTAAGGCTACTTCAGTCAAACCTGAACACTAAAAGACATAGATATATGTGCAAACATATGAATAAACTTCCATTCCTTACATCTTGTGAATCGATTGAGTCAAAAATGTGGAGCGGCCAGTAACAATTAGCTTTGTTCATTCTTCAAACCACAAAACTCTCAAAGTACAAATCCTATGACTGGGATTCTTTTTAAACAGGTAGAGTACCTCTGACACAAATATTTTAATTACAGGTCCTGTCACTTCTAATTGGCATGTTGGTGCAAACAACATTTCTTTGCCTGCTTTACTTGTTTGGAAGATGCTATCACTGAATAAGTCAAATCCCAGACTTAAATCTGGCTTGATAGATCATATTTTGTTTTTATGGTTTTAACGAGGTGGTCAGATTTGGGTTTAACAATGAAACAGAAACTGTGTAAAAGAAATGAAGATAAAATAGAATAAACCAAGCTATTTACATGTAACTTTGAAATCATATAGTTGAAGAATTAAGTTCCATCGAAAGCTCTTGTCACCAAGTTTTTGTAAGGAATTCAAAAGACTGTGGCCCATATCAATAAGTCTCTTCCACATTGTTGCCGATGAATAATTCAAAAATGACAAACAGCCAGCACAAGTCTCAATGTCTCCTTTTCCACGGCAGAATATTGATGTGTTTGTTTCTTTGAAAAATAACTGACAAGCTGTTAAATAGCCATCTCATCATCTTGCAGTAAAACAGTCCCACATCAGTTTTGCTGGCATCAACTGTCAGTTTGAACCAGGGTTGATTCCCTAGCTTGACAGTGATGATGGAGTGGGGAACATCCTGGGCCATGAGGTTGCAGATTGCATTGGCAATAATACTGAAGATATATGCTCCAGAAACTTGCCACTCCAAGCTGTTCTCGGAGAAGTTACAACACTGGCATCTACCCGACAATATGTAAAATTGCCCAAGTATGTCCTGTATTTCAAACAAAGCAGGACAAATCCAACCCAAACAATTACTGCCCGATCAGTATACTCAGTCATCAGTAAAGTGATGGAAAGTATCATCAAACAGTGCTATCATGCAGCACCTGCTTAACGATAACCTGCTCAGTGACGCCCAGTTTGCATTCCGCCAGGGCCATTCAGCTCCTGACCTCATTTCAGCCTTGATCCAAGCATGGACAAAAGAGCTGAATTCCAGAGGGGAGGTGAGAGTGAAAGCCCTTGACAAGGCCACAGTCAACCGAGTGTGGCGTCAAGGAGCCCTCACAAAACTGGACTCAATAGATATCAGGGGACAAACTCTCCGCTGGTTGGAGTCATACCTGATGTATAGGAAGATGGTTGTGGTTGTTGGAGGTCAGTCATCTCTGCAAGAGTTCCTCAGGGTAGTGACTGAGGCCCAACCATCTTCAGCGGCTTCAGCAATGACATTCCCGCTCCACCATCAGGTCAGAACTGGGGATGTTCACTGATGATTGCACAATGTTCAGCACCATTCACGACTTCTCATTTAAAGCAGTCCATTTTCAAATGAAACAAGATCTGGACAATTTTCAGGTTTGGATTGACTGTTATGACACAGGGTAAACCCCTCTGCTAATTTAAACTAGCCACATAGAAAAGATTCACCTCATATTGTAATCTGTTAAAATTCAAGAGGCAAAGAACGATCCCAGAGGGCACTATTAACAACTTTAAAGAATAAAGGTGAAAGAATATTCTTTAACAACTAAAAATGAACAACTTTATTCTTTAAGTCCAGAGAATATTAAAACCAACAACTCCTTTCTCCTAAACCTATCTTTTACCCCTCACTCTACAATGCTAGTCCGATAAAACAATCCCGATTAAGATTTTTTTAAAAATCACGCTTCAAAACCAGCCAGCTTTGCCAATTCTCCATTGTAGATTTTCCTCTGTCGATTGTCTCCAGGTCGGACTCGATGTTCTGCTGCATAAACTTATAGGCAGGTACCTTTCAGAGAGCTGTTCTGCTGGCAGTCTGTACTTGTTGGTGGCTTTTGCCCAAAACGCCGATTTTCCTGTTCCTCAGATGCTGACTGACCTGCTGTGCTTTTCCAGCACCACTCTAATCTAGCCTCTAATCTCCAGCATCTGCAGTCCTCACTTTTGCCTTGTTGGTGGCTTGGCAGTTCTCCCCTTAACTGTTCAAAATGTCCAGTTTTATACCCTTAAACAGTGGATCGTTTCATTGGTTTAAAATTATCAAAATACTAAATTCAAATTTGATTGGATCTTGGGGCTTAATTTAAACTGATTGGCCGAATTTGAATTTGTTTTTGTATCATGGCAACTCAACTGCATTATTAGTTTCGCGGTCAAATGTTACACTTTAACTTCTTTCAGTACGCTCTGTGCCTCTCGAAGTCTGTGCCAGCTTTTCAACTCTTTTAAAAAGGTACCGTACACCTCTACACCTTCATAACACTGACAAGTAGCAAGTAATGTTCGCACCACACAAGTGCCAGGCAATAACCATCACCAGCAAGAGGCAATTGAAATACCGGTCCTTGATGCTCAATAGTATTACCATCACTATCAACATTCTATGGTTACCATTGGCCAGAAACTCAACTACACTCACACCATTTACACAGTGGTGCAAAAGCAAGTCAGAGGCTAGGAATATCACAGCAAGTAACTCACCTTCTAACATCCCCCACCCCCCAAAAGCCTGCCCACCAACTACAAAACACAAGTCAGGAGTGATGGAGTACTCCCCACTTGCCTGGATGAGTGTAGCCCCAACAACACTCAAGATGCTTGACACCATCCAGAACAAAGCAGTACGCTTGATTAGCACTGCATCCACAAGCTTCCACTCCCTCCATCTCCAATGCTCAACAGCAGCAGTGTGTACTATCGACAAGATGCTGAAATTCACTAAAGATCCTCAGACAGCACCTTCCAAACCCACAGCCATTTCCATTGAAAAGGACAAGGGTGGCAGATACATAGGAACACCACCACCTGCAAGTTCCACTCCAAGCCAATCACCATCCAAACTTGGAAATATATCGCTATTCCTTCACTGTTGCTGGGTCAAAATCCTGGAATTCTCTCCCTCAGGGCATTGTGGGTCAACCCACATTAGATGGACTGTAGCTGTTCAAGAAGATAGCTCACCACCACCTTCTCAATGGCAACTAGGGACAGGCAATAAATACTGGCCAGGCAGCGACACCTACATCCCACAAAATAAATTGAAAAATAAATAAATAAACTGGCATGACTTGGCGTTTGCACTGATAAAGACCATTTGGTGTTACAAAAGTCAATGTGTTTTTGGCTCTGTCAGTCAATGGAACCTATCAACATCCTTTTAGCAAGTCAATTTTTCTATCAAATTATGCATGTCCCCATTTAATGCAGTTCTCCAGTCTCAGAATATGATTGGAATCTGTTTTTGTTACTATGTTTACTTTGCAATAACCAACAAAGAATCTTTGTGACACATTTGGCTTTGGACCATCACACAAGGTGAGCTCCAGCTGCTATGACTCATTTCAATAATGTCATTGTCCATCATGAACTGAATCTCCACCGTCACTTGAGCTAATCTCTCTGGATTAAGTATGGGTGGGTTTTGTAGATAAATCATCACCCATATTAACATCATGAATAGCCAAAACTGCTTTTCCTGCCCTATCCCCACAAATTGGTTTTTAATCCTCTAAGTCATTTAAAGTCATCAAGTCTAAGAGATGTAGAGCATGGAAACAGGCCCTTCGGTCCAACTCGTCCATGCCGACCAGATATCCTAAACTAATCTAGTCCCATTTGCCAGCACTTGGCCCATATCACTCTAAACCCTTCCTATTCATATACCTATCCAGATGCCTTTTCAATGTTGTAATAGACCCATCTGGCTGTTACCAGGTCTATCCACGCTGTGCTGTCTTCTGGGGTGCTGAACACATCATGCAACCTGCTGACTTTAACCACTTCCATCAGGAATCTAGACATGGCGTCCGGTTTGCTGTCAGCCCCTCTGGATCATTCGTCCCTATCGATGATGTAGTTGACGTCTCTGGCTACAATGACCAGTCCGGACGTCGCCAGCAGCAATGGGAACTGTTGCAGGACGATCAGCAGCTTACTTTTTACCATTGGGGTGTACACATTAATTAGTCTCGGGGAGTGTTTCTGTACGTAACATTTGCTAGTCCACACACCATCTCCTTAACTGCAGATGGTGAAGTTGCCTGCTCACAGAATACCCAGGCCAGAGGAATTGCAATAGTTTCCCGCCCTGCCCCTGACCAAATCGAAGGTCAGTGAGCCCATTAGCATGACAATAAGAATGACCTCCTGTAGCTGCTGAGGTGTGGGATGCTGCACTCCTGCAAAAACAGGAGGCCCGCTTTGATGTTAGCCAGGTAGCCAACATGGAAACATATTGTATTGTAGATTTAACGCTACTTACATTAATAATGGCAAATTTAAAACCCATTTTAAAAGTTTATAGAATTACCTGTAGACCCAACATCCATTCATCTGCAGACTTGTCACTGAGGTCTCCCTGCATCCCCATGGTGTGGGCAAATTGTTGGACATTCACTGCATTGAGGTAGCTGCCTTGTTCCTGCCTGGGAGATGTCCCTGAACCAGCGCCATTGGGGCAAGTACAAAGCCAGGGAGGTTCAGTTCTGAGTCCAACTAAGGGACTATTGTGCTCTTGATTTGGAGTAACACTGCTCCTGGTTGCCTAGAGCTGTGATGTGGTAGGTCCCCGTTGGTTCCCAATGGCTGCAGGTTAGGTTTTACTAGGCCCCTTGGGATGTTCAGTGTGTCTGGGTTGGGGAGGGCTGCTCCTTTCCTTCTCCACTTTGTTGCTGTGCCTCTTTTTCTGTTGGTGGTCATTCCTCTGCACATCTTCATCAGCAAAAGAGCTACTAGTGTGTTCATCATTCAGCTGCCTCCTTCCATTTTGCTATTGGCCTGAAGCATTTTCCTTTTCCAGCGGTTTCTCACCTGTATCCACCTCCCACCTCCTTATTTCCTCTTGCTCCATTGACTCCATCTGTTCAGGTGAAGTTGGGATCGGTTGTTGTGCCTCCGCACTGCCTATGTTTTCCTTCTCTCCGGCCTGTCCTTCTGTCTGGGTACCCCTCTTTTCAGTTTTCTTGCTGGAGGGTGGTACCTTACAGTCCTTTGAATGTCCACAGCTCGCATTGCCACTTCTGGCCATCTGAGCATATGTAGCGCCCCTCCATCTTGGTAAGCCTTGTCCAAGTGGCCTGCTTGCCCAAAGGTTGCAGCTCTTGGAGTCTTTGCAGTCCTTAGTCAGGTGGCCCTCCTGTTTGCAGCTCCTGCAGAGGGTCAGTTTGCAATCTGCTACCATGTGCCCTGACATCCTGCAGGTTCGGCACACTCTCGGCTGCCCCACATGTCAGGTGGCCTTGGCTCCTTCCAATTGCGAAGCTGGAGGGCGGGTTAAGGATGTTCCCACTGGCATCCACCTTCAGGGTCACCTTGACCTGCCGCTTGCACCACATTGATGCTACCCGCTTCAAGTTATACGTACCTTCCCAGAAAAGTCAGGACATCTGCTGCCGGGACATGAGGGTTATACAAACTGGCTTCTCGGTGCAGGGAGAATGAACAATGGTGCCGCAGATAGGACGGAGAGGGTACCCTCACATCCTTTCTCCTCAAATGTCTTCAGCAGATGCTCACATGGCTTCATACTCCTGAATGTCACGTCAAAGTAGCCCTTGCTGAGGAATTCCTGCATAAAGAAAACATCTGCTGCTTGGAAACCACAGCAATCCAGAAAAACTCTTCATGAAGGAGGTCTGGTTGATCTTTCCTCCACCTTCTTCACCCTGACTATAATGCAGACCCTGGATTCTGGATTAGTGGTGCTGGAAGAGCACAGCAGTTCAGGCAGCATCCAAGGCGCAGAGAAATCGATGTTTCGCTGCTCCTTGGATGCTGCCTGAACTGCTGTGCCCTTCCAGCACCACTAATCCAGAATCTGGTTTCCAGCATCTGCAGTCATTGTTTTTACCTCTATAATGCAGACCCGCCTGGGGCGCAGGCTCTAGCTGAGGCCATAGTTCTGTTTGGCGGGTCACTGAATTGGCATTACACTAAAGCCAGTATAAAGATCCACCAATTCCAATTCAACTCAACCAATAATCTTCCAAGTTTTGCTCGCAATCACAATCCAGAGATGATCTCAAGATCTTCTGATGTTGAAGGTTCTCAGCTGAGATTCCAAGGTATCTCCCTTGCCAGGTAAGATATTGGTTTTGATGTCACAGTTACTTCACAGGCTATCACATAGCTACCTCTTAACAGCAGCACCACTTACACACCAAGCACTTGCAAACATTTGTCACTTTATTTGACTGCACTTAGTAAATCTATCATTATTTAACTTCTCTTTGCACATATTTCCCAACATGAACTGCTTCGGTAGAACATAGAACATTACAGCACAGTACAGGCCCTTCGCCCTCGATGTTGTGCCGACCTGTGAAACCAACCTAAGGCCCATCTAACCTACACTATTCCACTTTCATCCATATGACTATCCAATGACCATTTAAATGCCCTTAAAGTTGGCAAGTCTACTACTGTTGCAGGTAGTGTGTTCCACGCCCATACTACTCTGAGTAAAGAAACTATCACCAATCAATTTAAAGCTATGCCCCCTCATGCTAGCCATCACCATCTGAGGAAAAAGGCTCTTACTGTCCACCCTATCTAACCCTCTGATTATCTTGTATGTCTCAAGTCACCTCTCAACCTTCTTCTCTCCAAGGAAAACAGCCTCAAGTCCCTCAGCCTTCCCTCGTAAGACCTTCCCTCCATACCAGGCAACATCCTAGTAAATCTCCTCGGAACCCTTTCCAAAGCTTCCACATCCTTCCAAGAATGCGGTAACCAGAACTGTACGCAATACTCCAAGTGCAACTGCACCAGAATTTTGTACAGCTGCAACATCACATCATGGTTCCGAAACTCAATCCCTCTATGAATAAAAGCTAACACAGTGTATGCCTTCTTAACAACCCTATCAACCTGGGTGGCAACTTTCAGGGATCTATGCACCTGGACACAGATATCTCTGCTCATCTACACTACCAAGAATTTTACCATTAGCCCAGTATTCTACATTCCTGTTGCTCCTTCCAAAGTGAATCACCTCACATTTTCTGCATTAAACTTCATTTACCACCTCTCAGCCGAGCTCTGCAGCTTATCTATGTCCCTCTGTAAGGTACAACATCCTTTGGCACTATCCACAACTCTACCACCCTTAGTGTCATTCGCAAATTTACTAACCCATCCTTCTACACCCTCATCCAGGTCATTTATAAAAATGACACACAGCAGTCGACCCAAAACAGATCCTTGTGGTACACCACCAATAACTGAACTCCAGGATGAATATTTCCATCAACCGCCACCCTCTGTCTTCTTTCAGCTAGCCAAATTCTGATTCTGAGTGTCTGCTATTGTATTATTTCACCACAGCTATAACTCAAGCATGGCTTTACCATTCATGTCAACAAAGAAATTAAGTTCATAATTTATTGACATGTTCTGGTTATTTAATTAATTAGCATATGTTCTGTGTTACACACCGCACAGTTCAGAAGTACAAAAATTATAACAATTTCGTCAGTGTAAAGAACAGTTGGTAGCACTCTTACCTCAGAGTTGGAAGGTCTGTGCAAGTCCCACTTGAAGACTGACAATCAAAGCTGACATTCCAAGGTTGTGTATTTCAGATGAAATATTAAACCAAGATCCACCTCACTTTCAAATGCGTGTTAAAGATTCAATGGTGCTATTTGGAAGAAGAACGGATGAGTTCTTTTTCCTACAGTATTCTGATTAATATTTCTGTCTGGTCAACATCATAAAACATATTATCTCGTCTTCATGTTTAGGAGACGAGATCTTGCTGTATGCAAATTGGATGCTGTTCTTTCTCCAGTATAACACTGACTAACTAAACTACCCTTCAAACATACTTTACTGGACTCAAAGTACTTTCGAATATTCATATGCTGTGAATGGCACGAAACAAACGCAAGTTTTCTTTCATGTTTCTATTTGAGTTGGCTTTTCAGAACACTGAATCCAAGTTACTTTAGCTCAGCTTGCGATTTTATTTCATAAATTCAACAAAGGAATTATGTAGGTCCTACTCCAACAAACTATACATTAAAAAAGTGGAATTCAGAATTGTAGTTATCAAAATAATTTAAACCTGAATCTAACAAACCAGAATCGGAGCTCGTCCGAAATTCCGAAACTGCCTAGGTTTGATGTACATGAGGAAAAGAAAAAAACAAATTGATTCAAATTTCGATTTTGAAAAAGATAGTCAAATCCATCTCTAAACCAAGACTACCTGAAAGAGTGAGTTTTTTAAAATAATAAATTCAAAGACTAGTTGTTCAAAGATCTTGGTCAAGGACAACGACATTCATTAGGGCTGCCTCTCGAATCCACTCGTTTGGACGTTTCCCGCCTTTTTGTAGCTCGATCTCGAGCTGTGAAACGCCGAGCGATTCCAAATGAGATGGCGGCGGGTGTGTGGAGGATGCCAGTTTTGAGGTTAGTTACTCTGAGAGACGGACCAAGGGAATGTTACTGTGCCATGTCGTCGCCACGCATTGTTACCGATACAAATCAATCTCAACATGCTTAGTGACTGTTCATCGACCAACACGAACAAGCACATTTGCAATATTTAACCAAATAACTCTGACTACAATTAGAGTTTGTGGTCTGAAAGCAAAAAAAAAAACTGCTGCCTCAGCAAAATAATAGCGAATAGGTTTGATGCTAAACTACTTACTAATATGACAGGCGGGAATCACAAGTTTATTCAGAAAATCTGCCCAATCCACTCGACCTCCTAATGAGAACCAATCTAAAGTATATAGCTCTTTATCGGTGGCTCTCTCCCTCCAAAGACATCTCCCCAGTGTTCTTATAATTTCTTCTTAATTAGGTTAACTTATTTCCATTTTAGGCCTCACTGTTGCTGGTCCTCCGCTTCACGCTCTATTCAATGGGGAAAGTGATTGCCTCGTGATATTGTCACTGGACTGTTAATCCAAATCTCACCATGGCAGATGGTGGAATTTGAATTCAATAAAAATTTTGAATTCAGAGTTTAATGATGACCATGAATCAATTGGTGGAAAAACCCATTCGTTCACTGACCTGTAGGAAGGAAACTGCAATCCAGTTTGAGATACAAACAGACTTGAAACATAGCCTCACAGCTAAAATGAATTGTCTGACTTGAGGGGTCACCATTATTCTGATAAAACCTGAGGTTATTTTGCAGCAGTGACTTGAAAGAAATTTTTGGATTTACTTTTTAATCAATCGAAAACTGCACCTCCATTGTAATTGATTAAAGACTTAATAGCCATCTAGGTTTGTTCAATATATTTGCATAATTTGTATGACCCTTTGATCTTTTACTTATAAATTCTGTGTATGATGTATTCTGTCTCATAAGCTGCCTGAGGAAGGAGCAGGGGCTCTGAAAGCTTGTGGTTTCAAGTAAACCTGTTGGACTATGACCCAGTGACACGTGATTTTTGACTTTGTCCATTCCAGTCCAACATTGACACCTCCACATCAAAGGTGGGAGACAGAGGGTGGTGGTGAAGGGTTGCTTTTCAGTCAGGAGGCCTGTGCCACAAAAATTGGTGCTGGGTCCACTGCTTTTCATCATTAATGTACACGATTTGGATGTGAACGTAGGAGGTATGGTTAGTAAGTTTGCAGATGACACCAAAATTGGAGGTGTAGTGGACAGCGAAGAAGGTTACCTCAGATTACAACGGGATCTTGATCAGATGGGCCAGTGGGCCAAGGTGTGGCAGATGGAGTTTAATTTAGATAAATGTGAGGTGCTGCATTTTGAAAAGCCAAATCAGGACGGTACTTACACACTTAATGGTAAGATTCTCAGAACAAAGAGACCTTGGATTGCAGCTTCATAGTTCCTTGAAAGTGGAGTCACAGACAGGTAGGATAGTAAAGAAGGCATTTGGTATGCTTTCCTTTATTGGTCAGTGCATTGAGTATAAGAATTGGGCGGTCATGTTGCAGCTATACAGGACATTGGTTAGGCCACTTTTGGAATACTGAGTGCAATTCTGGTCTTCCTGCTAAAGATAGGATGTTGTAAAACTTGAAAGAGTCCAGAAAAGATTTACAAGGATGTTGCCAGGGTTGGATGGTTTGAGCTCTAGCAAGAGGCTGAATAGGCTGGGGCTGTTTTCCCTGGAGCGTCAGAGGCTGAGGGGTGACCTTATAGAGGTTTATAAAATTATGAGGAATAAAGATAGGGTAAATAGACAAGGTATTTTCCCTGGGGTTGGGGAGTCCAAAACTAGAGGGCGTAAGTTTAAGGTGAGAGGGGAAAGATTTAAAAGGGACCTAAGGGGCAACTTCACACAGTGGCTAGTGCATATATGGAATGAGCTGTCAGAGGAGATAGTGGAAGCTAGTACAATTACAACATTTAAAAAGCATCTGGATGGTATGTGAATAGGAAGGGTTTAAGAGGCATATGGGCCAAATGCTAGCAAATGGGACTAGATTGGAATATCTGATCAGCATGGACAAGTTGGACCGAAGGGTCTGTTTCTGTGATGTACATCTCTTAACCGATAATACTGTCCCCAGTTAAGCAACACCACAATTTTGAAATCCTCATCCTTGTTTTCCAATCCTTCCATGGCCTTGTCCTTCCCTCTCTCTGTATCTCCTCCAGTTTCTAAAACGCTCAGAATTGTCTGCATTCATCAAATTCTGGCCTCTTGAGGACCCCCAGATTTCATCATTGCACCATTAGTGGCAATGTTATCAGCTACCAAAGGTGTAGGCTCTGGAATTCCCTTCTTAAACCTCTCCAATTCTCTAATTTTCCTCCTTTAAGACCATCTTTAGAAAGCTTTTTTGAGCAAGCTTTTGATTAGCAGGCCTAATGTTGTTTTATGCAGCTCAGTTTCATATTTGCTTCATAATTCTGAGAGTCATTTGGCATGTTTTACTATGTTAATGGATACATATTCAATGAAATACACCTGCATACACACACATACACATATATAAACGTAAACACATAGTTATTGTAGATGTTTTATGAGTGTCAATCAAGTACTAATTATTTCCATTCTAATATTTTATAATATAAATACTTAAACATTTTTAATAAAAAGACAAACTTCAATTAATGCCTTATGATTCGTCTCCCAGGGTTGCTCACAGCACTATCTTGGAAATTGATCTTTCTCAGGTTGGCAACCCTGCACCTTCCTGTCCCATTCAGATCTCACCTCAATCCAGGTATGCTTGAGTCCTTACCTCACTGTGCATCCAAGCCTATAAGAAATGTGTGAGATACAAATCAGTCAGTGAGTATTGTGTGAAACATGTAGAGGGACTGGGGACATGCAGAGGAGAACAGTGACAGATTAGATGATCTGTTATAATCTATGGAATATTACAGCACAAATCATTGTGCTAAAAGCAGGAACTGGGCCAAAATCTTGCAGTTCCGTAATGCACAGTGGGTGTACCTGCAACACAAGGATTTCAGTAGCTCAACACACCTTGTCAAGAGCAATTAGGGATGGGTAACAAATGCTGGTCTTGCCAGTGACACTAAAGTCTGAAGAATGAATGAAAAAGGCATTTTCCCACTAATAAGGCCATCAGGAACAAGAGCAGACCATTTCGCCCCTTGAACCTGCTCTGCCATTCAATAGAATCATAGCTGATAAAAGCAGCCATAATTTCATAATTATAGTGCTCTTTCCAAACAATGATTTTGTTTTGTGCTTCTGTGGAAGAACTTGATCAGGTCAGAGAAACAGCAGGCAACAAGAAGCTGATAAACAGGCAGTACTGTTGCTCCAAGGCAATTTCTACAGTATGCAAATCAGGTTTCAATAAAATTTTGTTCCAACCAAAAGCACCTTGCAGAAAATATGCTTGCAGCCTACACAGATCTAATTGTAGATAGTCACCTATGGCATGACTAAAATGTTTTGCTCAAATTATTTCAAACAGAGCAATATGGTGACTTGTTGTCTCATTCATGCTTATCACTGGCAAAATCAATGCTTAAGTGTGATGTTATTTTTCCCCCAAGGTGTTTTCTGTGCAAACATTGTCACAAGGCCCTGAAAGGTTGAATGTTTTTCAAGTAGAACGTATTCCAAAGTGGAGTTTCTCCGATTAAATTATGGTGAGGACTGCTCTGAGGAGGCATTGTGCAAGCTACAAGATAAATGTGTCTGACGCAAAAACATAGGTTAAAAAGCTTCCTGTTAATTATGAAGGCCCAATGGTGAATTCAGGAGAAAACTCTTTTAGACAGTGTGAGAATGTGGAACCCGATATCACAAAGACTAATTGAGGCAGTCTCAGAGATGCATTTAGAGGAAAGCTGGACATGAGAGAGAAAGGAATAGGATAGGCTGATAGGATAAGATGAAGAGGGGTGGGAGGAGGGAGGAGGATTGTGTGCAGCATGAACACCAACATAGATCCAACGTGCCAATTGACCGGTTTCTGTGTATTTTAGAGCAGAGAAGTGTTATAAACGATTGTCAAAAGACTGTATTCTCTCACCATTATTTTGCAAAATTTCACCAGGAATTTCCTTATGGGTTCATCTGATTAGCCACTGAAACCTCAGCAGAAGCCTTATGGCTCAGTCCATAGCACTCTCACTCTTCGGCCTTACACTAAGACTGAAACAGGAAAACTCAAACCTCCAGTGGAGTAGTGAGAGAGTGCTGCATTGTTGAAGATGCTATATTTTGGATGAGATGTTAATATTTATCGCTGAACAAATAGCACAAACAGATTATCTGGTCATTGTCATGTTGCTGTTTGTGGAAGCTTGTTGGGTGCAAATTGGCTACTTTGTTTCAAATGCATGAAACATATTTGCAAACTACAGCTCCATATTATTTGCAAGCATTTCTTTGCACAAGTGCAATGCACGCAGAGCGAACGTGTTTATCTATCAAATGTTGGTCAAAGGCAGATTCCACCATACCACTGGTGCTAGCCAAGCGAGCATTACCATCTCAATAATGCAGAAGTTAGCAACAATAACTTAAAAGGAGAGGAATGCTGTGAAAAAGGGCCCCATCATTTATGGAACGTCCAAGATTGCTGTGGGACGAGGGGAACGTCACTGCATCATAAGTCCTGTAAGTATGGAGAAAGGAATGTTTGAGATGGGTTTGGGATGAGAAGGGGGTCCCTTTTGAATGAAATGTATAGGTCAATCAGCTGATATGAAACCTCCACCAAGGTGGTGCACATCCTGTGATCAGGGCCATGATGGAGCAGTCCGGCTCAGTACGGTCCAGAAGAGTGTGCTGCACCATCCTGGCTTTTAGGTTCTGCACAATTGGAGCAGGCAATGAGGCAGTGTGATAGTACTGAGGAGCTGGGTAATGGGAGCAGTCTTTCAAGCAGAAGGAGAGTGATATTGAGCTGTTTGAAGCTCTCCTTGTGACTGACAGGGCTCAGCTGCATCAGATGCGACAAAGCAGACCGGACACTCGGTTGTGATTGACATTCGGTTCCAGTAGATGAGAGTTCAGTGCAGAAAATCATTGTGGGTTGTTAAGGTTAAGATTCTGGCATTTGGTTTACATTGTGGGAGCAAGCTGCAGCCTATATTTGTTTGTTTTGTGGTCCCTTCTGCTGGCTGTTAATAAACATTCATGTTTGGGCTTGTCCAAATGCTTGCCTGCCTATGATGGCCCCTGACTGGGAAATGATAAGGTGTTGGCGACTACTGGCATTAGGGAAAGAGTAACAGGGACTCAGAGAGGGTCTTCAGATAGGATGATTTTGAGGACAGTTTTGACGGTATTAGGCAAGAACTTTCAAATGCTGATTGTGTGCAGCTGTTTGCAGGTAAAGGGACGGCTGGAAAATGGGAAGCCTTCAGAAATGAGATAACGAGAGTCCAGAGAAAGTATATTCCTGTTAGGGAGAAAGGAAAGGCTGGTAGGTATAAGGAATGCTGGATGACTAAAGAAATTGAGGGATTGGTTAAGAAAAAGAAGGAAGCATATGTCAGGTGATCATGGGAGACTTCAATATGCAGGTGGACTGGGTAAATAATGTTGCCAATGGATCCAAAGAAAGGGAATTCATGGAATGCTTACAGGATGGCTTTTTGGAACAGTTTGTCATGGACCCCACAAGGGAGCAGGCTATTCTGGACCTAGTGCTATGTAATGAACCAGACTTTATAAAAAATCTTAAAGTAAGGGAACACTTAGGAAGCAGCGATCATAATATGGTAGAGTTCAATCTGCAGTTTGAAAGAGAGAAGGATGTAATGGTGTTACAGTTAAATAAAGATAATTAGGGCACGAGAGAGGAACTGACGAAAATAGACTGAAAACAGAGCCTAGAGGGGAAGACAGTAGAGTAAAAATGGCAGGAGTTTGTGGGTAAAATTGAGGACACTGTACAGAGATTCATCCCCAAGAAGAGAAAGATTACCCAGGGAGGGATTAGACAGCCATGGCTGACAAAAGAAGTCAGGAAATCTATCAAAGAAAAAGAGAGAGCCTATAAAGTGGCCAAGAGCACTGGGAAATCAGAAGATTGGGAAGGCTACAAAAACAAACAGAGGATAACAAAGAGAGAAATAAGGAAGGAGAGGATAAAATATGAAGGTA
>NC_057752.1:4229625-4246526 GCF_004010195.1 Chiloscyllium plagiosum
GGTTCAAAAAAGATTTACAAGGATGTTGCCAGGGTTGGAGGATTTGAGCTATAGGGAGAAGTTGAATAGGCTTGGGCTGTTTTCCCTGGAGTGTCAGAGGCTGAGGGGTGACTTTATAGAGGTTTATAAAATCATGAGAGGCATGGATAGGATAAATAGACAAAGTCTTTTCCCTGCGATGGGGGAGTCCAGAACTAGAGGGCATAGGTTCAGGGTGAGACAGGAAAGATATAAAAGAGACCGAAGGGGCAACCTTTACATGCAGAGGGTGGTATGGAATGAGCCGCCAGAGGAAATGGTGGAGGCTGGTACAATTGCAACATTTAAGAGGCATTTGGATGGGTATATGAATAGGAAGGGTTTGGAGGGATATGGGCCAGGTGCTGGCAGGTGGGACTAGATTGGGTTGAGATATCTGGTCGGCATGGAGGAGCTGGACTGAAGGGTTTGTTTCCTTGCTGTACATCATGGTTCGTGAGATGAGAGAATTGAGTTGTATGTGTGAGAGTGTATCAGACATGGCAGCCATGGGTAGAGTGGCTTTGTGGCTGCTGTGCCATTAAACTGGTGATGTGGAGAAATGCCAGATCTCCAATTCTTGTCCAAGTGCACAACAGGCTTTTGAAGATGACGCGGAGACAAGCAATGTTGGTCTTATTGTGGATATTGGCATATTCTGGGAACAGTACGTGATAAGATGGGGAAAGAATGGGACATTAGGGGTGCCATTGGGCAGGGTGGTTAGTTAATGAGGTGTATTTAATAAAATAAACTGAGAAATCCCGCTTTACCTTGTGGCAAGAGTCCATCCAAAGCTAGCCAAAGGAACATAAGATTTAGCTCTAAATTTTTATTACTTACAAAATGCTTGACATTGAGTTATAATGGAGAAAGCCCGACTTCAAAGAGCTATTTTCAGCTCTAATGCTGACTGTTTGTTATCTGAAGGGCATTTCACTCTTTAATTCATTAAATATTCCATTGTATTAATATTAATAAGAATATGCATGATTTGTCTTCCAACAAGCATTGAATTAAATAATTTGAAATAATACAGAATAATCCTGTGAAGTTAATGAATTTGAATTATGCATTCTCATCTATTCAATTTGATCTGCCAGATAGAAAGATTTGCTTTCGCTGGGTGGGGATACCTCAGCTGCAAAGTGAGTTCCACCCAGTTCACCAATGCACTGACAAAGGGTGTGTCAAAGTTTTGCTATATTTATCAAACTTTCCATCATTTCTCATTCCAATTCCTAATTCCTGAATAACTCATCACACAAAAAGAAGCCAATTATGACTTGAAAATGGGGTTGTTAATAGCCTCAGAATGGATTGGGTAATGGATTTATATTGGGCTCAGGAATAGCATCAAAATAAGGTTGATACTTACTTGAAAAATGGCCTCAGAATTTGGTCATCAGCCTGACAGCTCTATTAATGCCAACAAGAGGAGGTTTTGAAAATGTCCCACTGTTGGGTGCCCAAAACATATGTTTATCTCAAGATGTAAGTCATTGTCAATATCCAAATTTAGATTTGAGACACCAACATCCTGTATTTCCGGTCATTGTAGGTATAAGGTAGATAGTACCTGTTCTACGAACATGGAATAATATGGATTAGATGCTGTGGTAGGCCTCTTGGGACTGCTCTGCTATTTCATAATGTAATGGCTGATCTGAATATTCCACATTCCTGACTACCCAAAATACTCTTGCTCATAAAGAATCTATCTACCTTTGCATTAGAAACACTCAAAGAAACATAAACTAGGAGCAAGATTCGGCCATTTAGCTCTTTGAGTCTGCTGCACTATTCAATACATTTATGACTGAGCATTCAACTGTTTCCGCTTTCTCTTGATACCCTTTGATCCTTGTAGTGATCGTAACGAGGTCAGCCAGGTAGATCTCATAGAACACAAGTTCCTTGATTGGAGATGTTAACCTGGTCCACTAGAGAAGCCCTGGGCTGACACATTTGGAAGGGAGTGTGAAAGGTTCTGTTCACTCTGAGACCTGGCTCTGAGGAAGCCAGATCAGTGTCAAGGACCATGCGACTGTTAATAAAAAGTGGCTTGGTGACAGGATACCAGCCTCTGGAGTTATTTCAGTGGCAATGAGAGCAAAAATACACTCCTGAAGAAATTTGCTCACAACAGTCATCTTTTAGTTGGAGTAAGCATTTTTGGCATCATGTCGTTATTTGGGAAGCTTGATTCATTTGATCCTGCCATTGAACACTGGGCACAGTATGTGGAAAGAATGTGTTATTTTTCTCCCAGGCAAATGACATTGGGGCAGACAAGAACAAAGAACAAAGAAAATTACAGCACAGGAACAGGCCCTTCAGCCCTCCAAGCCTGCGCTGATCCATTTACTGTATCTAAACCTGTCGCCTATTTTCTCAGGATCTGTATCCCTATGCTCCCTGCCCATTCATGTATCTGTCTAGATACATCTTAAATGACACTATTGTGCCTGCCTCTACCACCTCTGCTGGCATCGTGTTCCAGGTACCCACCACCCTCTGCGTAAAGAACTTTCCACGCATATCCCCCTTAAACTCTTCCCCTCTCACCTTGAAGTCATGACCCCTAGTAATTGACTCGTCCACTCTGGGAAAAAGCTTCTTGCTATCCACCCTGTCTATATCTCTCATGATTTTGTAGACTTCAATCAGGTCCCCCCTCAACCTCTGGCTTTCTGATGAAAATAATCCTAATCTACTACATCCATACCAGGCAACATTCTGGTGAACCTCCTCTGCACCCTCTCCAAAGCATCCACATCCTTTTGGTAGTGTGGCAACCAGAACTGCGCGCAGTACTCCAAATGTAGCTGAACCAAAATCCTATACAACTATAACATGACTTACCAACTCTTGTACTCAATACCTCGTCTGATGAAGGAAAGCCTTCATGACTACTTTGTTGACCTGCGTTGTCACCTTCGGGGTACACTGGACCTGAACCCCCAGATCTCTCTGTACATAAATTTTCCCCAGGGCTTTTCCATTTACTGTATAGCTCCCTCTTGAATTAGATCTTCCAAAATGCATCACCTTGCATTTGCCCGATTGAATTCCATCTGCTATTTCTCTGCTCAACTCTCCAAGCTATCTATATTCTGTTGCATTCCCCTTCACTATCTGCTACTTCACTAATCTTAATGTCATCTGCAAACTTGCTTACCAGACCACCTATACCTTCCTCCAGATCATTTGTGTATATCACAAACAGTGGTCCCAGCAAGGATCCCTATGGAACACCACTGGTCACACTTCTCCATTTTGAGAAACTTCCTTCCATTACTACTCTGTCTCCTGCTGCCCAGCCAGTTCTCTATCCATCTCGCTAGTACACTCTTCACCCCATTTGACTTCACTTTCTCTATCAGCCTACCATGGGGAACCTTATCAAATGCCTTACTGAAGTCCATGTATATGACATCTACAGCCCTTCCCTCAATCAACTTTGCCACTTCCTTGAAGAATTCTATTAAGTTGGTAAGACATGACCTTCCCTGCAGAAAACCATGTTACCTGTCACTGATAAGCCAATTTTCTTCCAAATATACATAGTTCCTATCCCCCAGTATCTTCTCCAACAGCTTCCCGACCACTGACATCCTGCTCACCAGTCTATAATTACCTGGATTATCCCTGCTACCCTTCTTCAACAAGGGGACAACATTAGCAATTCTCCAGTCCTCCAGGAGCTCACCCATGTTCAAGGATACTGCCAAGTTATCTGTTGAGGCCCCAGCTATTTCCTCTGTCTTTTCCCTTAGTAACCTGTGATAGATCCCATCAGAACCTGGGGTCTTGTCCTTAATGGCTTTTAGAATACCCAATACTTCTCCCTCCTTATGCCAACTTGACCTAGAGTAATCGAACATCTATCCCTAACCTCAACATCTGCCATGTCCCTCTCCTCGGTGAATACTGATGCAAAGTATTAATTAAGAATCTCACCCATTTTCTCTGACTCCACACATATCTTTCCTCCTTCATCCTTAAGTGGGCCAACCCTTTCTCTAGTTATCCTCTTGCTCTTTATATATGAATAAAAGGCTTTGGGATTTTCCTTAAACCGGTTTGCTAAAGATATTTCATGATCGCTTTTAGCCCTCTTAATTCCTCATTTCATATTGGTCCGACTTTCCTGATATTCTTCCAAAGCTTCGTCGTTTTCAGTTGCTGAGACCTTATGCATGCTTCCTTTTTCCTCTTAGCTAGTCTCATAATTTCACCTGTCATCCATGGTTTCCTAATCTTGCCATTTCTATCCCTCATTCTCACAGGGACATATCTGTCCTGCACTCTAATCAACCTTTCTCTAAAAGCCTTTCACATATCAAGTGTGGATTTACCTTCAAACAGCTGCTCTTAATCCACATTCCCCAGCTCCTGCCGAATTTTGCTATAGTTGTCTTTCCCCCAATTTAGCACCACTCTCATCTTTGTCCATGAGTATTCCAAAACTTATGGAATTGTGATCACTATTCCCAAAGTTATCCCCTACTGAAACTACAAACACCTGGCTCGGCTCATTCCCCAACACTAGGTCCAGTATGGCCCCTTCCCAGTTGGAGTTTTACTGCTCTGTAAAACCCTCCTGGATGCTTCTTACAAATTGTGCTCCATCTAGACCTTGAACACTAAGTGAATCCCAGTCAATGTTGGGAAAATTAAAATCTCCTACATCTTTCCATAATGTGTTTACATATAGAAAATACAACATTACAGCGCAGTCCTTCGGCCCTCAATGTTTCGCTGACCTGTGGAAACGATCTGAAGCCCATCTATCCTACAGTATTCCATTTTCATCCAAATGTTTATCCAATGACTAATCGCCCTTAAAGTTACCAAACGAGTCTACTACTGTTGCAGGCAGTGAGTTCGAAGCCCCTACTACTCTCGGAGTAAATAAACTACTTCTGACATCTATCCGATAACTATCACCCCTCAATTTAAAGCTGTGTCCCCTCATGCTAGTCATCACTATCCGAGGAAAGAGGCTCTCACTGTCCACCCTAACTAACCTCTGACTTTCTTATATGTCTCAACTAAGTCACCTCTCAACCTTCTTCTCTCCAACGAAAATACCCTCAAGTCCCTCAACCTTTCCTCATAAGACCTTCCCTCCATACCAGGCAACATCCTAGTAAATCTCCTCTAAACCCTTTCCAAAGTTTCCACATCTTCCTATAATGCGGCGACCAGAACTGTACGCAATACTCCGAGTGTGGCCGCATCAGAGTTTTGTACAGCTGCACCATGATCTCATGGTTCTGAAACTCAGTCCCTCTCCCAATAAAAGCTAACACACCATATGCCTTCTTAACAACCTTATCAAACTGGGTGACAACTTTCAGGGATCTATGTACCTGGACACCGAGATCTTTCTGCTCATCCACACTACCAAGAACCTTACCAATAGCCCAGTCCTCTGCATTCCTTTTACTCCTTCCAAAGTGAATCACCTCACACTTTTCTGCATTAAACGTCAATTGCCAACTCTCAGCCCAGCTCTGCAGCTTATCCATGAACATCTGTAACCTACAACATCCTTCAGCATTATCCGCAACTCCACCGACCTTAATGTCATCAGCAAATTTACTAACCCGTCCTTCTACGCCCTCATCTACATCATTTATAAAAATGACAAACAACAGTGGCGCCAAAACAGATCCTTGCGGTTCACCACTAGTATTTGTGTTGAGAGTTTGGTGCTGGAAAAGCACAGCAGGTCAGGCAGCATCCAAGGAGCAGGAGAATCCATGTTTCGGGCATAAACCCTTCATCACAAGCTCAAAACGTGGATTCTGCTGCTCCTCGGATGCTGCCTGACCCACTGTGCTTTTCCAACACCACATTCTCGACTCTGATCTCCAGCATCTGCAGTTCTCACTTTCTCCTACCACTAGTATTTATACCTTTATCTCAATCTCATTGTTGGGAGACCTGTAGTACAGTCCCAACCCAGTTACCCTTTCTGTTTCTGAACTCTGATATTGCCTCACTGCTCGAGTCCTCCATAGTGCCCTCCTTCAACACAGCTGTAATATATTCTTTTACCAGTAATGCAACTCCTCCACCACTTTTACCTCCTTCTCTATCCTGCCTGAAGCATCTATGTCCTGGGATATTTAGTTGCCAATTTTGCCCTTCCCTCAACCAAGTCTCAGTAATAGCAATAACATCATATTCCCAGGTACTAATCCAAGCCCTAAGTTTGTCTGCCTTACCTACTACACTTCTTGCATTAAAACAAATGCACTTCAGACCACCTGTCCCTTTGCATTCATTATCTGCTCCCTACTTACTCTTCCCCTTAATCATTATCTTCATTATCTAGTTCCTTCAGGTTTTAGTTACTACCACCTTACTGTCCTCTAACCTCATTTGGTTCCCATCCCCTGCCATATTAGTTTAAAACCTCCCCAACACCATTAGCAAAAGCACCCGCGATGATATTGTTTCCAGTCCAGCCTAGGCATAGACCGTCCAATTTGTAATAGTCCCACCTCCCCCAGAACCAGTCCCAATATCCCAAACATCTGCCCAAATGTATTGGTTCACTCACCTTCCCAGAGGGCAATTCAACCGCTCCCACTCAGCTCCTTGTTCTCACTGCTCCTGCTGCAAAATGGAGGCCACTGAGTCCACGAGGTATTTAAATAGGACATTTACCTTCCCAGCCACCCCCTGCCCCTTGCTCTTGTCCCTTCCGTTGCTGCTGAAAGTGGAGGCCGCTGACTCTCGAGGTAAGTCCTTTTATAGGGAAATGTATCTTCCTGGCAGCCCCCTAAACCTTGATCTCATTGCTCCTGCTGAAAATGAAGCAATGAGTAATTCTCCTGCCAGCTTGTGGACCCACAGCTCTTTCGTTCATTTGGAGCCTAACTCTCCCTGAGGCATCAGATACAAAAACCTTTCAAGAATTGACAGATTTAGTGAAGCAATATTACAACCCAAGTCTCCTGCAATGCTCAGACACAAAAGTTTTACTCAACTGTTTGAATCCCCATATCGGGATTTTTGACAAGGTTAAGATGACTGGCAGAGGCATGTGACTTTAGTTTAACTCTTAAAGTGATGTTGAGAGACCATTTGGTAGGTGGGATTAATGATGTAACCATGCAAAAATGTCTACTTATGCCTACAAAATGAAGCTCAACTGGACTTCAAACAGGCACTACAACTGGCTTTGTCACTAGAAAATGCAGATGTAAGGGTGCCAGGGATGGAGGCCAGGTTATGTATGAACTCTCCGTAATAATCAATAAATAAAGTGAGGCATATGAGTTACAGGGTATGCCAATGGAAGTGGACACCCTCACCAGGCTGACTGAGCTTTGGGGACACCACTTGAGTGAAGGCAATTGCATAGCCTCACTCAGGACATATCCTGAACAGGCTAGCCCACAGCAAAACCCCAAAACAAAGCCAAGCCTCGGCCAAGCAGTTAACATTTTCTTCAGGATCTGGATTGGCAAACCATTGTGGTTGCTGCCGGTATGCGGACTCGAGACAGAAAATGAGACTTAAAAATGGAGTAAGAGAATTCATAAACTGGTATCCAGGAGAGTGCACATCCTGGAAAGCCCACCTACATCTGGTTTGGAACAGTTAAATTGCTTAGCAACATTCAAATCAGAACCAATCTGGTTAAGTGGTCACCTGGTTCTAGTGGAGATTGATACCAGTGCAGCTGTTTGAGTAATCGCAGAACAGGGGTTTTTAACAAAATTTGCTCTGGATTGCAACCCTTAAGTTTGAGTGAGACCTCGACTAGACTGATAACCTATACCAAGGAGCCTTTACAGATTAATGGTAGAACTTCAGTTCCATTTTCGAATGAGAAGCAGCTGGTTCATGTAGCACTGATTGTAGTAAAAGGCTCAGGCCCAAGCCTGATGAGGTGAAATTGATTGAGAAAGATTCACCTTGATTGGCTCCACATTTTCCAATTAGAAAATGGCAGTCTGAGTGAGGTCCTAATTAAATATCCGAAAGTTTTTCAGGAAGGTCGAGGGGCTATCAGAGAAGTCAAGGCCACCTTGCATGTTGACCAGGAAATAGTTCCACGATTTTGTAAGGCCCACCCAGTGCCATTTTCCTGACATGCAAAATATGAGGCAGAAATCAGGAGACTGAAAAGCAAAGAAATCATTAAACCAGTATGTTTTGTGAATTGGGCAGCACCAGTTATACCGATTGTGAAGCATGATGGGTCAGTTCGCCTTTGTGGGGATTTTAAACAAATGGTAAACCGTTCTCAAGGTTGGATAAATACCCAGTCCTATGCATTGAGGATTTGTAAGCAAAGCTGGCAGGGGGTTGTTCTTCATGAAACTGGAATTTTGCCATGTCTACCTGCAATTGCAATTAATACCCGTAAGAGTTTGTCAAAAAGTGTGGCGCTGGAAAAGCACATCAGTTCAGCATCCGAGGAGCAGGAGAGTCGACACTTTGGACATGAGCCCTTTGTCAGGCATGTGGATGTAAGGGCTTTTGCCTGAAGCATTGATTCTCCTGCTCCTCGGATACTGCCTGACCTGCTGTGCTTTTCCAGCACCACACTTTTCAACTCTGATGTCCAGCATCTACAGTCCTCACTTTTTCCCATAAGGGTTTGTACCAATATACGAGACAGCTATTTGGGGCATCATCAGCCTGTGCCATTGTTCAGAGGACAGTGGAGAATACAAGGTCTACCCCAAGTCGCTATTTACTTAGGTGAGGTGCTCATAACGCAGAAGACCAATAAAGACCACTTGGAGAACTTGGACATTATCCTTAGAACTTTCTCCATGGCAGGCATTCACCTTGAAGGGAAAAATATGTGTTCCAAGCAGCCCAAGTGACCTACTTGGGTTAGAGTTGACCAGGCCGGGTTACAACCTTTGGAAGATAAAATGAGAACAATCAAAGGTACCCCAGCTCCCACGGCTGTACTGGAGCTTAGATCTTTCCTTGGATTGGCGAATTATTACAGAGAGTTCATGCATAACTTGGCCTCCACCCTGGCACCCTTACATGTGCTATTGATAAAGGATCAGTCTTGGAAATGGTCTCGTAGCCAAGATGTAGCCTTTAGAGAAGTGCAGAAGCAGCTGTCATTGCCAACGTGTTGACACACTCTGATCCCAAGTGAGATCTGGTGCTGACATGCGATGCCTCCCCGTATGGTATTGGGGTACTGCTGGCTCACAGATGACCCACTGGAGAAGAACGCCCAATACTGTATGCTTCCTGGACTTTGGCTAATGCAGAACACAAATACAGCCAAATAAAAAAGGAAGGTATGACGGTCATCTTTGGTGTGAGAACGTTCCACCAGTACCCTTACAGATATAAATTTGTAACAGTAACAGACCACAAACCCGCGAGAGTTACTCAAAGAGGACAAGGTCGTGCTGCCCATAGCTTCAGGTTGAATTCAGCAGTGGGCTCTCATTCTGTGCACATACAATTACACACCAGAACACCGTCCAGGAGGACAAGTAGCAAATGGGCATGCCTTGAGCCCCTCCCACTGGGCACCGGTAGTGCCTTTCCTGGAACAGTCCATTCTGGTTTTAAACTTTCTGGACACCCTTCTAGTCACCACTGACAATATCTGCCTGTGGGCGCAAAGAGATCTGGTCCTGACAAAACTAAAACAGCTGGTGCTGATAGGGTAAACAAAAGGGCCATAACAACCAGAACTGAAACTTTTCTGGACACGGCGAGGCCAGGTCGCCGTGGAGGACAGCATATTATTATGGGGAGCAAGAGTGATTCCCAAGCAAAAGCCACTGCCAGATACAGGCTAAACTCCTCCAGGGTCATCTGGGGTGTCCAAAATGGCAAGAAGTTATGTCTGGTGGCCAGGATTGGATGCAGGCATAGCTGTGCCCAGAGTGCCAACAAGGACACAAATTACTGCCAGCAGCTCCCCCACATTCATGGGAATGGCCAGGTAAACCTGAACTTGGTTACACATTGACTATGCCAGCCCTGTCATGGACTCAATGCTCTTCGTCATTGTGGATGTCCAAAGTGGTTGGATATTCATAAACATGGGGACGATGATAGAAACCTGCGAGCATCTTATGCAATACTTGGACTCTCCGAGGTGTTGGTCATACACAATGGGCCATCATTTACCAGCAGGGAATTTGAGTCTTTCCAAAAGTCAAATGACATTCCGCATGTAAGGACAGCTCCATACCATCCATCATCCAATGGGCTGGCAGAAAGAACAGTTCAAACTTTGAAGGCAGGTTTAAAGAAATAGCCTACAGCTTCACTTAATACCAAACTGTCCCAGTTCCTATTTGATTATCAGAGCACCCACCCCGCCATGTAACTACAGGGATAGCTTTAGCAGAGTTGCTAATGGGGAGAATACTCTGCACCAGGTTAAATCTGATCTTTCTGGAAATGAAGGGGACAATGAAATGTCATCAGGAATGCCAATGCTGAACACAGGACTCCTCTAAGCAACTAGGAGAAAGTGAGGACTGCAGATGCTGGAGATCAGAGCTGAAAATGTGTTGCTGGAAAAGCGCAGCAGGTCAGGCAGCATCCAAGGAACAGGAGAATCGACGTTTCGGGCATAAGCCCTTCTTCAGGAATGAATTCCTGAAGAAGGGTTATGCCCGAAACGTCGATTCTCCTGTTCCTTGGATGCTGCCTGACCTGCGCTTTTCTAGCAACACATTTTCAGCTCCTCTAAGCAACTAAGACAGTTTACTTCAGGGGATGAAGTTTGGTGCCAAAAGAATGGAAATGGCCTTGCATGGGTAAGAGGCATGATCGATGCGAAGTCAGGTCCCATCATGTGCAAAGTTTGGGTAGGTGAGGCGGTCCTGAACAAGCACGTGGACCACATGAAAAGTGCAAACTCATAAACGGGACAGAAGCAAAATGTATCCAGCCCCTTAGAACAACTGGAAAGGCTATCTAACCTGTGGGGTTTCCCCCTCTGTCTAGCTTTGAAGAAACCACAAAGTCTGAGATGGACATGGCAGATGTCATAGCCTTGATGACTTGACAACCTGAAGAAGAGACTGAATTTCTTCTGAGACGCTCTGGGTGCAAGAGGCAGGCTATGGTCTGGGACAAGCTGCCCGTATCTGAAGCTATTTGGAGGACCTGGTGCAAAAACTCTCCAGGAGAGACTACAAGAAAAAGAACAGACCTATGTCGCCAGACACAGGAGCGGGATGCAATGATTGTAATGAGGTCAGCTGGGTGGATATTATGGAATATGAGTTCCCTGATTGGGGCAGTTAATCTGATCCCATCAGGGACCCCTGGCTGACAGATAAAAAACAGGAGTGTCAGGTCCAGGCAACGGGCCATGGAGGGTGTCATTAGGGCCGATTGCCTGCCCCTCTTCCATGGTTAGGTTCGAGCCTAGGTGTCCCTGGAGAAGGAGCATGTTGTGTCCACCTACACTCTTGAGCTGTTCAGGGATAGGAGGGCACTGCAGGGAGTGGAGTGCTTTATTTCCCCCTCCAACTCTATTTTGATCTAATCCCTGCCCTCCCTTTCACTTTTTGATCATGCAGCATTGTCCTTTGTCAGGAAGGGTATTGCTTGTCACTGGCCACTCTGGTGTTTCCTTTCTTCCTGGTGGTGGAATATAAATGAAGATTTACAAACTTTTTGTTCTTCACTGTGTCCTACACCTGCACATATACAACATGGGTGCTAGGGAAAAATAAGCACTACCACTGTTAGGCGGTAGTCTGGGGGAACATTTAAAGAAAGAAAAAAAAACAGGGGTGTCAGGGTTCTGTTAAAAAAAAACAGGAGCGTTAGAGGTTCTGTTCACTCTAAGCGCTGGCTCTGAGGGAGCTGGACCAGTGTCAGCTACCATGCACATGTAAATAAAGGGTGACCTGCTGACAGGATACCGGCCTCTGGAGTTATTCCAATTTCCCTCTTCCACGTCCCTATAGCATTCTGCTTGGAAGCATTCCTATTGGAAGCTTGTGCTTGTCATGCTCAGTTGATGACAAGTGCAAGGCTTGCACCAACTAAGAGGGGGAATTGCTTGGTGACTGCTCTCTATGCTTGTTTAAAACTTATCTTTGATTTCTTTCTTTTGCTTTTGTAGTCCTCACTACTGAATGAACTGCTAGACCACTTCAGGGACCATTGAGAATTAACCACAGCAGATTAATACAAGAAATAGGAGCATGTGTAGGCTATTAAGCCCTCTAAGTATGGCTAATCTATTTGTGGCCTTAGCTCCTTTTTCCAATCTGCAACTCATGACCCATGACTCCCTTGTTAATTAAAAATCTATGTAATCTATCTTTGAATATATTCAAAGACCCAGACTCTACTGGTCTTTGGAAAAGGAAGTTCCACAGACTAATGACCACCTAAGGGACAACAAATTCTTGGTCTGAAATAGGAGATCCATCATCTATAAACCATTTTCCCCTAGTTATGGAGGCAACATCCTCTCAGCATCTCCTTTGTCAATATCTCTCAGGATCATACATGTTTCAATAAAACCACCTCTGCTTCTCATAAATTCCGTTGGGTCTCAACCAATTCAGCTTTCTTAAAAATACATCATCCTAGGTATCAGTCTAAACCGTTTCTAATGTAATTATATCCATTCTTAAGATAAACGACCAAAGCTCTACACTATTTCCTCTTGACAAATTCCTTTCTGACCTATTTAAACGTCATTTGGTGCCCGACTAAAGTCAAATGTTTGCCTATGTACTCTTGACCCATTTCTATAAGACTTATACAAATGTACAGTAAATTGCTTGTGAACTACTGAAATACTGAGAAAAAAATCTGACTGGATAGGTATATTTGGCCAATTTGATAAATTGCCCCATTTTAAAATAATCTGAGAAGTCAGTAGTTAACATTTACTAAAAGCCAGTTCTGCAATGATCTGTGGTCAGACTTATACATAGACTGCCTGAGCATATTTTGAAGAGCTGGCATTTATGTGGCATCTTTGGTCTGCCTGAAATGTGTTGGTCTTACAGAGCAAGGAGTTGACTTGACTGAGTGTTGCAGTCTGATACAGACCAAGGTCAAGGACTACATGCCAAGGGATGCACTAAAGCTTGGGGCATCTGCCACCAAGGCGCAGAGGGGAAAGCCCACCATCTAAGATTTTTCTGCCGAAGTTAAACAGGGGTTTATTCAGTTATCAGACCCTCCCAATGCCTGTAAATGTATGTAAATATAGTCTTGTATAAGTAAGAAATGCCTTGGGTTTCGTTCTCCATATTTAAAGACTGTACAGGATTAAACTGCTCTTGTGACTACATATGTATATAAAGTCTTTTATGAATAAATTATATTTTTGAAATTTAAAAAATCTTTCAAACTGATTGGCAAATTGAATGGAGATATGATCCAATCTGGTATGGCCTGTGTGACAATCTGTGGTGCAGATCATCCCGTCCCATTCACAGAGTAACTTTTAATAATTTGACTGAACTGCACAAGCTGGTTTTCAACAAATTACTGGGGGGGGTGAAACCTGACATTGTTCTTCTCATTGATCTCATTCCAAATCAGGCAAACATCTCCACCCAACATAGCAATGACAGAGCTAGCCCTACCTTGAAATGTCTGAATACCAAACTACAGGAAATCTCAAAACAATCTCTTATCCATTTATGATCTCTGTGCCACGCAGGCCAACCTATTTAGTTGAAGGTTGTCACTTGCCCTGTTTTGCTTCAGCTGGAGTATTGTGTCCATCTCTGGTATTCATGCTTTAGAAAGGAGGTGAAGACTTCAGCGAGGGTACAAGAAAGATTTATGAGTGTGTTCTGGAGATGAGGGAATTCAGCTACATGGATAGATTGGAGACGCTGGGGCTTTTCTCTCCTTAGGAAAGTGAAGATTAAGGAGAAAGATTTATAGAACTGTTCAAAGTAATGAAGGGAGGATCTGGACAGAGTAGATAAGGAGAAACTGTTCTCATTGTGGAAGCATCCAAAACCAGAGGACACTGATTTAAGAAATAGCAGAGGTTTTCAGCATCCACAGTATTTTGTGTTTCTGAAATGGACTTAAGATGGACAAAAGAAGCAACAGCAATATGAGGAAAATACTGCATGGTTAGGGTCTAGAGTTCACTGCCTGAGTGTCTGATGGAGGCACAATCAATGGAAGCATTCAAAAGCATGAACAAGATTAGTCTCTTTCTTTGCTGTAATCATACTAAGATTATTGGATTTTATAAGTACCACTCCAGAGCCTTGAGCGCTGTCATTTAGGCTGCGTTTCAGTTGAACAGATAGACGAGGAGTGGCAGATGGAGTTTAATTTAGATAAATGTGAAGTGCTGCATTTGGGAAAGGCCAGTCAAGGCAGGTCTTATACACATAATGGTAAGGTCCTGTGGGGTGTTGCTGGACAAAGAGACCTTGGAATGCAGGTTGATAGTTTCTTGAAAGTGGAGTTGCAGGTAGATAAGATAGTGAAGAAGGCATTTGATAAGCTTGCCTTTATTGGTCAGTGCACTGAGTGTAGGGGTTGGGAGGTAATGTTGCAGCTGTACAGGACATTGGTTAGGCCACCTTTGGAATACTGCGTTCAGTTCTGGTCTCTCTGTTACAGAAAGGATGTTGTGAAACTTAAAAGCATTCTGAAAAGATTTACAAGCGTGTTTCCAGGGTTGGAGTGTTTGAGCTATAGGGAGAGGCTGAATAGGCTGGGGCTGTTTCTCCTGGAGCGTCGGAAGCTGAGGGTGACCTTATAGAGGTTTATAAAATCATGATGGGCATGGATAGGGTAAATAATCAAGGTCTTTTTCCCAGGGTAGGGGAGTCCAAAGCTAGAGGGCATAGATTTATGGTGAGGGGGGGGGGGGGGGGGGAAATATAAAAGGGACCTAAGGGGCAACGTTTTCACATAGAGGGTGGTGCGTGTATGGAATGAGCTGCCAGAGGAAGTGGTGGAGGCTGGTACAATTACAACATTTAAAAGGCATCTGGATGGGTATATGAATAGGAAGGGTTTAGAGGCATATGGGCCAAGTGCTGGCAAACGGGACTAGATTAAATTAGGATATCTGGCCAGCATGGATGAGTTGACCGAAGGGTCTGTTTCTGTACTGTGTAGCCCTATGGCTCTGTGACTTTGTCTGGCGACCTCCATAGGCTGCCAGATTCAGCACAATTAGTATCTGAATATGTGTACATTCTTGCAATTCATTGTGCTACCCATTGGTGCCAGCAAGATGATGTTGACCTCACTCCAGTGGCCTCCTTCCTCACATGAAGACAGGGCAGTGGCAATAGGTACCCAACCAGAGGAGGAACCAGATATGGACCCCTAGAGGCTCCTCTTAAGGCATTCCATAGGAGACTGAGCCATCCACCTCGATCCTTGCTGCTGCCTATACTCCTATGGGAGTTGATGCCAAGGAGGTCACACCTATCTCTGAGTAGGAGGCACTCAGCATGTCTGGGTCCTCTACCCACAGACGCTGGGGTCACCTGACAAAACCTCCAAGGCCGATGGGCTCCACTCTAGGGCAGGCTCCCTCCACCCCAACTGAGGACCCCAGGACTGCAGCGAGGTATAGTGGGAGGGAAAGCAAGAAGGACAGTAAATAGGTAGTTCAGGTCACACATCACTATAAATATGTTCACTTTTCTTCATCGGCTGTGTGACTAAATGTCTGCGTATCTGCAGCTACAAATTTGAAGGTACTGAGCCTAGCCATCCTTATTGCTACACAATATTCTGACTGATCTGTGTACAGGATCTGACTGACTTCTTGTGACTTCCAGGGCTGGTTACACTGGACTCACAGGGCTGACCAAGGCCCACTCCTCAGACTGTAGAGGTGCAGAACCCCTAGCTCTGACTACCCCAAGCAGCCACATGGCTGTGCTCAACCCACAGAATGGTTTTGGACAATGCCCTTGGATTACTGTGTTGGGACCCCTGACTGAGGGGTATCGTCCTTAACTTGACTGAGGACTACTCCCCTTAGACATGGCCATTTGATTGCAACATATGCAGTGTGTCTCATGGCAAACGGAGTAAGTGAGAGATTGATATAGCTCGATGCTCTACAGTAACATGTCACTTCCTTTATTGATGACTGCTGACAACCATGATAGGCTGTTTGGCTTTTTATCTGCACTAAAAGACATGTTGAGACAGAAGTACTGTGAGCCTTTAAGGTGCTGTGAGCATTGAAAACGTTGCAAAGTTAGCGAGTACTAAGAGAGCAAGTGAGGACCCCTGGGATGCCCCCAGGTTGAATCTATAAAATAGGTCCTCATACCTTGCAGCAGCATTCCAATGATAGGTGATGCAGCACTCCAAAGTGTAACATGGAAGTGCAGAACTACCTTGCAAATGTGGAGATGTTCCATGAGGGTGCAGTGAAGCCAGCATCTGTCAAATGCCACTATTCATGAACGGTGAGTGTGCGTGATTGTTGCCCTTGGAGTGTGCCCTGGGATGTTGGTGACTGTCATAGGTCCAAAGGAGCAAGCAGCAAGCTGTAGTTGCCAGGTAGCTGACTTCTGTCTCTGGAATTGTTGGCGTCTCGACTGTATCTGGTGGATAAGAGGAGGGAAACTGCATATAAATGAGGTGAGATTAACTAATAATGTGATATTAACAGATAGAAATAGGATTCTTGCTGCTCACTACTGGTGGTGAACTGCTTTCTTCAATTAGGTAAAAACAATGACTGCAGATGTTGGAAACCAGATTTTGGATTAGTGGTGCTGGAAGAGCACAGTAGTTCAGGCAGCATCTGAGGAGCAGCAAAATCGACATTTCGGGCAAAAGCCCTTCATTAGGAATAAAGGCAGAGAGCCTGAAGCGTGGAGAGATAAGCTAGAGGAGGGGGGGGGTGGGGAGAAAGTAGCATGGAGTAC